>NC_134829.1:44732857-45044298 GCF_004210375.1 Tachypleus tridentatus | reverse complement strand
AGCGACTTTCTTTAATTTTATGAAAAGCTTCAAACTATTCATTTTGTTTATGTTTTGTTAGGTGCTTGGAAAAATAAATATAATCGAACGGTAAGCTATTGGTTCGTTAAATATTCTCAAGTATATATATTTATATTTTTGATGTAGTTACTAAAATTTGTAATTTCACCATTAGAGGCCGCCACAAGCAAGTACATGAATAACAGTATTCTACTAAATCTACCAGTAGGTTGAATCGCTCCAGTGTACTCCAAATTAGATGACTCCCTTATAAAAGTAAAATTATCTACGTTAGTGAAATTAGTGATTGTGACGTTTTTATGTTTATCATATCGACGCACGAGGAGGTTAATGTATATCTTGTCGTTACAGAAATCATATAACATAAAAATATAAATGTTAAATGTATTAGAAGCGAATTACACGCACACTATGTATATTCGAGACCAATTATAAGCTACTACAAGGTTATACCGAAGTTTAACGATTTAGCGCGTGCTGTTGACCTAAATAAAATAAATTCATTGATCCTCCTAAAACCATAAGTTTTACAAAGCATCATGTATTGCTCTTAGTCCAACTGAGTGTTGACCATTAATAAAGATAATATATAGTTAATTTGACTAACTATCTGTAGCAAGCAAATATTTAATACTTAATATTATTTATATACTGTTTCTACAAATAAACGACAGATGGCAGCCACATCACTTTCCTTTCTAATATTTTCAAGTAAACGCATAAATGAAAAGTTTAGTAAGTAAGTTGATTAATTTATATACCATGGTCAGCTAGAAGTGCTTATGCTTGTAAAGCATATTTGTAATATGAAAAAAAACTCTTCTTAAAGGTGAAAACGTCTCAATTATTTTCCGATGAGAGTTTTTTGGCGAAGAAGCAGGTTGTATTGTTGACGGAAATTGTAGGTGTTGACTTAGTAATTTCTCTGCAGAAATTATATTCTTTGCTTTGGTATTAAGCATAAAAATTACAGAAAGGACTATATTTACTCTGTTCCTCCCTGATATAAATCCGCAGACATACCACTGTTCCACTGGGGATAGAGGAGAAGATATTTTATAAATATCTTTCTGTTGTTTGACATGAAAAGTTTTAAATTTTACTGTTACAAGTCTTTATTAGTGGGTTTTAAAACTTTATATGAACATTTCATCAGAGTTTTGACGTCAAACAAATATTTAATTATACTGGAAACCCTGTTCGAATTGTCTCGCGAGTAGAATTGATACGATGACCGGACCTGGCCTCAATGGAGGTATTTGTGTACAACTTGCAGGCATAGACTGATTCTTCTTCAACCATTCAAGTTCGGTTTGAGTTCATTCTTCACGATCGTTTTGTGCAAAATTATTTAATACTTGTTAAATATTAATTTCGATCTAATCGTTTACAGCTCAACGAGGAAATTAAATTCACAATATGTTTATATAACTGTATCAGTGCACGTGGTTTTACTTGATAATTTGAATAGTTTCTCTTGTTAATTAGTCACAATTCGACCACACGTTTGTGTAACCCGTTTCAATTCATGTGCCTCCCATTGGCCCAACGAAATGTCTACAAACTTACAACGCTAGAAACCTGGTTTCGATACCTCTGGTGGACAGAGCACACATTGTGTAGATCTGTGCTTAATACCAAACAACAACTACTTTTCTTTTTAAAATGTCTTAATTCAGTTTCATGCAGTTGGAGTAAAAGTTATAGATTGGATTGATTTAAAAAAAGCCAACCTTTTTATAAATCATAGAAATTGTACATCTTTTGTCTCCTTAGTGGGAAAACACTTCAATTTTAAACATTTCAAACAAACTGTTTTCTTCTTTTATACATAATGAGGGAGAACAGGGTAATAAACCACAAAAACTTTATATCAAACATTTCTTGTACGTTAATCTACATATTCATTCGTAAAATAAAGTGGTAAATACCACAGTAATTTTCACTTAAAATTCACCGCAAAATCATTAGATATTCAGCCACAGAGTCGATAGATATTCAGTCAAAGAGTCATTCAATACTCAGCCATAGCATAGAGTTGATAGATATTCAGCCACAGAGTAATACAATATTCAGTCAAAGAGTCATTTGATACTCAGCCATAGCATAGAGTCGATAGATATTCTGCCACAGAGTAGTACAATATTCAGTCAAAGAGTCATTTGATACTCAGCCATAGCATAGAGTCGATAGATATTCAGCCACAGAGTAATGATATATTTAGTCAAAGAGTCATTCAATACTCAGCCATAGCATAGAGTTGATAGATATTCAGCCACAGAATAGTACAATATTCAGTAAAAGAGTCATTTGATACTCAGCCATAGCATAGAGTCGATAGATATTCAGCCACAGAGTAGTACAATATTCAGTCAAAGAGTCATTTGATACTCAGCCATAGCATAGAGTCGATAGATATTCAGCCACAGAGTAATGATATATTCAGTCAAAGAGTCATTTGATACTCAGCCATAGCATAGAGTCGATAGATATTCAGCCACAGAGTAATGATATATTCAGTCAAAGAGTCATTTGATACTCAGCCATAGCATAGAGTCGATAGATATTCAGCCACAGAGTAGTACAATATTCAGTCAAAGAGTCATTTGATACTCAGCCATAGCATAGAGTCGATAGATATTCAGCCACAGAGTAATGATATATTCAGTCAAAGAGTCATTTGATACTCAGCCATAGCATAGAGTCGATAGATATTCAGCCACAGAGTAATGATATATTCAGTCAAAGAGTCATTTGATACTCAGCCATAGCATAGAGTCGATAGATATTCAGCCACAGAGTAATGATATATTCAGTCAAAGAGTCATTTGATACTCAGCCATAGCATAGAGTCGATAGATATTCAGCCACAGAGTAATGCAATATTCAGTCAAAGAGTCATTTGATACTCAGCCATAGCATAGAGTCGATAGATATTCAGCCACAGAGTAATGATATATTCAGTCAAAGAGTCATTTGATACTCAGCCATAGCATAGAGTCGATAGATATTCAGCCACAGAGTTGTTAGATATTTAACTGTGAAGTTATTAGATATTTAAAACTAGTGGTTCTAAAGGTTATCATGACATCTGAACCATATTTGTTCTAAGTTATGTTATGTTTCACTGAATGTTCTTACCATAACTGGTTAGTATTTCTATAACCTTGTTAAAACATCTGGAAATGGTGTTGTTGTGACATTGTTTAATGTAATGGTTTCCAAACTGTGTGTCGGGGCAAGTTGCTAGAGGTGTCACAAAAGCTTCACTAAACAAAGAATAATTAAGAACAGACACACCTAAAAACAATCCACAATAAATATTCTAATCCAGGTGAGTGGGTTAGGATGTCGTCAATGAGAAACGTTCGGAAACCGCTGGTTTAATTATATAAACGTCGTATGTTTCGAATAGCAAAATTATTGATTCTGATTGCCTTTTATATTGCATTATATACTGACAGTTTAGCTGCACGTGATTTTATAGCTTATAGATGGGGCCGCTTGACCTAATGGTTACAATTTCAGAACTATGAATCTGGAAGTTAATGTCCCATGAGGCTTTGCACTATGAGGCTGTGAGTGCGCTCTAAGTTATATTCCGTTATTTGGGCAAAAACCACACTCTGATTATTTACTTCAGCTATCACAGTTTTGAAGTGATACAGTAGAGGTTTGGTTTGTTTTGAATTTCGCGCAAAGCTACACGAGGGCTATCTGCGCTAGCTGTTCCTAATTTAGCAATGTAAGACTAGAGGGAAGAGAGCTAGTCATCACCACCCACCACCAAGCCTTGGGCTACTCTTTTACCAACGAGCAGTGAGATTGACTGTCACATTATAATACACCCACGGCTGAAAGGGCGAGCATGTTTAGTGTTTAACGGGGATTCGAACCCGCAACCTTCAGATCACGAGTCGAGTGCTTTAGCCATCTGACCGTGCTTGGCCTATAGTACAGGGAAGAAAGCTAGTCAGTTCATGGGCTACGTTAATTAAAAAATGCAAAAAATTGACCCGTCAACTTTATCAATATTATCAAGCACCTACGACCTCAAAATACAAAACGTAATTTCATGAGACCATGAGACCTTTAGTTTCACATTATAACATAATAATCACAGGACCACGTCTGTCCCATACAACTAGTCAAATCGCACTATTAAATCAATTAAAAGTAGACCAATAGCTGGCGATGGGGTGTAGTTGACTAAGTGCCTTCATTCTAGAGATCAAAATTTAGAACTGTTATGCGAAGATAGCCCTTGAGTAGATTTTCGCAAAATTCTGAAACAAAGTAAAAATATTCAAAGTTTAATAATGTTATATTAAGCTGTTATGTTTCATCTACATGAATCGACGCCTACAGGCAGGTAATCGAATTTATAATACCTACATTAACCCGTATTACACTATTGTTAAACCAATTGAAAATAATAATTAGAAAAGGCCTTCCAAGCGACGTCTTTATATTAGTGTATTGATGAATATATCCAACAGATGTCGCTCGTGTAGTAAACATGTTTTTTTTTAATCATAAAACTCCTCGTGAAAAACTGAATTTTAAGCATCAATGACTATTGCAAGCATGTTTGGTGTGACGGGGATTCGAACCTGCGACCCGCCTTAATCACCTGACCAAGCCGGGCCTAGAAAATTAGGACTTAGAATTATAGTTTTCTAATTACTAATATTTTTCAAATAAGGCTTAAAGTTCACCATAGATGATTACAGATGAAGACTAATTACACGAAAGTGGTTTACAGAAAATCAATTCCATTTTTTCCTTCAAAATTAGAGAGGAATTGTAGGTGGCTCATTTAATTTTGCGTCGCGCCAAACATGCTCGCCCTTTCAGCCATGGGGGCGTTATAATGTTACGGTCAATCCCACTATTCGTTGGTAAAAGAGTTGGCGGTGGGTGGTGATGACTATCTGCCTTCCTTCTAGTCTTACACTGCTAAATTAGGGACGGGTAGCACAGATAGCCCTTGAGTAGCTTTGTGCGAAATTAAAAAACAAACAAAACAAACATTTAATTTTGTAAAATAGTGCAATGATAAATTTTGTGTTGCTAGGACTAATGAGTATGAAGTAATGCTGTTTCACAGAACGTTAGTGTAAGAAAATATTTATTAAAATAGTTGGTTGTTTTTTAATATTAACACATAAGTTAGTGAGTTCTATCGTTCACTTACTTTAATATTTTGATATAAACTTTTCAGAAAAGAAAAAAAAAATGTAAACGTGTATGCGCTAAATCGTATTCAAGGCGTGGTGATACAGAATAGTCAGGCGTCGACGAAGGTCCTGTTTTGGTTCAAGGCCGCTAATTATTATTATCTGTGTATGTGTTACTGATATTACTTGGGTTTTAAATTGTACGTTAGAGATCCAATTCGTCTTTCGCTCTTTTCCTTTTTTTTGCAATACGTTGCTCAAGAAGAGCACAAGGTTAGTACACGTGTTGAATTTTGTGTTGAGATCTAAAAACAAAGGCTTCTTTGTACATCAAAATAGGATTTGCAGGAAATAACTCGAAAGTTTTGTTTTTTTTTCTTTAGAAACATTCACAAGTTATGATGTTTTCAAATTAAAAGTATCTATGACCTCGTGCCAGTTTTTGCGTTTACAGTATATTGGTTTTGTCATGCGCGTGTGCACGTGAATGGGTGTGTTTATTTTAAAGCTATCATTAGAATATTTTGAGACGATTTTTTTATTTAAATTACTTCTTAAAAAAAAACATTTCTTATTTGCGCTTGTTAATATACAGTAATTGTTAATGTAGATAATTTGGAGCCAGGGGTTTAGAAAATGGCCTCAGAGCGAAATCTCACAAAATTTCCTAAGCAAGTAAAACAAAGCCAAATAAATAAATTTAGCTTACTCTATGGCGAATTAAAAAGGATTTAAAATTCCATAAGGGTTATAGACACATCACCATTATAAGAGGCCTAACTGTGGAAGTAATAACTGACAATATTTTTGTTTGTTTGTTTTTTAATTTCGCGCAAAGCTACACAAGGGCTATCTGCACTAGCTGTCCCTAATTGAACAGTGTAAGACTAGAGGAATGGCAACTAGTCATCACCACCTACCGCCAACACTTGGGATACTCTTTTACCACTGAACAGTGAGATTGACCGTCACATTATATCGCCTCCACGACTGAAAGAGCGAGCATATTTGATGCGATAGGGATTCGAATCCGCTACCCTCAAATTACGAGTCGAACGCCTTAATCCACCTGGCCATGCCGGGCCTTGACAAACTTAACTGCTTAAGTACATGTGTCTTTAAGTCCAAGTCAAAAGTTTGTGAACAAAACAAAGGAAATGTTCTATATTTCCTGAAATGTTCTTTGTTTCTTGATGTTTTTATCATCTCTGTGGGGCAGAAAAGATCTAAAACAAAAATCCATTGTATACATTGAACAGTTTCCAATAATCAAAAAACAAAACAAAGCAAAAACAGTAATCGAGCCAGCCAGTTGTGACTGATGAATGCTAACACATATACATAAGAAATCACAAAGACTGAAAGTTACTTATCGTAGAAAGGTTGGACACGACTCCTTCGTTGGATGCTTTTGTACATTAGGCCCGGCATGGCCAAGTGTGTTAAGCGTTCGACTTGTAATGCGAGGGTCGCGGGTTCGAATCCAGGTCGCACCAAACATGCTCGCCCTTTCAGCCGTGGGGGCGTTATAATGTTACGGTCAATCCCACTATTTGTTGGTAAAAGAGTAGCCCAAGAGTTGGCGGTGGGTGGTGATGACTAGGTGCCTTCCTTCTTGTCTTACACTGCTAAATTAGGGACGGCTAGCGCAGATAGCCCTCATGTAGCTTGACGCGAAATTCATAATTCAAACAAACGCACAATGTCGATTATTAAGCTGAGAACACCAAGGTTAAACCTCATTTTTCGCTGAGCTACAAATACAAGTTTTCGTAAATAATATCTTTATCACTAAGGAATAACGAAAAATGTTTTGTTTGTCAAAATGACAAACGTATTTGAGAAAAATCATGAACAAACCTAAACCGATTTTATTTGCTTTTCCAATGAGACAGCTGTGGCGTAAACCGTCACGTCAAATATCAAATTACGTTTATTAATTCCTACGTCACAACGTTACTGAATAATGCTATTATTATTATGTGTTTTATTTATTTATGGTAACTTTAAAAAATATACTTATTCCTGTGTTAACTGTAAAACGTTTTGTCTCAATTTCCAAAAGATAATTTCGATAAGGAATAAGAATTTCAACCGTATTGTCTCTGTTAATAAACTGATGTGTTATCTTTATTGATTTAGCCTTTAGAGTTATTGTTAACATCAAAGGCAAGTTAAGGATCAGTCGGGTTAGGACTAAACTTTTCTACCAGTCCTATTATGATCGTGACTAAAGACTAAAAAAACAAACAAACGAAACCTCATAACGGTCCCTTTTTCGAACCCAGGCCTAAACATGTATTAATTCAAGGAAGTCATAAACGTTAAGTTTGGAATTTTTCTCTTGTTGTTCTTGACATTCTGCAGCGCAATATGCTAACCAAGACAACACATGCTGCTTTGCTCCAGCAATAAATACGTTATCAATGTGTTTATCGTATTTCTCTGGTCTACAAAACAATCACTTTTTGAGTGTCTGAGTTTTTGTCGGAAGGAAAAGCTTGTTTGGTCGTTTTCTTAAAGCAAAGCCGCATCGGGTTATCTACTAAGTCCACCTAGAGAAATCGAACCGCTGATTTTAACGTTGTAAATCCGTAGACTTATCGCTGTACCAGCGGGTCACGGGAAGTAAGAGAATAATTCGCTCTATGAGTCTTTGTTTTATTAAATAAAACATGGTCAACTGTCCACCTATCCACACGATGCTCGAGAAATTGATAACATTTTCGAATCTTTATGTTGAACAACTGTACAATAAATTTGGTTTAGATTACAGTATGAATACTTCTTGTATCTCCAACACATTATTATGTTTGATAGATGTAATATCCCTCCAACCTCAGCCCCCCAGTGGCTCAGCGGTATGTCTGCAGACTTACAACTTTAAAATCCGGGTTTCGATACTCGTGGTGAGCAGAGCACCGATAGCCCATTGTGTAGCTTTGCGCTTAATTCAAAACAACAACCGTAGGAAATTTTTCGTCATGATTTAAAGGATAATTAGGATGACTCGTAATGGAGATCGTTTTTCATATCTGTTTGTGTCGTTATATATATACGTATTTCAAAAACGTAGATTCGAAACGACGAATACGGTTTTTCCAATGATTACGTTGCTGTTATATCACCTATTGAAATTATTTATTTTACACTCTTTTCTTTTGATTTTGCTCCCCGCTAGTACAGCAGTATGTCTACGGATTTACAACGCTAAATTCGGGGGTTCAATTCCCCTCGGTGGGCTCAGCAGATAGCTTATGTGGCTTTGCTATAAGAAAAACACACGCCTTCTAAATATAGTATGCTTAAAAATGTTTTGTGGCCCGGCATGGCCAAGCGCGTTAAGGCGTGAGACTCGTAATCTGAGGGTCGCGGGTTCGCATCCCCGTCTCGCCAAACATGCTCGCTCTTTCAGCCATGGGGGCCTTTATAACGTGACGGTCAATACCACTATTCGTTGGTAAAAGAGTAGCCCAAGAGTTGGCGGTGGGTGGTGATGACTAGGTGCCTTCCCTGTTGTCTTACACTGCTAAATTAGGGACGGCTAGCGCAGATAACCATCGAGTAGCTTTGTGCGAAATTCAAAAACAAACAATCTTTTGATTTTTTATATCCCACACTCGCGGAGCGCCCACTGTTTTTTGAACCAGTGACAACAGCTTTGTAAAACTTCAACACTAATACAGATCAACTGATATGTGCAATTATATTAATACATGTCAAACTAATATCTTTCAAGCATAGATCTTCTATGTAAAATACGATAGGTAAAGAAATATAAAACTCTAGACTGACAGACGTTGGAATAACAACAAACCAAAGACCGATGAGGACACAAGATACAAATGAACCAAGCAAAATGCCGTATTTAGCCCAAACCAAACAAACTTTACAGTAAATATGGTTTCAGCAGTGAGGGTGAAACGACTACAACCCATCTGAGTCTAAACAGCTGTTCAGTATCAACATTTTAAAATGTGTTTGTGGCTGCTTACAGGAAAAACGTCCTGAAATTACAACTACTTAACAACTTGAAGTTAAAAACTTAGAATTTGGTTACTGAAAATAAATGTGAGTAACTCCAAATACACACTTGTTATATTGCCACGTACTCCTGTTTTATGTACGGATAAATATAATGATGAGTAAACTAGCGAAGTGTAAGTTTAAACTACCCGGAACAAAACCGAAACTCAAAAACTCATTTTGGCACCTTCTTTGAGTGAAATTGTTTACACTTAATCATTACATTTTGCACCTTCTTTGAGAGAAATTGTTTACACCTAATCATTACATCTTGGCACCTTCTTTGAGTGAAATTGTTTACACCTAATCATTACATCTTGGCACCTTTGAGTGAAATTGTTTAAACCTAATCATTACATCTTGGCACCTTTGAGTGAAATTGTTTACACCTAATCATTACATCTTGGCACCTTCTTTGAGTGAAATTGTTTACACCTAATCATTACATCTTGGCACCTTCTTTGAGTGAAATTGTTTACACCTAATCATTACATCTTGGCACCTTTGAGTGAAATTGTTTACACCTAATCATTACATCTTGGCACCTTCTTTCAGTGAAATTGTTTACACCTAATCATTACATCTTGGCACCTTCTTTCAGTAAAATTGTTCATACCCAATCATTAGTCCTGAAATAATTCATATATTTTTGCCTGTTATAACATTTATTATAAACAGCTAGCCAGATTGTTTTTTACATGTGAAATGCACAAAACACCTCAGATTTAAAGTGTGAGATTAATTACATTGTTGATGGTGTCTGTTAGCCGTTTAAAAACAAAATAAAACTCAACCAAGTTCAAGCTTTATTAGAATCGCTTCGAGGCTCAATAAACATTGAGTCGTTTGACATGTTGAGAGATTCAATTAAGTTATATATATGTACACACACTGATATCGTTTGTAAATTTTACAAAACGAAAACAAAACCAACAACACTGATTATCCCTGCATTAACCTGTTCAACATTTGCAAGATATTTTGCTACTTGACGGCCTAACAGTGAGAGCTTTGTGCTTAATGAACAGTTATAACATTCAAAGAAGCAGGTGTCGAATCATTAATACAAAATCAGTTCAAGGTACTAAAGTACAGATCGTAATAAACATGTCATATAAAATGCTATAAACAATCTATTAAGAATAATATACATGGAAGTGTTCTTATGACGTTCAAATGAGAATGTCAGACCTACAGAGAAACGATGGAAAAGATTAAAGGTTTTTGTTGTTTTCGCTTTTGTCAAATACGTTATCTTCAAAAAGACGTTTCAAATTTTTCAATTACAAGCTGTTAACATCCGGGTGACTGGAATCAGGCAGCAGTGATTATGTCCCAAGTAACGTCACTACTCGAATAAATTGTGACACTTTAAAAGGTAACTTGTACATATTATAACACTTATTTCTTGGTATACAATATGGATTTTAGTTGCGTTTCTAGCATTGTGTAATGCTTCTCTCGATAGTGACCGTTTACACACATTGTTTAACGTTTCCTGCACATTACACACATTTCTCTCGAAAGTGACTGGCCACACACACTGCGCAATGTTTTTTGCAGGCTACACACATTTCTCTCAAACGTGACTAGTCACATACATTGTGTAATATTTCCTCCAGGTTACACACATTTCTCTCGAAAGTGATCGGTCGCACACAATGTGTATGCTTTCTGCAAGTTTTACACATTTCTCTCGAAAGTGACCGGTCACACACACTGCGCAATGTTTTTTGCAGGCTACACACATTTCTCTCAAACGTGACTAGTCACATACATTGTGTAATATTTCCTCCAGGTTACACATATTTCTCTCGAAAGTGATCGGTCACACACATTGGGTAATGTGTCCTGCACATTCGACAGGTCAGTACAGCTTTAGTTCTTTGTGATGTATCATTACCGACCCTCCTTCCTTCATGTAACCTCTTAGGCCCTCCAAGGCGTGGCCGCTTTTAATATTTCTTGTCCTAAAGTTTAGGATAGAGGAGGAGCTCTTGTAACATCTCCATGGGAACAACTACACGCAACCTGATGATTGGTCAGTCGACGGTGTGACAGCTCTATATGCGAAGATCTATGTTAGCAATGTATGTTGCGCTGTAAATACTGTAGGTGTCCTGTGTAGTGTCCTGAATAATCATGACGAACCTGTAGCTGACGAGTGTCGACCAACCTCTCGAGAGCAGTGACCCATGAAAAGCCGTTAAGTACAGATAATCAAAAGGATGCTACCGCGTTGGTCACGCCAGAAGCGCACCAGGGCTGGCTTCTGTAGATGTGTAGATCCCACTTCCTCTGAAGTAACTTCAGGTTGTTATATCTGTAAAAACCAGTAAACTGTGAGCAAACATCGCTGTAAGAAGCACGCCGTTAAAAGTGATCACCTCGACAATTATACCAGGAAAATCTAACCCGCCATCATACTGTACTTTTTTTATGTTGTGTGGTATTTTCTAGAAAATTCCGAGTGCAGATCTGTATTCAAACGTTATCAACAAATCGTTTCTACTGTTAATTGACAAATAATAATAGTAACAAATCGTGTATGTAATTCTCAATCATTGGAACTAACACTTTAGTGTGTTTGTGCTGATTCATATGGTTTCACATCCGTCTCAGTGCCATCTGTTCAATGGTGTTTGTAAAGGTCCGTGAGGGAAAAGGTGTCACGCTCCCCGAACGCTGCAATCATGAGTCTTGGGAACGTTTCCGCGGTAACAGAATATGCTTTATTTGACCTGCAACTGCGTCAAATAGAAATTCGAATTGGCTATTTGTGTGTAAGTGTTTCAATGCACTCAAGTAGCTACAAGGTGGGTTGTGTTTGTCTCGCAATTGCTGATACCCGTTGATGAAATGGATTATATTCTTAAAAAAAACTTTATTTCTTTTCTATTCGGTTGCAGTCATGTAAATTAAGTTATCTTATTAATATATTAAAGTAAATAATATCCCTAAATGTTTAATTTGAAATATTTAATTATTCGTCGAAACTACACTCTGTTTTTAGGACGTAGATGTAAAAAATATCCGAGAATTATCTAGCACGTTGATTTTAATTTCTGATGAAAAAAACGCGAACGTCTGAGAAACATCTTCTAACAGGTGTAGTAGATCAGCAGATTTACTGATATATGTCTACAATATAGAGACAAATCAGTAATAGACGGTAGCTGATAAAGACGAATCTTTGATAAATACGTAGCTTGTAATATATTCACGTTAGTAAGTTCCGCTGTAAACCTCTCTCTGTTGGAATGACAAATACGTACACGTTGCGTGTCTCACCACGTAACTCTAGGACATGAGCCGTAGGACTTGAAGTTTGGTAAATAGAAAGTAAAAGCAGCGATGCTTGTCCTTAAACTTCATTTCTTCGGGTAAACCTGTATCGTAAAGTTTTATTATGCACTGGAGAGCTTACTGACAGTTTTATAGAATAAAAATAAGTGCGTCATAATTTTGAGTTTAAAATACAGATGGCTGCAGGAAGAAAGAATGATATTAATATAAATTCTGCGTTAATGTGTAGACAGTGGTGGAAAGTGTGTTGGGTGTACAGCGATCAGTACAAATTATACAGAGAGTTGTACGGACGGAAGAAGGAAGCCAAACCATCAGAAGCAACGTAAGTAGGAAGGTTTCTAGTAAGCAGTAGAATTCATCCACAAAATAACCTTTATTGTGTGTGTGTATCTCGTCCTATCACGTTTATTATCACTCTGAATCGTTAAGACATTCATTATTATTATTTGTCAGTAACAAAAATAGTGGTTTTGTAAATTATTTTTGCTTCTAATTTATATACACGTTGAATATTCACAAAACTATACATCAAAGACATTAGAATGACATAACTCAAACATTTGTTAACTGAACAGGGAAAATTCACTTTAATGTCCCAATTTTTCAGTTTTGGTTTTTGAAAGTCCTCTACACTTGTGTCTCCACAACAGGCATTTGCCGTCCATTCTACAAAGTTTCAACATTTCTTTTGCTTATTTACTGTCCCTAAGCTATTCAGCCACCATATACTTTAGGCGATTTTATTTTCTGTCCTTATGATAATAACCGAACGTATGAGGACTTATTGCCCTTACTTGCTGTCTTGTCACTGATGGATATCATGTAAATGGTCCTCGGAATCCTCTGGTAATTTCAACCATGATGATACTAAGAGATCAATCTTCACAAAAACCCGGAATCTTCAACAGATTATTCTTCTTTTGCTCAAGTCTTGTTAAAAGGCAACGTTTGACTGTTTTCTCTATAGATGTGCTTTTAAAGGTGATTACGATGGATGGCGCTTATCTTAGATCATCTTTTCTCTGGACTGTCGCCCTTCATGTTGATCGTCACTGGAACTCGAATCTCTTCTGTTGTAATTATTGTGTGCTGCACACAAACGGCTTGGACGTAATTTATGGATTTATCTACTGCGTTCTGCATAAAGTAATTTCGCAAAATATCTGTTAATCAACACATCATGTTGTATGGACAAACTTCCCACAATGATGACGCAATAGAGGCGACTTCCAACGTTTTTTTTTTTCCGCAACTTTATGACCTCTTGATTTTTTTTGCTTCAACTCTGAAGGCATTTTCTGAGTTACCATATCAGGTCAAATAAATGTATGTGTAGAATCAGAGTTAATCGAAATATTACAAGGCTTCCCATTAATGGATCGATTTACTTTTGGACTGATTTGTTTATATAATAAAATCTTATCTCATATGGAGGAGACGGAATATTCCCATATTTAATATATTGCCTCCTTAGTTTATTATCAACGGTTTGTATTCAGCACAGTTTCGGAAATAATATCTATATTTTCACACATTATCACAGTTCTGTTTTTCTGTCATTCTCTGGGAGAAGTTTCCTGAAGGATTTTGTTCCCGGTAATATCTTTTATTAAGCTGTAACATAAACATTTTCTGTCTTGTCGCTTATTTCTTCCATTATGAGTGAACAGTTGCTTAATTAATCATTTGAGCTTTTCTTTAATTTTCTACCTCTTTTCATCTTCTGCTCAGTTTCTACCTCTGTCTTCCTTTAATCTAATATTCTTCTGATTTGTGTAAACCTCCTGTTGATAGAACGTGTTTCTATTGTGAGAACACTAGTGTGAGAATTATGAGGCTTAACATTAACTGAGGTCCAGGCACCATGTCTGATGTAAATAGATGCTTAATAAAGCCTTAGCTCTTGCGTCTTTACGATGGTTTAATTTTCTAACTTTAGTGAATGTATTAGCGTTTGCTGGTTAATTTGTTTGTTGTTAAGTAGAAACCTACACAACGGGTATCAAAACCCACTTTTATAGCTCTATAAGATCTCAGTTACCTTCAAACATGCAACATATGCTATAGTGACAATATAATATTATATTGTAACATTCCTGTTAATATAACGTGTTTCTAGTGTGAGAACATCTTCGAACAGGTAACATATGCTATTGTGACAATATAATATTATACTAGTATGTGTAACACTCCTGTTAATATAACGTGTTTTTTATTGTGAGAACGTCTTCGAACGGTCTACATATGCTGTAGTAATAAAAATGATCGTCTTAAAAGTTGAGGTTTTAGGTAGTCTAAATATCTCAAGCCGGTTTGTATGTACACGTGGGCTATTTGTTGAACATCGATTGGATCTCCAAGCTGGGGACCAGCCTCAACAAAACGTTTTCGTTTTCTTAAGAGATCATTAA
This sequence comes from Tachypleus tridentatus, assembly GCF_004210375.1. Classification (NCBI taxonomy): domain Eukaryota; kingdom Metazoa; phylum Arthropoda; class Merostomata; order Xiphosura; family Limulidae; genus Tachypleus; species Tachypleus tridentatus. The sequence goes on along the minus strand of NC_134829.1, from coordinate 45,029,351 downwards.
ATGCAGCGATTCCATATTTAGTTAAGAATACGATAACATTGTTTCGCACGTGAGTTGCGTTACACCTTCCCAGATAAGAAATTAAACCAGTTGTAAAATGATGATACATCCGCCAGGGTGACTCATATAGAGATGTAGCAAGAAAACCGAGTAAGCCAATGATTCGTGTAACAGCTGAATGTTTTGAAGCAACCAAACTACAAAAATCAAGCACTGTAGTAAGATTGTTTACTATGATGTATATTTGATTTGTTTTCCCATTTAATGTATATTACATACACATATCTTTAAGATATTTTTAAGCTTTAAAAGTGTTATAACAACAAATTATATTTTAAACATACAACAAACGCTATTCTACACTCACAAACACAATGGTGTTAGCTTACTGTGTTGATTGTTTTATTTTGGGATGAAAAATATAGATACACAAAGGACATAAAGCATTATTGTAAGATGTGGCCTGGCATGGCCAGGTGGTTAAGGAGCTCGACTCGTAATTGGAGGGTCGCAGGTTCGAATTCCTATCGCCCCAAACATGATCGCCCTTTCAGCCTCTGGACTGTGACTGTCAATCTCACGATTCGTTGGTAAAAGAGTAGCCCAAGAGTTGGCGGTGGGTGATGGCTAGCTGCTCTAGTCGTCCATAATTTACTAGTGTAAGACCAGAGAGAAAGCCGTTAGTCATCACTGTTAGTCTTACACTAGAGAGAAGTCCGTTAGTCATCACTGTTAGTCTTACACTAGAGAGAAGTCCGTTAGTCATCACTGTTAGTCTTACACTAGAGAGAAGTCCGTTAGTCATCACTGTTAGTCTTACACTAGAGAGAAGTCCGTTAGTCATCACTGTTAGTCTTACACTAGAGAGAAGTCCGTTAGTCATCACTGTTAGTCTTACACTAGAGAGAAGGCCGTTAGTCATCACTGTTAGTCTTACACTAGAGAGAAGGCCGTTAGTCATCACTGTTAGTCTTACACTAGAGAAAAGGCCGTTAGTCATCCCTGTTAGTCTCACACTAGAGAGAAGGCCGTTAGTCATCCCTGTTAGTCTTACACTAGAGAAAAGGCCGTTAGTCATCCCTGTTAGTCTTACACTAGAGAAAAGGCCGTTGGTCATCCCTGTTAGTCTTACACTAGAGAGAAGGCCGTTAGTCATCACTGTTAGTCTTACACTAGAGAGAAGGCCGTTAGTCATCACTGTTAGTCTTACACTAGAGAGAAGGCCGTTAGTCATCACTGTTAGTCTTACACTCTAGAGAAGGCCGTTAGTCATCACTGTCAGTCTTACACTAGAGAAAAGGCCGTTAGTCATCACTGTTAGTCTTACACTAGAGAGAAGGCCGTTAGTCATCACTGTTAGTCTTACACTCTAGAGAAGGCCGTTAGTCATCACTGTTAGTCTTACACTAGAGAGAAGTCCGTTAGTCATCACTGTTAGTCTTACACTAGAGAGAAGGCCGTTAGTCATCACTGTTAGTCTTACACTAGAGAGAAGGCCGTTAGTCATCCCTGTTAGTCTTACACTAGAGAGAAGGCCGTTAGTCATCACTGTTAGTCTTACACTAGAGAGAAGGCCGTTAGTCATCACTGTTAGTCTTACACTAGAGAGAAGTCCGTTAGTCATCACTGTTAGTCTTACACTAGAGAGAAGTCCGTTAGTCATCACTGTTAGTCTTACACTAGAGAGAAGTCCGTTAGTCATCACTGTTAGTCTTACACTAGAGAGAAGTCCGTTAGTCATCACTGTTAGTCTTACACTAGAGAGAAGGCCGTTAGTCATCACTGTTAGTCTTACACTAGAGAGAAGGCCGTTAGTCATCACTGTTAGTCTTACACTAGAGAAAAGGCCGTTAGTCATCCCTGTTAGTCTCACACTAGAGAGAAGGCCGTTAGTCATCCCTGTTAGTCTTACACTAGAGAAAAGGCCGTTAGTCATCCCTGTTAGTCTTACACTAGAGAAAAGGCCGTTGGTCATCCCTGTTAGTCTTACACTAGAGAGAAGGCCGTTAGTCATCACTGTTAGTCTTACACTAGAGAGAAGGCCGTTAGTCATCACTGTTAGTCTTACACTAGAGAGAAGGCCGTTAGTCATCACTGTTAGTCTTACACTAGAGAGAAGGCCGTTAGTCATCACTGTTAGTCTTACACTCTAGAGAAGGCCGTTAGTCATCACTGTCAGTCTTACACTAGAGAAAAGGCCGTTAGTCATCACTGTTAGTCTTACACTAGAGAGAAGGCCGTTAGTCATCACTGTTAGTCTTACACTCTAGAGAAGGCCGTTAGTCATCACTGTTAGTCTTACACTAGAGAGAAGTCCGTTAGTCATCACTGTTAGTCTTACACTAGAGAGAAGGCCGTTAGTCATCACTGTTAGTCTTACACTAGAGAGAAGGCCGTTAGTCATCCCTGTTAGTCTTACACTAGAGAGAAGGCCGTTAGTCATCACTGTTAGTCTTACACTAGAGAGAAGGCCGTTAGTCATCACTGTTAGTCTTACACTAGAGAGAAGGCCGTTAGTCATCCCTGTTAGTCTTACACTAGAGAGAAGGCCGTTAGTCATCACTGTTAGTCTTACACTAGAGAGAAGGCCGTTAGTCATCCCTGTTAGTCTTACACTAGAGAGAAGGCCGTTAGTCATCACTGTTAGTCTTACACTAGAGAGAAGGCCGTTAGTCATCACTGTTAGTCTTACAGTTAGCAGTTAGCTTTCGTGTAGCTTTACACGAAATACAAAAACAAAACAAACAAACATTATTGCACCAGCAGACGGACACCAAAATAATTTTAAGTTGTTGTTTTTTAAGTTGTAATTGACACGAAAGAACTACTCGTGTCTTTTTGCTTGTGGTTTAGATGATTCATTAGCTATGTAATAAAATAATAGAGAGAGTGATAAGGCGGGTACCACAGCTGGTTCGAATGAAAGGTTACGGTAGGCGAATTGGTACCATCAATTAAGGTTAGTCAAACAGTTCACATTATAAATTCCGGTTTTAGGGATACTTTTAAACCTTGAAGACTGTTAAACATTTCCGCGTGGTTTTTTTACCAGATTTTATGGTTGAACTAACTAAATATTGTTATAGTTTTCAAACAATGTGCTTTTAATGGACCACCATGAATGGTTACTACATGTCAACATGACTCTTTTAAAATTATATTAATATCGCCACAAGGCTCCAGTTGACATGACCACCATGAATCGATACCGGTAACGTGACTTTTTAATTATTTTGATATTATTATAATATTGTAATTGTAGCTGCCATGGCCACCAAGAATCAATACTAGCAACATTATTTATTAGTCGTTTTGATATCATCATAGGTTGAAGTTGGTGTGGCTTTATTCGATTGACCTTTTGAGACAATTTTGTGTTAATGTCAGACAACTTCACACGACCTATGTTAGATACCTACACACTATAACTATTTCTAGATTACTTATATTAAACAACTTCAAACACCTAATGTGTGACAGTCACTTTAGGCGTAGTTATAACGACATCACCTTATTCTACCTACTAAATATATTCTAAAAACAAGCAAACAAACGAGTGCATGCGTTTTCTTAAAGCAAAGCCATATTAGGCTATCTGCCGAGTCCTCCGAGGGGAATCAAACCCCTGATTTTAGCGTTCTAAATCCGTAGATTTACCGCTATACTCGCGAGGGGAGCAAACAAATAAATAAAAATCTTAATACATGTGTTACCAGATGATTTTATTTGTTTTAAGACACTTCTACACATAAAATAGAGAGTTTTTACCGTTCGGTGAAAATTTCTGATTTGTGTGTTACCAGGTGATTTTATTTGTTAGAGAACTCTACGCATGCACTAGAGAGTTTTTACTGCTCGTAGAAAACCCCTGGTTTGTATGTTACTAAATGATTTTAATTTTAGAAACGTCTACACATGCACTAAAGAGTTTTTAATGCACGTACAAAGTTCCTAGTTTCTTTGTCATTAGGACCAAGTGATTTTGCTTGCTACATAATTTTACAATACAAAATACTGACTGTTGGTAGAACATTCCATATCACATTGGTGAGGAGATTTCTGACATATATATTAAAACGTTTTCATAACTATGGCAAATAGTGGTCTTCACCAATCAGCTAATGCAAGTGATATTGCTTGTCTATTGTATCTTAATATTTGGTTTTTGTATCCATAGGCTTGCTCTTTACCTTCAACAACAATTTAACACCAAAAGTTTCATTTATCTGTCGTATATTAATATTTTGTTATTGTATCCAGAGGGTTACACCTTACCTTCAACAACAATACCAAAAGTTTCATTTATCTGTCGTATCTTAATATTTGGTTATTGTATCCAGAGGGTTACACCTTACCTTCAACAACAATACCAAAAGTTTCATTTATCTGTCGTATCTTAATATTTGGTTATTGTATCCAGAGGGTTACACCTTACCTTCAACAACAATACCAAAAGTTTCATTTATCTGTCGTATATTAATATTTGGTTATTGTATCCAGAGGGTTACACCTTACCTTCAACAACAATACCAAAAGTTTCATTTATCTGTCGTATCTTAATATTTGGTTATTGTCTCCAGAGGGTTACACCTTACCTTCAACAACAATACCAAAAATTTCATTTATCTGTCGTATCTTAATATTTGGTTATTGTATCCAGAGGGTTACACCTTACCTTCAACAACAATACCAAAAATTTCATTTATCTGTCGTATCTTAATATTTGGTTATTGTATCCAGAGGGTTACACCTTACCTTCAACAACAATACCAAAAGTTTCATTTATCTGTCGTATCTTAATATTTGGTTATTGTCTCCAGAGGGTTACACCTTACCTTCAACAACAATACCAAAAATTTCATTTATCTGTCGTATCTTAATATTTGATTATTGTATCCAGAGGGTTACACCTTACCTTCAACAACAATACCAAAAGTTTCATTTATCTGTCGTATCTTAATATTTGGTTATTGTCTCCAGAGGGTTGCACCTTACCTTCAACAACAATACCAAAAGTTTCATTTATCTGTCGTATCTTAATATTTGGTTATTGTATCCAGAGGGTTACACCTTACCTTCTACAACAATTTAATACCAAAAGTTTCATTTATCTGTCGTATCTTAATATTTGGTTATTGTATGCAGAGGGTTACACCTTACCTTCAACAACAATACCAAAAGTTTCATTTATCTGTCGTATCTTAATATTTGGTTATTGTCTCCAGAGGGTTACACCTTACCTTCAACAACAATACCAAAAGTTTCATTTATCTGTCGTATCTTAATATTTGGTTATTGTCTCCAGAGGATTACAGTTTACCTTTTACAACAATTGAATACCAAAAGTTTCATTTATCTGTTGTATCGTAATATTTGGTAATTTTCGAAAGATATTTTTACCTTACCTCCAACAATTATACCAAAAATTTCATTTGTCTATTTTATCCTTAAAATGTGGTTACTCTTTGATAAAGACAATGGTCGTGATTTTCATTGTTCGTCCTGTTAGACAGTATTACTTACACAGTGAGTTAGTTAGTTCTCATTGATAGCCAGTTCCTTGTTAATGTTGCACGTTTCCTGTCAGTGGTAGCAACTACTGTACAGCTTGTTTGTATTCATAAGTTTTTGTACTTGCTGTATGTTATCTACAGTTGACAGCATCTTGATGTTATCCAACTTTATGTTGTGCAACACCAAGATTCTTGTTAATATGACAAATAATCTGTGATCCATCTAGGAAACGCAAGAATGACAAGTATTTATATAAACATTGAAATTGGTCCTTTTTTGTATTTCTACCAAAGAACACAATGGTTTAGGATTTGTTGGTGCCTCTTTGTTCGGATTTATTGAACAACAGCTAAAATTATTTGAATAAACTAGTGAGTCTTAAAAATGAATGTGGTCGTTGATGTTGTACTTGTTCGTTTTTTTAATTTTGTGCAAACCTACACCAGGGCTATCTGCGCTAGCCGTTTCTAATTTAGCAATGTAAGACTAGAGGAAAGGCACCTTGTCATCACCACTCACCATCAACTCTTGGGCTACTCTTTTACCAACGAATAGTGAGATTGACCGTCATATTATAAAGCCCCCACGACTGAAATGGCGAGCATATTTGGTGTGAGGGGGATTTAAACCCGTGACCCTTGGATTACGAGCCGAGCGCCTTAACCCACCTGGCCATGCTGGGCCTTTGTGTTGTAAGTAAACGTACAATTATTTTTTTATTTGAAACTTGGATTTTTTTTGTCAGAAAATTCTCCGCTGTTTTTGATAATAATAATAGACGTTATTTATCGAAATCTTATAAATAAACATTATATTTAAGGTAGATTGGTATCAATATATTTTCTCCATAATCATGTTTTTTTTAGCTAGAGAGAAGTAATGCCTATTTTCAAACATAACCCGGCCTGGCATGGCCACATGGTTAAGGCACTCGACTCGTAATCCGTGAATTGCAGATTCAAATTCCCGTCACACCAAACATGTTCGCCCTTTCAGCTGTGGGAGCGTTACAACGTGACGGTCAATCCCACTATTCCTTAGTAAAAGAGTAGCTCAAGAGTTGATGGTAGGTGGTGATGACTAGTTGCCTTCCGTTTAGTCTTACACTGCTAAATTAGGGACGGCTAGCGCAGATAGCCCTCGAGTAGATTTGCGCGAAATTCCAACCAAACCAAACAGTAAGCCACAAGTAATTACGTCATAAACGTTGTTAAAGTATTTTTCAGTCAATTTGTTTGCCTTAAAGTAGACAACAATACGTTTTAAAACTCGAAATGTGCATCACCACAGCGATCAGCCATAAACATATTACACAGCTTATTTCTCACGAGCAATGAAAATTGCAAATTTCACGCAGAATTAGGACTCCTAACGAGCAAACTTCGTCATTAAGCTGTCATAAAAAGACCTGCACTCAAGAATGATTTATAAGTCCGCTACTGATGTGGTCACCTTTTTTTCTTTGTCCGTATTCTACTTTCTTCTTTTTTTCTAATACATAAATATATTTTTCAGGTCCGGAAAAGATGATTCATAAGTAATAAACCTGTTACAGAAAGTGTTTACATAACATTATGTTCGCATGCTTAGCAGTTTACCTGCACATTCAGCGGTGTTTTTTTTTTTTATCTTCTTTCCCACAGTACGTTTCGTTCGTTCGCCTTGAATTTTCTTCTTCCAAAACACCTGGTTACGAGCATGTTGAAGAGAATTTACAGAAGTTTGGACACAAATTTTCAGTTTTATAAAACGTTTTTATCGGTTAGTCACGCTGTTTGCGCACGGAGAATCAGTTTTATTTGTTTTGAACTTAAGACACTCGACTCGTAATTTGAGGGTCGAGGGTTCTAATCCTCGTCACACCAAAAATGCTCGCCCTTTCAGCCGTAGAGGCGTTATAAAGTACGGTCAATCCCACTATTCGTTGGTAAAAGAGTAGCCCAAGAGATGGCGGTGGGTGGTGATGACTAGCTGCCTTCCCTCTAGTCTTACACTGCTAAATTAGGGACGGCTAGCGCAGATAACCCTCGAGTAACTTTGTGCGAAATTGAAAACAAACCAAACCATTTTTGCTCTCCAAATCAGTGTGGACCCCGAAATGGGCAAATTATGAGAAATGTGCGTTAGTGGGGAAGATACAGTCATTTGGAAAAGTTAGGACACCCTATGAAAGCCTGTGTATTTTTGTAACATTTTTGATATAGATACTTAATCTCAATTTCAACGATACTGAGAGATTATAGGAATATAACTAAACAATTAAAACTGAAGAAAAGACTTTTCAAGATCTTCTGTAAATGTAATTCTACAAAATGCATATTCTAACTGAGGAAAACGTTAAGACACCCCCACATTTATTCCCACTTTATTCACACCAGGTGCACATGATTAGAAGACCGTTACTCCGCATTTTGAATGAGGCTTGCCCTATTTAAACCTCAGACATTTAGTTTGGTGTGCTCCTGACTGTTGAAGTGAGAGTGAGCATCATGGTGAGAGCAAAAGAGCTGTCTGAGGCCTTCAGAAAAACAATTATAGCTGCTTATGAGTCTGGTAAGGGATTTGAAAAGATTCCCAAAGATTTTGAAATCAGCCATTCCACTGTCCGGAAAACAGTCAACAAGTGGAGGGCTTTCAAAACAACTGCCAACATGCCTAGGTCTGGTCGTCCAAGCAAGTTCACCCCGAAAGCAGACCAGACCGCAAGATGCTAAAAGAGGTCTCCAAGCACCATAACATGTTATGATGGGACCTACAGCAGGCTCTGGCTACTGTTGATGTGAAAGTGCATGCCTCTGCAATCAGAAAGAGACTGCACAAGTGTAACTTGCATGGGAGGTGTGCAAGGAGGAAACCTTTGCTCTCTAAGAGAAACATCAAGGCCAGAATGAAGTTTGCCAGAGAGAATGTAGACAAAGACTAGGACTTCTGGAATAATGTTCTTTGGACAGATAAGTCCAAAATTGAATTATTTGGACACCAGAACAGAGGACATTGCGTAAACCAAATACAGCATTCCAGGAAAAGAACTTCATACCAATTGTGAAGCATGGAGGTGAAAGTGTCATGGTTTGGGGCTGCTTTGCTGCAGCAGGACCTGAACAGCTCACAATCATAGAATCCACCATGAATTCTACTATGTATCAGAGGGTGCTTGAGGATCATGTGAAACCATCTGTACGAAAATTAAAGCTGAAGCGGAACTGGACCCTGCAACACGACAATGACCCAAAACATACCAGTAAATCCACCAAGGACTGGCTGAAAACTAAGAAATGGAGAGTCCTGGAATGGCCGAGTCAAAGCCCAGATCTTAATCTCATTGAGATGCTGTGGGGTGACTTGAAACGGGCTGTACATGCAAGAAACCCTTCAAACATCTCACAGCTGACAGAATTCTGCATTGAGGAGTGGGGCAAACTTTCTTCAGACCGATGTCAGAGACTGGTAGATGGCTACAAGAAGCGTCCCACTGCAGTTATTTCAGCCAAAGGGGGTAACACCAGCTATTAGGGGGTAGGGTGTCCTAATTTTTTCACATGAGTGTATATTGAAGTTTATGTGATTTTTCCCCAGAAGGATTAGACCTTTTTTTATTTTAATTTAAACGTTGCTTTACTATAATTCATGCTTAGCAGAAAGCTAAACAATGGACTCCTTTTATGTGTTCTCCGCGGGGAATCTCCGGATTTTAGCGTTATAAGTTCTTAAACATACCTCTGACTCACCAGTAACGAGAGAGCTGTCTTAATGAAAAGTAGCCAGACTACATATTAATCTACATTAACAGCAGTTCAACAGAGAGATGTCTTAATGAAAAGTAGCCAGACTACGTATTAATCTACATTAACAGCAGTTCAATAGAGAGATGTCTTAATGAAAAGTAGCCAGACTACGTATTAATCTACACTAACAGCAGTTCAACAGAGAGATGTCTTAATGAAAAGTAGCCAGACTACGTATTAATCTACACTAACAGCGGTTCAACAGAGAGATGTCTTAATGAAAAGTAGCCAGACTACGTATTAATCTACACTAACAGCAGTTCAACAGAGAAATGTCTTAATGAAAAGTAGCCAGACTACGTATTAATCTACACTAACAGCAGTTCAACAGAGAGATGTCTTAATGAAAAGTAGCCAGACTACGTATTAATCTACATTAACAGCAGTTCAACAGAGAGATGTCTTAATGAAAAGTAGCCAGACTACATATTAATCTACACTAACAGCGGTTCAACAGAGAGATGTCTTAATGAAAAGTAGCCAGACTACGTATTAATCTACACTAACAGCGGTTCAACAGAGAGATGTCTTAATGAAAAGTAGCCAGACTACGTATTAATCTACACTAACAGCGGTTCAACAGAGAGATGTCTTAATGAAGAGTAGCCAGACTACGTATTAATCTACACTAACAGCAGTTCAACAGAGAGATGTCTTAATGAAAAGTAGCCAGACTACGTATTAATCTACACTAACAGCAGTTCAACAGAGAGATGTCTTAATGAAAAGGAGCCAGACTACGTATTAATCCACACTAACAGCAGTTCAACAGAGAGATGTCTTAATGAAAAGTAGCCAGACTACGTATTAATCTACACTAACAGCAGTTCAACAGAGAGATGTCTTAATGAAAAGTAGCCAGACTACGTATTAATCTACACTAACAGCAGTTCAACAGAGAGATGTCTTAATGAAAAGTAGCCAGACTACGTATTAATCTACACTAACAGCAGTTCAACAGAGAGATGTCTTAATGAAAAGTAGCCAGACTACGTATTAATCTACACTAACAGCAGTTCAACAGAGAGATGTCTTAATGAAAAGTTGCCAGACTACGTATTAATCTACACTAACAGCAGTTCAACAGAGAGATGTCTTAATGAAAAGTAGCCAGACTACGTATTAATCTACACTAACAGCAGTTCAACAGAGAGATGTCTTAATGAAAAGTAGCCAGACTACGTATTAATCTACACTAACAGCGGTTCAACAGAGAGATGTCTTAATGAAAAGTAGCCAGACTACGTATTAATCTACACTAACAGCAGTTCAACAGAGAGATGTCTTAATGAAAAGTAGCCGGACTACGTATTAATCTACACTAATAGCAGTTCAAGAATTAATGATATTCAATGAAAATTTTCCTTTGTAAGATTTTCTCACAGTTGCTAGTAAATGTGTAATAATTCCGTTTCGATAGAATATTTTCTTTAGTGATTCTATAGATAAATGACATACTGACATCTTAGGATTTTCAGAAAAGCATTGCCGACAACAGAAACATATTTATTTAAAGGTTTAAAAGTCTTAACATGTCGAATTCGCAACAAATGTATTGCTAAATAATTAATAATCACAAACTCTGAGATGCATAGGTTGTTTATTTCGGGTTATAAAACATTTTAAAGTTGTGTTGAGTGTATGGTGATACATAGAGTACAAACACTCGTTTGTATATGTAGTAGATCATGTTTTTTGTGGTTTGTTTTCCATACTCTAAGTTTCAGGAAACAGCAAAATTAGGACCTTGCCTTCAAAAGACATCCCTCTTCTAGGTAGGAGGTAAAGATGATGGATTTTATTCTTCTCGCTAGGTGGCATTCTTGACCTTTAACGAATCCTACATAAATCAATTCTTCACACAGCGGTGGCGTTTATACTTGTCAAAATGGTCAAACTATCAAACCATGTGGTTATGAAAAACATTTTGTAACCTGAAAGTTTTATGGCCAACTTACTTCCTTGACAACAGGTTTTCAGTATTTTTGTGTGGCTAATTCGTTTTTCTCATCGTGAAAGGGTCTTCTCTATATGCACACTTAAAACCATAAATATAATTAGGCGTTACAGATATGGACAGCCCAATTCATGTAAACTGTACTAGAAATCCGGAACATTTTACAAGCACTTGAAATTAAGTAAAATATTATTTAAACTATCTGATTGGCAGGTAACATCTCATTGAAACGTCATTGCTACTTTCCTGTTTCAACAACAGGTTTCAATGCATAAAAACTGTTTGTTAGTAAATTAGTTTGTATACTTGTTGAATTTCGCGTACACTTACATTATGACGGTCTTCGCTAGTCGTCTCTATGTTTTGAAGTGGAAGACTCGAGGGGAAAATAACTAGTCAATACTTCCCTCTGCTGCCTTTTAGCCTACTGAAAGTGAGATGGATCATCACATTATGAAGCTCCCACAGTTGAAAGGGTGAGCATGTTCGTTACGGGAATTTGAACCTTCGACCCATAGATCGCGTCTTTCTAAGGTAGAGAACAAGTGTGGATTGGAAAATGTAACTAAATAACGGCATTTTTTGAATGTTATAAAGCGCAAAACTTTACAATGAGCTATCGGTGCTGTGCCCACCATGGGATTCCAAACCCGTTTTTGAGCGTTTTAAAGCTTCAGACTTATCGCTGAACCGATGGGGACAAATAAGAACCAAAGTTGAAAGAGCGAACATGTTTAACGATTGGTTTTGAATCTACAACCTGGAAGTTTTGAACCGAGCGCTAATGACATGTCGCTAAATAAAATATAATAAAAGTTATATTTTAACGTTGTGTTCGATTCTCGTGCTAACGGTTTTGTTAAGTTCATGACAGTTTTATTTCCCTGTGATAACGTGGAAAATCAAGTATATATAATTATCACTGCAGTTACACAAAAAGTAGCACGTAAAATGATCAATACAGTTGTAAGTGAAAGTTTAGCTGATAATACAGTTTACTGTGAAAAATGTAACTGTGACCAGTTACATACGAAATGCTAACTGTTTACATTCTGCGTTCTGTTTACCGTCGTGAGTCAAACCCAAGATTTTAGCGTTCTAAGTTCACAAATTTGCCACTGACCCACCAGCGGATCTATTACTGTTTATTAGGTGAAATTAAATAATGTTTACTTGTTTGCTTGTGTACATTGGGCTATCTACAGTGTCTCTGTCATGTGGATTTTACTCCTAATTCTTCTGTTAGAAGTATTAAAGTTTATGAATGATCCATCAGGAATCAAGTTAAATAATGTATATATCTATCAGTATCATGAACAGAAAAAACTTTAACTATTGTCAAAAATATGATTATTAATACCCTGTGCATTGCTTAATATACGTTGTTATTTTAGTTTACGCCGTTGTTTATTATTGAGCACAAAGCCATACGTAGGGCTATCTGTGCTCTGCCCACCACGTGTATTGAAACCCGATTTCTGGTGGTATAAATTCTTAAACGTACCGCTATGGCACTGGGAGAGGGGGGACATTTATTTACGTAACGTTGTCCCGAATCTGACAGTTGAGGACAATTAGTTTTCTTCACGTCATAAATTAAAATCAATTACATTATTTAACATATAATTAACATTAATTATAAAAGTTATTTTCCTAATCGGTCACTGTTGAGTAACTTGCTGTTTTCAAAGGATTTTTTTTTTCGGTTGAAATATTGAAGTTTATAAAATATCTTTGTTTCTATTATTTTCAAGAATATCTTAAGTTACTTAGCTTACAGCAAGGTATGTTCCGAAATGATTTGGATTCATTAGCTAAGCTAACGTCAACTCTTCCTTAATTAACGCAACTGTAACCAGTTAGATTCGAAATGCTAAGCCTAACATGACAAATGGTTGAGTGTCAGGTTCTTAATTAGACCAAATGGCTAGTATAAATTCATACGTATTGCGTATATTAATTGTATAATTTCATACCTATTACGTATATAATGTCACTATTCTTATCACCTACATATCTATTTTTAATTATGGTATTTGATTTAAGTTATACTTGTTTCAAGATATAAGCGTTTTTGAGTGTAACAGAATGTTAGACGTTCAGTTTTAATACAGAAACTTAAAACTGAGTGGCTAAAATTGTTATACATATCTTAAATATTTGTTTGAAATGTAATTTTTGGCTTTATAATAAATAATTTGAGTTTCTAGATGAGGTATAAATATGTTTTTCTATATGTCCGTTGTTCTGCAGAAAAGTATGTCGAAATTGCAAGTGTCCAAAAGAAGAACATGAAGGAAAGGTGACCACAAAAAACTTACCGGAGGCAGAAAGTGTTGCCCATAAAATGACGACGCTCCCATTAAACAACCACAGTGAAAGTCAACAGCGCCATCTACCGTCAGATAATGACAGTGGGTGCGCTCTAGAAGAATATACTTGGATCCCACCAGGTTTAAACCCAGAACAGGCAAGCCATATATTATTTCTTGATTAAAATATGTTTTTGTTTTAAAGCAGCTATTAGAAAGGTGAGAACTCGTGTTTGTTCGTGTTTTTTATTGACAAATATGGTAAGATACGTTTTTTTTCAAAGTTTTTGATAACATCTCAGCCTTATTTATGAACGAAACAAGTTCTCACAGACGTAACCCACTTGAAGTACCCAGCATAAAACTTCTTCAAAATGTAGTAACGTTGGATACATATGTATTCTGTGTGCTTACTTAATGTATAGGGAAACTGTATATGTTGTTATAATTTACTAAAATTCAGTAAATATGGTTACTACTACGTGACAGCAACACGCACGTAGAGATCACCTGAATAATGACACACATATATACATATAATTGAAATATAAATAAAGTAAAACAATTATAAAATAATACATTAAAACACACTCAGACGAATCGAATACTTCATTAGATATACAGATAAATTATATTAATATTTATTGAGATCAAGCTGAAATACGCCTCACTCCATAGTGGGGTTTTTAGCTTCTTCTTACGATAGATTTCGGACACATACAAATTATCACATAGGTAACAATATATTAACATTTTTGACAAAATTTCAGTATCTTTGAATGTTTTTTCGAATCGTGTCACCAATGCTCTCAGGTACGTATATATACTTTTTGAAGCATGACACAACAATCCCCTCATCGTGAAAATTAATTTCTTTTATAAAAACTGTGTCATAGCGTTATAAATCTAAACACGTTTTAGAGAGATCGGAAACACGTCCTTATTATGTACGTGTTATAAAATAGATTGAAAATAGGAGTTCTTTATAATATTATGTTATATATATATATATATATATATATCCTTATTTTCTGGTATCGAAACTCAATATTTAATGAAATTTAGAAACATTTTTTAAATTCATTGAATTCATATAATTAGTAATCGTAACCTACCAAAACCTATAGCTACAAAATCTTACATCTAAATAATTAAAACTTAATTAAAGTAGATGTAGGAACAAAAAGTTTTAATGAATATGTTAATTTCATAAATAATACACAGATGTATTACGTAACCGCTGAATAAACCTCACCATTTCCTTGTTAGCCTTTTCTCTTCTCAACACAATATAATACATAGTATAACGTATCTTTTACGCTCAGTCTTAGGAACAAAATAAATTAGCATTGTACTATTTAAACATTTCTAGATTTTCAAAGATCGAAATTATGAAATGCTATTTTGGAATTCGTTTATATTTATCTATATACTCATATTTTTCTCGCTCTCAAGTTAGTTTAAGTGTAATAAAGCTATACTAATACTTCAAATGTCGAAGCAAGTACGGTGACGTAGTCTCATCTCGAGAAGTTTGTTTGTTTGTTTTTGAATTTCGCGCAAAGCCACTCGAGGGCTACCCGTCTATAATTTAACAGTGTAAGACTAGAGGGAAGGCAGCTAGTCATCACCACCCACCACCAACTCTTGGGCTACTCTTTTAACAACGAACAGTGGGATTGACCGACACATTATAATGTTCCCATGGCTGAAAAGGAGAGCATGTTTGGTGCAACGGGGATGCGAACCCGCGACCCTCATATTACGAGTCGCACGCCTTAACTCACATGGCCATGCGGGGCCTTCTCGAGAAGGCCGTCAGCAAGAAGAAAAATAGGCCTAAGCCAGAAATGTGTGTTTCTTTCAGTTATTTTGACAGTTCTATTTTACTGTAAGAAAGTATAATCTTATAATCGATATGTCGTTGAAATGCAATTTTTAGTTTGGCCAAATGCAGTTTACAAACGTAACATTATTATAGGCTAACATCTGTCACGACAATGTAGGCCTAACGAATAACATTATCAACAACTGTAACGCTCGGTTCTACTCATACAGATGTACATCGTTTTAAGATGAAGACACAGGGGCACTGCTACTCAGTATGCTATAAAATGATAAAATAACACAGTCTATAATAAAATATTTTGCCCTATTGTTAAACTCTGAATTAATGTAAGATTAATTTTAATGAAAATTAGGAAAGCAAAGATACTCAGATTTCTTAGATAAGTTAAGCCTCGGAACATCAACGGCACCATTCGATTGGTACGCGAGGCCACGCAAAGAATGATGGTACAAGCAGCAAAAACGTCATTTAGTAAATTTAGTAACAGAAATAAACAACCTTATAACACCTAGCTTGTTATTTTTCTGCAAGAGAACATTCAACTTTTCACTTTACAGATTCTTTAGGAGCGTTCTACTGAAACACAGATATCCTAATAATTACGATTTGTAACACTTAACTGACGAAGAATGGGGAAATCTGCGCACGTTTGAAATTGTGGTGGGCATGGTATTACTCATACAGTTATGGAAGTAATTTTATGTTTTGTGTGACATGAGTAAATCAATTACAAAGTCACATTTTAATACAAATTAATTAAGTTGTCATAACCGAAAGCGTCGGTCATCATATATTTAAAAATTAGTGTTTACCTCAATTTCGATTTTTTGTTTTTCTAGACGTTCACAGATTGTTTTGTCGCCATCTATAAATCTCGAAGAAACGGGTATTTAAATTCAGTACAAATTTGTCTGTAATTTTTATTATATTGAAAAACAAAACATCTGTCTGAATCTTTGAAAAAAAACAACATATTATATAAGCTAACAAAAGCGTATATTATTCTGCGAGTTAATACAATCGTACAGTTTTAAGAAGTAAAGTAAATTCTAAAATATAAATTGTCGGGTATTTGAAATTTCGGATTTTCATGTGCAAATTTGAAACTCGATTTTTATGTAGCTGAAAGAAAATTATTTTGTCAGAATAATATAATATATTGTTTGGTTAATTTCAAGCCAGTTTTATTTTTTATATAAGAAATTACTTGATAATTATATTGTTAGTTGTCACCATGGACAAACTTGATATTCGTGTAATTTTCTTGTACGAGTTTAAACTTGGTCATAATGTAGGGATAGTAGCTCCTAATATCAATCATACATTTGGTGATGACACAGCTAATGATCGCATAGCACAGCGTTGGTTTAGGAGATTTCGCTCTGTTGACACAAGCCATGAACATGACCCTAGGGGCCATCCTCAAACAGCCATTAATGAGGAAGAATTGGAGGTCTTAGCTGAATCAGATACCCGATAAACTGTG
Organism: Tachypleus tridentatus; assembly: GCF_004210375.1. Taxonomy (NCBI): domain Eukaryota; kingdom Metazoa; phylum Arthropoda; class Merostomata; order Xiphosura; family Limulidae; genus Tachypleus; species Tachypleus tridentatus. The sequence goes on along the minus strand of NC_134829.1, from coordinate 45,012,448 downwards.
AAAGAACGTGCCACAAACTTAATGTTTATTATTCAACAGTTTCCCAACATCTTGAAGCAATTGGTATGGTGAAAAGTTCGATAAATGGGTACCTCACAAATTCAATGAAAATCATCAAACAAGATGAGTTGAAATTTCCAACAAAAACGACCAGTTTCTCCACAGAATTGTCACTTGTGATGAAAATTGGATTCTTTACGACGACAGACGGCGATCTGGACAGTGGCTTGACTATGAAAAAGCTCCTAAACATATGTCAAAACCAGATCTTCACCTTGAGAAGCTTATGGTCAGTGTTTGGTAGACTGCAGCAGGTGTGATTCATTATTCATTCTTAAACAGAGGAGAAACAATCACAACAGAGAAATATCGCAGTGAACTGGAAATTATGCGTCAAAAGTTGTCACGAAAATATCCAGTAATAGTCAATCACAATGGACACACACTGTTTTATGACAATGTTCGACCTCATGTCTCACGGATTACCATCTAAAAAAGTAAACAAACTTCAGTATGAAACTTTAGCTCATCCACCATATTAACCAGATCTTTTCCTTATCGATTATCACTTTTTCAACATTTTGACAATTTTTAAAGGAAAAACGTTTGCAAACCAAAGGTCAGTTAATAGGGCTTTTGATGACTTCACTGCATCAAAGACTGTCCAATAATTTAAAGATGACATTTATAAACTTATAACTCATTGACAGAAGTGTATAGAGCCTAAAGGAGCTTATTTTGATTAAATAAATTAAGCGACAAAAAGATTTACTTGTTTCACATTTTCCTTTAAACATCCGACATTTCATGTGCAAAAGCCTGATAACACTTCGTTAGTTCAAAATACTTAAACTAAAATATTTTTAGAAGACGTCGAATTGCTAACTAGATTAACGTATAACTTTATGAAGAATGTAGTTGTAAAAATGTTTTGGATCGGACCTACGTTAATTTCTGTTCTAGCAAAGAATATGTTATAAATTCATTTATAATAGTGAGAGTGGCTAGAAGGAGCGCGTGTGTGTGTTTTCAGAAAGCAAAGCCACATCGGGCTATCTGGTGAGTCCACCGAGGGGAATCGAACCCCTGATTTTAGCGTTGTAAATCCTTAGACTTACCGCTGTACCAGCGGGGGATGGGCTAGATGGAAAGAAGACTTTTTGTTTGTGTAATTTGTCACAGATCATACATTTCCCATAAATAGAGAACTGGATCCACCATTATAAATATCACCGATTATCAGTATAAGTTGAATGTATCAAATACATGGCTGCATTGAAGTCAGAGTCATCCAGTTACTTAAATATTTATTCTATTTTACTCACTCTCTTCCACCCCCAGCGGCACAGCAGCATGTCTGCAGACTTACAGCGTTAGAAACCAGATTTCGATACCCGTGGCACAGATAGCCAATTGGTACTTTTGTGCTTACTTCCAAACAACTCAACTGAATTATCAAACACTTTGGACAAATACTAGGTTCAGAATCACCAATCAACTGTTTCGATCCTCTGATTCATTGAATAAATTCCATTCCAATCAACAGTAACTCAGTGTCATAATTAACACCGCTAATTGAAAAGTTTACTTTTTGACAATACCATTAAGGCGTGCGACTCGTAATCTGAGGGTCGCGGGTTCGCATCCTCGTCGCGCGAAACATGCTTGCCCTTTCAGCAGTGGGGGTATTATAATGTGACAGTCAATACCACTATTTGTTGGTAAAAGAGTAGCCCAAGAGTTGGCGGTGAGTGGTGATGACTGGCTGCCTTCCCTCTAGTCTTACACTGCTTAATTAGGGACAGCTAGCACAAATAGCCCTCGAGTAGCTTTGTCCGAAATTCCAAAACAAACAAACAGACAATACCATTAAATAAAAAAAGCACTACTTTCTCCGCTGCCTAATTCCACGAAACAATGGAATTCTAAATTGAGATTGATCTAAATAGAATTCCAACAATACGTAAAACCATTTGGGGCAAAGGAATTTAAAGATTTCTTGTTAAATCAAAATGATTTGCATGTACGAAGGATACTAGATTTACTCAAAGTCGACATTTATTATAAAACTGATTTCAGTTACTAAGTTTATAATGCGTGACAATGTAGAAAATGTTACGCGATAATAAGTGACACAGTGATATGTCTGCGGACTTATAGTGCTAGAAACCGGGTTCGATTCCCGTAGTGGGCGGAGCTTTGTGCATAATATCAAAACAAACAAACACTTGAGAAGTCCATGATGGGAAAGCAGTGAGTTTCCCCACGGTGAACATAGTAAACAGCTTAACGTGGCTTTACTCTAAGATATACAGAAACATCCGAGAAAAAAATTAAATCTATCAGTTTCTGTATCAGAGGTAAGGATAAAACGTCCAAATTAATTGGAGAAATTTTCCAATAGGTTATTTCTTTAACCTACTCCCAAATACACAAACTGTGAGCTACAGATGTGATAAGTATTGAAATTGGAGACAATAACTGATAATTAATCTTAAACATTCGAAAACAACTAACTAGTAGAGTTGGTCATCTGGCACTTTCTCCTTTCACCATATGCTTTAGAAATTGCACTTAAGCAGAACTAGAGCCCAATAAGTACTGAGGTATTTTTACGAAAGTATCCATAAACAAGTACTTTTATTACTCTTTCAGTTTGTTTATTACGTTCTCAACTGGAACGAGATTTCACGTTAACTTTGAAGTTTCGTGGCATAGCTTTAGATAAGTATACTCAACGGTACATCTTTTTGAAAGAATAGTTCGTTTATTGTAGAGTCTTTGCGTGAACCTTCACAGAGAGCCATCTGCACATAGTTGTTCTTATTTTTGAACTAACAGACTATAAAGAAGCTAACTGGTCAATAACACCTATTTTCAATTGTTGTACTACTCTAATCTACAAGAATACTGTGATTTGACTGTCATTCTTATAACGCACTCACGACCTTAAAGTGTAAAATGAGTATTTGTGGAAATTGACTTCAAGCCATGAATCCTCAAATTTACATTCTGAGCAAGGTAATAGTTAAGTCACGTCCTGCCTTTTTTTGTGGGTCATTTTCCGCTGTTTTATTGTATTTTAGCAAATTTGCGAGAACTTTGAATATGGAAAAGTATTGATACCATTATAAATTTTACTGTCGTAAGAAGTCAAACTCAGATATAAATATGTAATGCTTTTATCATCATAACAATTGTTTGTTCATGAATTTCGCGAAAAGCTTCCCTCTAGTCTTACACTGCTAAACATGGGACGGCTAGCGCAAATAGCCCTCGTATAGCTTTGCGCGAAATTCAAAACAAGCCGTTTTAAGTATTTACTCACGTAAGTAATCTTATCTTCAAATGACGCCAGGCTACTTACTAGCCATCAACATATTGGTCAGAAAGCTTACTTCGGCATGAGGTCGTGCTGCTTTCATTTGGAGTAGGGCTAATCAAATATAAAATCACAACAAATCTGTACAGATCAGAAGGGTCAAAGGTTTTTTATGTATGGCTTTTGAAAGCCGCTCAGTCATAGCTAGGTTTTGTTTGTTTCTATTGAAATTTCCCTCAAAGTTACGCGAGGGCTATCAGCGCTAGCCGTCCCTAATTTAGTAGTGTACGACTAGAGGGAAGGCAGCTAGTCACCCTCACCTACCGCCAACTCTTGGGCTACTCTTTTACCAACGAATAGTGGGATTGACCGTCACATTATAACGCCCCATACGACTGAAAGATCTAGCATCTTCGTTGCGACGGGGATTCGAACCCGCGACCATCAGATTAGGAGTCGAACGCTTTAACCCACCTGGCCATGCTTAGCCTCATAGCTAGGTGATCTTAAGGCTATGACCATCATTTTTATATATAATACAAAAATCAGTTATTAATCACTTCTTAAAAGAAGTCAACTGCATAGATCAGAATCATAAAATAACCATTAAATTAATGTATCCATTTGAAGATAAATAAGGGAAAGACTCTGACCATATGATAATGTTTTTTATCTGATTATTTATTTTTACATACATGCTTTAGTAATTTTTCAAACGCCTGATTTTTGTACTCAGTTATGTATTTTCTCGTAAAGCCTAATTACTTATCACGGAAAATTAATTATTTATGTTTAAAAAACATAATCAGCGTTTTTTTGTCTGATTTTTATGTCTCACGCTAGTACAGCGGTAAGACTCCGGATTTACAACGCTAAAATCAGGGGATCAATTCCCCTCAGTGGGCTGAACAGGTAGCCCGATGTGGCTTTGCTATAAGAAAAAACACACACACACTGACTTTTGTACCTCTCTTTGCTAGCATATTAACTAAATGTTTAAAAATTTTTGACAACGCTCGATCATGATTTCCCAGTTAAAATAAATCATAATACATAAAATAACTAATTAACTTCAGTTTGCCCGTTGGTTCAGCGATAAGTCTGAGGGTTTATAACGCTAAAAAGCCAGGTTTTGATACTCGTATTCGGCTGAGCACAGATAGGCCATTGTACAGGTTTGCTCTTAGCAACAACAAACAAAAAAATTTGCATTATAATTTCATTGGCTTCTGTATAACAGCAATTCCAATGAACGTAGTACATCGGATTTATTTTAATGTTCTGGTTTGTTACGCATACTTTAAGCGATTTATTACTTTTACTTTTGGTACTTCCGAACCATAAGATAATATTCATTGTATGGCTGTAGTGCCACCTGGTGTTTTACTTCTAATATACTAGCTAAGGTACATAGCAGCTTACTGTTACATTCTCCTTAAGAGTAGGGAGTGGAAAGGACTATAGATAAACCGGTCACGTTTAAACAGTGTCTGTTATTTTGTTCAGAATTGATTGTGTGACTTGATAGGTCATCTTGCTGTCTATTTTTGACAGTTATCTGATGTGGCTTCCTCTTAAAGCTGTGTCAAGGGTGTGAATAAAAAAAAAAAAACGTACACGATGCTAAGTTGCTTCTTTTTGATGACGTGCGTTTGAAAACATGTGTTTTGCATATTTAGTGGTGTGTACTTGACGACCCTGTTATAATCTAAAGTGAAACGCATAAGTTTTTTTCTACTTGTCGGAATGTTTTGTATTGCTGTATATAAACGTCATACCGAAACGGTTAGTTAGACATGTGTAATCCATAAGAAGGAACTTAGACTAAATGTCACCTGTGTAAAGGTTTATCTCCTCATGTGCTGCACTTACCTTTATCCTTTCTAATGTATCACGGCCGTCATCTTCAGTATAATTTGCATGACAATTCCAGTTTGCTTCTTTTCGTTATTGTTTTATTTGATTTCAAAGCTGCTCAAGAAAAAAAAATGTTTAAAAAAATTGTCCCATTTACCAGACGCAAGATACGTGATTTCTAACAATTTCGGCTTTTTTTTTAAATTGAAATCTGTAACTTTTACTCTATCTAGATAAACTGAATTAAGAAAATTTGTTGTTTTTCGGTGTTATGAATTCCGTGCAAAGCTACAAGAGGACTATCTACGCTAGCCGTCCCTAATTTAGCAGTGTAAGACTAGAGGAAAGGTAGCTAGTCACCACCACCCTTCGCCAACTCTCGGGCTACTCTTTTACCAACGAATAGTGGGATTGATCGTCACATTATAACGCCCCTAACGGCTGAAAGATCTAGCATCTTTGCTGGGACGTGGATTCGAACCCGCGACCTACAGGCAGGTTCAGATTACCTGTCGAGCGCTTTAACCACCCAGCTATGTCGGGTGTAAAACACATTTACAGAGGAACAATGTTTACCATGCTGTAGTTTATTCTCCAATCCTCTAGCTTCTGGTCAGGCAAACAATTCAACTATGTCAACATTTTACTTAGTATTACATATTAAGCTATAACTGTATTTCTTATTTCTCATATGTATTGCCTGCTAATGGCTCAACGGTATGTCTGCAGACTTACAACGCTAGAAACCGGATTTCGATACCCTTGTGCAACTCTGCGCTTAACTTAAAAAAAACAAACAAACTGATTTGTATTAAGTGCTTTTCCTTTACAATCTGCGACTCCGAAATCTAGAGAATGAATAAGGGGCGCAATAAATACAGAATTACTCGCGTATTTTAACGTTTGGTTGTCCTAATCCAAGTTTTCTAGATAACCTTGCATATCTGCCATACTCCTTGAAATATGTCATAATTTACTTGGTAACAGATATTTGTTTTGCTCTCTGCTCTAGGAAAAATAATAACCTTCGTAGAAATTGTTAGGTAATACTGCGAAATAAAAATGGTTCAACTGTAGTACAATGGATCAAAGAATCTTACTCTAATTGAAAATAACTCTAGTATGGTCGGTTTTTTTTTTTAAATTGTAATGTTTTTTTCATTTAACAGCTAACTACTTCTTTAGAACCCAAATGTTTCCATTTTTGTTTTATTTGTTAATTAGTATATTATTTTACTTATGATATGTGTACCATTTCACGTGTGTTTTTTCACGTCATTTATTCATCACGTATAAAAAGCAAAAACGATACATCTTCTAATAAGTATACGTGTTGTATATCTTTACCTTGTGCTTGAAAACAAGCTGAAATTCTAAGATAGAGAATTTCAAAGATAAAAGCAAGACCGCGCGTCATAAAACGAAGGGGCAAGACGTCACGGAGTTTTTCCCGGTATTTTAGAAGCTTTAATTAAAGACCTTAACAACAATGCAACATGTGCGACTAGACTTCTGTCGAAAAATTTATTTACACAGTTTCATTAACTCACTAGTTATTTCCACCCTCCCACTTTTTAATAGTTTTTAAGCCTTTTATAGAAATATGATGTCATATTACTTTTAAACGAAATTCTATGTAATGGAAAGTCCATATGAGCAGGTTTGTTTAAATCATTATATGGTTGTTTATTAAGGATCTAACTAAGAAAGATGTCCCCCCCCCTTTCCGTAGTGGTACAGTGGGTTTTGTTTTTGTTTTTTGGAATTTCGCACAAAGCTACTCGAGGGCTATCTGTGCTAGCCGTCCCTAATTTAGCAGTGTGAGACTAGAGGGAAGGCAGCTGGTCATCACCACCCACCGCCAACTCTTGGGCTACTCTTTTACTACCGAAAAGTGGGATTGACCGTCACATTATAACGCCCCCACGGCTGGGAGGGCGAGCATGTTTGGCTCGACTCGGACGCGAACCCGCGACCCTCAGATTACGAAGCGCACGCCTTAACGCGCTAGGCCATGCCAGGCCCGGTACAGTGGGGACTTCCAGTGCTGGAAACAGGGTATCGATACACATGGTGGGCAAAGCATAGATAGCCCACAGTGTAGCTTTATGCTTAACTTGAAATCAAATAAAGAAAATCGAAACTCATTCCCTTTGCCTAATAATTGTTAGATTGGGGTGGTGTAAATGTTCTAACTTTCTGTGGAGCACAGGTGAAAAGTTTAACTTGGTGATTAAACCTCACATGTAACTTAGCATCAAACGTTTCATAAGGTTTTTCAATAAACATCAGTAACGTTGTACAGAAAAATTTGTCTCATCTGTTCACTTTGTTTTTCATAAAATAATTCCATGAGACCATGAATCATGTCGTTCCGCTTTAGTTGTTTTTTGTTCCTTGTATTCATGAGGACCTAAGAGTAGTTCGTATAATTGTTTGCCAAAGGTAAGTGTATTGAGTTTGTGTCCGCTGTACCCCACACCCAAGAGAAATTACAAGAAACAACGAGAAGGTTGTTCTTAAACACCCTGGGGGTTGTTAGATAACAATTATTTATACACATACGGGTCTCAGCCTTCTTATAATCTATTCCTTAGTGAATCATCTTCAGCTGACAATAAGAAATATGCTAAAGCTTTTGTTCCTAAAGGGCTGAAATAATTAGTATAGTACAGATCATAAAATTCGTTATTGCTCAAGGTTGGAAAAGATTTATGTTTTATATATCACATGGCCTCACGCTTACTGAGTACGCAAACAAAGACTTGTTTATATGGTTCGCGTCGTGTGCAAGTTTTCTGTTCTGTTTTAGTGCTCTTCTATGTACGTTAAGAAACTCTCTAATCAGAACAGTTCTGTAGTTTTAAACATTCGCTTTGTGTTCCTTTAGTAAGTTATAATAATGCAACTGTGAGTAATATCAATCTAACAAGTAATTGGTGGCGCTGTAAAGGAAACTATTTTCGTCATGATTATTACTTATTTTTTATTTGAACTGGTTATTTCTTTATTTCTTATTTGTTTTAGTTATTTCACGTTTTTAAAAATTTGAACAGGATATTGCTTTGTTTGTTATTTGTTTCAGTTATTTCTTTGTTTCTAATTCGTTTTGAATATTTCCTTTCTTAAAAACTTGAAATGGTTATTTCATGATTTTTTATTGGTTCTGTTTCATGTTTGACCACACACATAACAGTTTTCTTCACAAAGTTTAAATACTCTGTTCAAATTCGAATTGTTTTAATAAAAATGAATTGTAGTTACTCTGTGGCTCAGCGGTATGTCTGCGGACTTACAACACTAAAAACCGGGTTTCGATACTCATGGTGGGCAGGGCATAGATAACCCATTGTGTAACTTTATGCATAATTAAAAACAACAAAAATAAATCCGTAATGAATTCGTGTTTAATTTCTATACTTTTAAGAAGGAATCACGTTAACTAAATCAATGAGTACATTACACCGATGTAAGTTTGTTTTTTCTTTGTGACACTGTAATGAAAAACTGATCCTAATCAAACAACTTTATGTATATTGATTCTACTTTTGTATAAGCTAGAGTTGTTCACAGGTATCCTATTATTAACAACAATATATTCACAATACCTTAATGTGGGTTACGAAATATATTATTCTTAAATATGCATCCCATATTTGATATACTTACTCGTATTTTGTTCTCAAATACGTACCACAGACTTACACAAAATGTACACGAATGAATTCGACATTCACCATCAGTCTAAAATAATAAAAGATAACAATAGAATGCGTATTGTAAAGACTCTTCCTTTATGAAGCATATCAGCATATCTCATGAATAAACCGATCAGATAAAGAGTAATTACTAAAGTTCACGATTGTAATTCCTTGTCTTGCTATTGTTCCAAGATCACGTACGAAGCACCAGAACTGGTAACAATGGTAATAAATGGTAATTTTCATGAAGTACTGACAGGAATGTCAACTGCTTTTCCTTCTTACATATTCGTGTATTGGTCGAGATTCAGTCTTGCTAAGTCTTCGAGCTAGGACAATGTCTTGTAATAGAGGAAGTTGTTGAAGCAAGCTTCTGGGGTTGTCCTTACTAAAATTATGTTTAGAGTTTTTACGTTTAAAGCTAATTATTCAGTAAGTGATCACGCCAGACCAGGCCTGTTCCCACTCTATTCTATTTGTGTAACCCACCAAATAGAGAAAAGTTCACGAATACGGTGGTCTGAAAAATTGTGAGCTGGCGTGAGTAATTTGGACCAGTTACTGTCGAGGTGTATATCTCATTATATTCATATTGAAAGCTTTGAGTTTTCTAATATTAAAATAAAAAAATACCTTTGTCACCATTCAACTATATAACAACACTTACTGATATTATAGTGTCATGTGTATATAACAACACTTACTGATATTATAGTGTCATGTGTATATAACAACACTTACTGATATTATAGTGTCATGTGTATATAACAACACTTACTGATATTATAGTGTCATGTGTATATTTAAATATACGTTATCCACTATATAAACACGTTTTGTACTACAATTCATCTCGGTCGAGTGCATATATTACGTATTACGATGTCAATATGTATCAGATTTTTGTTAACAGGATTGATACTCACTATTTTCTTTCTTAACACAAGTATATTTCAATATATAAATAACAATATATTATATAATGACGATTATTATAAATAACGACTTATATATAAAAGTTCTACAAACTAACAGAGACCCGGCATGGTCAGGTGGTTAAGGCGCTCGACTCGTAATCCGCGGGTTCGAATCCCCATTATAACAGTTCTACAAACTAACAGAGACCCGGCATGGTCAGGTGGTTAAGGCGCTCTACTCGTAATCCTCGGGTTCGAATCCACATTACATCAAACTTGTTCGCCCTTTCAGCTCTGGGGGTGTTATAAAGTGAAGGTCAATCCAACAATTCGTTGATAATAAGAGTAGCCCAAGAGTTGGCGGTGGGTGTGATGGCTACTTGTTTTCCCTCCAGTCTTACACTGCTAAATTAGGGACAGCTAACGCAGGTAACCCTCGTGTAGCTTTGCGCGAAATTAAAACAAACAAACTTACAGACAGTATTGAGTCTTATATCCGGTGTGGATCTAAACTTTGTTATCGATGGTTCATGGATAACGAATTATTTCTATGTGTATACACAGGCACACTTCACTTGACAAGAAGGCTAGCTGGCTCTATTCTTGTCTTCTCTCACGTAATTTTTTCACAGCTGAAGATATTCAATGTCCTCGTAGAAATATTAACTTCCGAAGTTAATTCTCTGAAGTTGAACGGTTCGTAATGTTCTAAACCTACCTTTTGATTTCTATCAATACTTTTGCGAAGAATAATTACACTTCATTTACGTTGTTAAAATAATATTTCTCGAACAATCAGTTTACATTAATAAAAATAACTTCCCTTCTCACTAAAACTGTCTGAATGGGACAAATAAGAGATGTAATAAATCACTTTAAATTACAGTACCTTGAAGACCAGCCATAATGGAAACAGGACGAACAATTTATTTAACTGCAGAGAGAAGCTCTTCGCACGTTATAAAATTCATTGAAGTTGTTGAAGAGATAGAAAGAAAATTGCTATATTATTATTCTACGCGCCCTAACAAAACGAAAATGGGGGTTGTTTTTGAAAGATGGTAAATTAGCCGTACTGCCAAACTCGCAATCTATTAGCACGTAACTGTTTCTTTGTATTAAAAGAACGTTCATATATCACTGGATTGTTCCCTATTGTCAAACTTGGAGATTATGAACAGTGTTCGTGTCTATATAACTTTAGTTATTTATATAAGTTTCAATTAAACAATTTTTTTATTGTGGCAGAAGAACCGGCGGTTACATAAAGTACTTTTAAATGTCATTTGACGGCTAGGAAACAATGCCTGTTCGTCTGTTTAGTTCTGATTTGTGTGCGTGTGTGTGTTTGTGTATATATGTGTTTTCGTGTTTTGTTATAGCCATAAAATATTGCAAAGCTTAATTTCTCTAAACCACTAAGACAGTTATAACAAGAGTTAATATTCAGTTGATAGTGAACCATTAAGATAGTTATAACAAGAGTTAATATTCAGTTGATAGTGAACCATTAAGACAGTTATAACAAGAGTTAATATTCAGTTGATAGTGAACCATTAAGATAGTTATGACAAGAGTTCACGTTAAATTGATGGTCATTCACTTAGACAGTTATAACAAGAGTTAATATTCAGTTGATAGTGAACCATTAAGATAGTTATAAGAAGAGTTCACGTTAAATTGATGGTCATTCACTTAGACAGTTATAACAAGAATTCACGTTCAGTTGATAGTGAACCATTAAGATAGTTATAACAAGAATTCACGTTCAGTTGCTAATCAACCACTAAGACAGTTAGATATAACAAAAGTTCACGTTCATTTGATAATCAACCAACTACTAAGACAGTTAAAACAACAGTTCACGTTCATTTGATAATCAACCTTTAAAACTGTCTGTTTGTAGTTCAAACACAAAGCTGCACAACAAGCTATCTGTGCTCATCACGGGAAGCGAAACACGGTTTTCAGCGTTATAAGCCCGTAGATATACAACTGTATCACAGAGAGAACCACTGAGAAAGTTATATCAAACGTTCTGTTAACGGTCAGTCATTAAGTCAGTTGTTACGAAAATCCCGAAAACAAAAGCATTGGAGACAAATTATACTTGAAAAACACTAACTGATAAATACAAAGAAAAGAGTCAGTAGCCAATTTTAGTTTTAATTATATGTGTTAAATAAAAAAAATCATATTCACAAACTTACAAGCTAAACCTGGCCTCAATCAGTCAAAGAAAATCATTCTTTGACACACGCAACGAAAATATCTCGTTTATGAAGCTAATGTAAGTAAGAGCGTAAACTGAAAGTATGCGATCTTATCTCCATTAAAAAAGTGTTTCAAAAGTGAACATTTTTCTCTTTGTTTGGAGCTATCATTTATAAACCATAGTTCGGTTGCTTGTCATTGCCAATAAATTCTGATAAAAAAAGATAAGTGTTGTTGATCTAAGAAGATGGTTTCTGTTGGACTAGAACTGTCAATTAGCCCTTGGTGGACTCAGCGGATAGCCCGATGTGGCTTTGCTATAAGAAAACACACATTCAATAAGCCTAATAAATATCGTAATTAATACGTATATATCAGTATAAATATTCATTGTTATAAATCAAACATTCATTACAATTAGAATGCATTCATTCATCAGTTGGATATCTTCGTTGTTGTCTACGTTTTCCAATTAACATTGATGCATGTGTATTTCTTAATCACTAATTATAACTGTTTTGGATTTTATAAACAACTGTATTTTTATTCACCAGTTTAAAATTTTTCTTGGCAATTTCTTAGTCTTCACGACAGAGATTCTTTTATGAACTGATAGTTACCAGAGGCATGGCCAGGTGGGTTAAGGCGTTCTACTCGTTATCTGAGGGTCGCGGGTTCGAATCCCCGTTACACCAAACATGCTTGCCCTCTCAGTCGTGGGGGCATTATAATGTGACGGTCAATCCCACTCTTCGTTGGTAAAAGAGTAGCCCAAGAGTTGGCGGTGGGTGGTGATTACTAGCTTCCTTCCCTCTAATCTTACACTGCTACATTCTGGACGGCTAGCGCAGATAGACCTCGTGTAGGTTTGCGCAAAATAAAAAAAAAAAGTTACCAGAGCCCACAGAATTTATACGGATTTCTTTTATTTCATTATAAAATTTCCCAAACTAACGACATGTAAGATCTGATTTTGATGTGCAGTTCTGTACTCTCCATATATATCCTAAAACACTTTAGTTGTTTGTATAATACATAAAATATTGATTCTGAAGTATCGCTCCACCCTCGACCTCCATTTTTCATCAAACGACTTTTATCTCCTATTCATTTCTTTTAGATATACTCTTTTACTTCAACTCATTATTTATATTTCGCGTTGTTATATAGTTTGTCTTGGTTTTAATTTCGCGCAAAGCTACACGCGGGCTACCCGCGCTAGACGTCCCTAATTTAGCAGTGTAAGACTAGAGGAAAGGCACATAGTCATCACCACCCACTGCCAACTCTTGGGCTACTCTTTTACCACCGAATAACGGGATTGACCGTCACTTTATAACGCCCCCACGACAGAAAGGGCATGTTTGGTGTGACGGGGATTCGAACCCGCGACCATCGGATTGCGAGTTGAGTGTCTTAACCACCTGGCCGTGTCGGGTCCGTTGTTATATAGCATAGTTCTTTATAAATCCGTGACGTAACAAAAGTCGTGGATTTCTTTGCGCGTCATTTTATAAAGAACTATAACTGGTAGGGAATTTGTTTCACTTTTGCTGTATTTACACTATTGTTTTTATTTTGTAATATATAAAATAGTGACTTTTAACTGTTAAATATTACAAATACATTTTTTTTATTCATTGTCTTTCTTTTAATTAGGTTTATAAACTCTTCTTCTGACCTGTTACAGGTCCATTTGTATTTCTCGGTACTCCCTGAAGAGAAAGTTCCGTACGTGAATAGCGTTGGGGAAAAATACCGAATTAGACAGCTCCTACATCAACTGCCACCGCATGACACACAACCAAGTTTCTGTAATCAACTACTAGGGGAAGAAGAAAAGAAAGAACTACGGCAGTTTGCGGCACAGCGGAGGCGAGAAGCTCTCGGACGAGGAAACGTGCGACAACTTCCCGTTTTGTTAGAATGTCCAGTGAGCTGTAAAAATGTAAGTTTTGAAATCAAGGATTTTGTTAAAAGAACTATAACGTAAAGCAGTTGTTGAAATTGTGCTTCTTTTGTATGTGGCCATTTGTAACCATTTAGTTTCTAAGGCTTCTGTGCAAAGCTTCAAATTCAGAACTTTATATTAAAACGATTTTAGGAGTTTCACACGTCGTTACAGTCCTTGTCGCTGCGTCCATTTATGATCTGTTTGACGGTAATGCATAATGACAATAGCTCTGCAACAGAGTTTCCATTGAAAAGATTTCGAAGTTAGGCTATGATGTTTGAAGCATATCAATGCTCTCTTCATGTTTTTCACACGCCACTTTGTGTACGAGGGCGACAGTTTCGCAGCACTCAATTCAACCGTCTTCTTGCACAGAATTCCATAGACGAGTTGACCAGTATGTCTTTATACGAAGTGTCGTAAACAGTCTTTCCATTCATCAGCTGCTTGAAAAATACGACGGTTAAAATGTCATTGAAGTAACTTATGTACACGTGACACGTGTTGTTTTTTTCCTAGATGGAAATTATTCTTGATCATGTTATGCAGTATCATACTGTTTTCTGAGTCACTATATGACCTTTATGTTCATGGATTCTCATTTGTTACAAGACACCAAATTTACTTACTGCGACTTGTTGAATGTATCTTTCCGGATAGTTCTGGTACCCCAAGCTGATCCACGTTTATTTATCTACCAATATAATGAAGTATAAAATATATTATCGTCTTGGAAACTATAGATTCCCAATCTGAACATACCTTTATGATCTGAAAGTATGAATACTTTGCGTTGGAAAGAGCTACTCAACACTCTTCTAAAAAGTTATTGTTTTTGGTGGCAACCCATTACGTGTGCTACGCTAAGCAATATCAAATGTATTTTTGGTTCGATTTCGTTGCATAGCAGCTTCACATCGGCTGTGATTGTTTTATAACTGGCTGAGTTGCGTATTCAAAATCGTTTTAATATAATTTACTCGATCGTCTATACTCGCTTATTCCGATAATACTCTATTACTAGTCAGAGTAAAAGGTGGTGTTTTTGTTCTTCCTTCTTTCGGTTTGGTTACTACACCTTCATATTATTACAGAATACTCACATATTGCTTAAGCTATATTGAAATACGAAAGGTATTGAAACTTTCTAATCTGTCTGTAGAATCATAGTTATATTGTTCTGGTTATTTCAGACAAACACACATGCAGCGGGAATCGGCAGATACTCAATACATGCAATATAAACTGTTCACTTATACACACCTCTGGAACCAAGTATTGGTTTGTTTGTTTTTTTTTAATTTTGCACAAAGCTACTCGAGGGCTATCTGTGCTAGCCGTCCCTAATTTAGCAGTGTAAGACTAGAGGGAGGCAGCTAGTCATCACCACCCACCGCCATCTCTTGGGCTACTCTTTTACCAACGAATAATGGGATTGACTGTCACATTATAACGCCCCCACGGCTGAAAGCGCAAGCATGTTTGGCGCGACTGGGATGCGAACCCGCAACCTTCAGATTACGAGTCGCACGCCTTAACACGCTTGGCCATGCCGGGCGAATAAGAAGGATCCAGGCCTGTATTGATGCCAACGGGGTCACTTTCAACATTGTTTATAATTGTCATTCATATTTACCTTCTGTATTCTATATTAAAACATGTCTGTTAATAAGTATATAAGTGCACAGTGACTTTCCGAACACCCTGTATTTGAGAGATACCCTTGGGAGATAAGCCAGTCAAATACAAACAGGTCACAGAACGACTTGAGGACGTCAATAGAACGAGTACAAAAAATATCACAAACCATAAATTTCTTAATCTCACTGACTGACTTACACTGTTGAACGCTTTTATAAGTATGAAATAAATCATTGTCATAAATGCACCAATATACCAATTGCACAGAGACCACTTGCTGATGCTAAAGTTTTCCTACACAAAACATCACCAAATAATTAAGTCAATTAACTAAGTCTCCAACTTTTAGTGTAAGCAAACACTACAACTCACACTATATCACATGTACACTTATAATGTGTTCACATACCATAATATTGTGATGTACGCCCACACTGTTAATATACATAGAAGACATCAACATGAATGAATTAATAGTGCATAAGACCATTCTACCTTGTACGAAAGAAGTGCGCGAATAAATGAACTACATACATATCTTTTATGTTTTTTTAAATTGAAAGTGTGGGAATGGGTGTACCAAAAAGTGAGACAGCAAGGTAGGAATGGACGTGAAGTAACCTAACTTTCATCACCTCACGAGAGGTCATGTCCAACATCCGGTCTGTGGCTAATTTGTTTTCCTGTGTTCATGATATTATCCCCATAAGTACAAAAGTATGTTTATGATTTTTCTACTTTTATATAAACAGTAAGAAATCCATGACGTCACCACACAGAAACTTCTTAGGAGTTTTTATAAACAGTAAGAAATCCATGACGTCACCACACAGAAACTTCTCAGGAGTTTTTGTCTGCTTACTTTAATCCACCTTTATAGCTAATGTACGAAATTCTGTTGCTTTCTCATACAATTGCAAAAAAAGAAACATACAAGTTATGGATTTACAGGTATACCTGAATCTTCTGGTGACGTATAACAAAATTACATTACAGGTATTGACTTCAATCATTCGATTCATAGAAACCTCCAGTTATTGTATGATAAGTATACATAAGTTTGGTTAGTACCTCTATCTTACTGTGTACAGGATAGAAGTAATAAACGAAGTAAACGTAGACCTATGTTGGGCATACCAATCTATGCTCTGCTCACCACGGGTATCGAAACCCGGTTTCTAGCGTTATAAGTGCGCAGACATACAACTGGGGAGGGAAATTTTAGAAATACTTGAAAGACTAACAAAACCGCAACAGCTAATTTCCCATTATGTAATTTTTAACTAATCCCCAATTTATCTAGATATGTAGCTAGCCTCCAGACTGCTAAATACAAAGATATGGGAGCTAGTCCTTACTTTACGAACATATGCAGCTAAGTTTCTATTATGTAAAAGTTGAACTCATCCCAGGTTCAGGTAAATATCTAATCAATCTCATGTTTACGTACATAAATAGGTATTTTTCGATTTACGTATGTTGCATAATTAACCCTATACTCATGTTTATGTGCATTAAGAATCGTTTCCAACACTCATATGACTTCAAATTACGAACTAAATTAAGAATTTAAACGTTAACTGTATCAGTCCACATAATTGAGACTTGTTTTCTCTCGGCTCCCTGTAAAGTCCTAATAATAAATTTTGTTTTGGAATTTCGCACAAAGCTACTCGAGGGCTATCTGTGCTAGCCGTCCCTAATTTAGCAGTGTAAGACTAGAGGGAAGACAGCTAGTCATCACCACCCACCGCCAACTCTTGGGCTACTCTTTTACCAACGAAAAGTGGGATTGACCGTCCCACGGCTGGGAGGGCGAGCATGTTTTGGCGCGACTCGGGCGCGAACCCGCGACCCTCAGATTGCGAAGTGCACGCCTTAACGCGCCCTAATAATAAATACCATAATTTTTAAATTTTGTTTTACTTTATTTCTGTTTATTGTAAGATGATATCAGTGAGATGGCTAAACGTGACTGTGTTAAGGGTTATAACATTAATTTTGTTTTACTTTATTTTTGTTTATTGTAGGATGATATCAGTGAGATGGCTAAACGTGACTGTGTTAAGGGTTATAACATTAATTTTGTTTTACTTTATTTCTGTTTATTGTAAGATGATATCAGTGAGATGGCTAAACGTGACTGTTTTAAGGGTTATAACATTAATTTTGTTTTACTTCATTTCTGTTTATTGTAAGATGATATCAGTGAGATGGCTAAACGTGACTGTGTTAAGGGTTATAACATTAACTTCCAGTGTGAAGAAATGATATCAGGAGGAGACATCTGCGTGACTGCTAACAGAGTAGGTCCAGACTGTTACTGGCATCCCGCGTGCTTCGTGTGTTGTGAATGTAAGGAACTGCTGGTGGATCTAATCTATTTCACAAAAGATGACAAACTCTACTGTGGTAGACATCATGCCGAAACTGTCAAGCCTCGCTGTGCCGCTTGTGACGAGGTAAGGTCGATAAATGTGACTAGTAGACAAGAACAGTTTTTTATGAACTTTATTCTGCTTACCTATCAACTACTTAGAACCATTGGTTTTCTTTTCTCGAATGAATCTAAACAATGTAGACAAGAAATGTAATATGATATAGCATTATGAATAAGGTTTGATATATATTTATATCCCTAAAGAAAAGAAGCTATTAAACTAGGTATGCGTTATATTATTGACTGAAAAGATGTGGTTGGATTAATCACTTGAGAATTTGTTTGTTTGTTTCTTTGTTTTTGAATTTCGCACAAAGCTACTCGAGGGCTATCTGTGCTAGCTGTCCCTAATTTAGTAGTGTAAGACTACAGGGAAGGCGGCTAGTCATCACCACCCACCGCCAACTCTTGGGCTACTGTTTTACAAACGAATAGTGGGATTGACCGTCAAATTATAACGCCCCCACAGCTGAAAGGGCGAGCATGTTTGGTGCGAGCGGGGATTCGAACCCGCGACCCTCAGGTTACGAGTCGAGTGCCCTAACCATCTGGTCATGACGGGCCGTAAAGAAGTGAGAACAGGACTTTTGATGACCTATTATTCATAATAAAGTTTAATGAATCATCTGAGGAAAGCAAAATGTGAGTAGTGCAGAATTACCAGAAGGACATTGTTACACATTAGTGCCATGAGATAGTATACAGTTACTAACTTGGTGTAGCTAAGAAATTCAACAGATGGTGATATATATATAAGTAATCACTGCTAAAATATTTTAATACAAAAAATGTAGTGTTTAGGTATGAAATGCACAGAAATGTATTTTTACAAGTGTTAGGACTTTTTAAATATTAATAACAATGAAATAGTGACAAACATGTTCTGCAAAATGTGCTTATTAGTTGATCGACGGTGACTTCTTTGACTGCCTAATGTTGGGTTGAATGATTTTTGGTCTCACTTTTTTCTTTGCTTGATTCTAGCGTACTTACTGTGTGTATTGTGTTGATGTAGGCCAGTTGTAACAGAGAGATAAGACGAGACGATAACCTAGCATCAGAAATCCAGGAGGGGGGAAGCCAAAGGACTAAAGTAACGAGAGTGAACCGAACTGTTACACACAACAAATTGTTGTATTTTCTGTGAAATACATGTATATGTATTATTTGTTCTACTCACGGCATCTTTTGACTTCTTGCATACTGTATGGAGGGGAGCTCAGAAACTTCAACCTGAGGTCCGTATTTCCCTTAATCCCACATTTACCGATGGGTACAATTCGATGGTTTACAAGCTTTTCTGTGTTGGAAGTATTCTCTGAATATTTTAGTCCGGAGGCAGGTGTCTCTCTCAATAAAAAGGATAGTTAGTCCTACTCTGTTCATCATGTGTGTGAGTGAAATTCCCCTAGACCAAAATTCCTATTTTTTAGATGATGTTGCTGTATAGAGCAGGATGAACAAGATGGAATCTTCAATAGCCTTGGCACTTGAAAGTATTTTAGGCAAGATTAGAGTAAATGAATCTATGAAATCTTGAGCAAGCCCAAATACAACAATCGAAAGGGTTTGACCTCCTAAATCCAAAACTGTTATTAGATCTCAAATCGGTCAGAAGATAGCGGAGGTGTGAGCTAAAAGTTTATAGTTGAAAAACTCAGAACCATTCTATCAGCCGCTACTTTTCCCAGCTCACTCATGTGTAAAAAAAATTATAATATCGCGCTTGTGGTAAATGCAGCAATCCAAAAACCGCAATTTTAGCAACTATTGGCAACAAGCAGTCCCTAACGTCTTGTTGGTAAGCAATTTCTAATATATTTAAAAATGGAAGAAAAGACTCAGTGAGTACCGGACCCTCACAGGTCATATAAACTGTGACCACAACGACTGCTATGACTCTTTCTCAAGTGATTGGCCCGGCATGGCCAAGCGTGTTAAGGTGTGCGACTCGTAATCTGAGGGTCGTGGGTTCGCATCCTCGTCGCGCCAAACATGCTCGCCTTTTCAGCCGTGGGGGCGTTATAGTTTGTCGGTCAATCCCATTATTCATTGGTAAAAGAGTAGCCCAAGAGTTGGCTGTGGGTGGTGATGACTAGCTGCCTTCCATCTGGTCTTATACTGCTAAATTAGGGATTGCTAACGCAGATAGCCCTCGTGTAGCTTTGCGTGAAATTCAGAAACAAACAAACCAGTGTTAAAAAATAATTATACACAGTAAAAAAAACTTATTTTAACCTCATAATATGATAAAACATTAGCTCAATAATTTACTGAAAATATATATTTATATCTAAAAAATCAACTTTCTCATACATTCTTTTGTGCGTGCGTGTTTTGTACATGTAACCTCACCATTTTAAGGAAGCCAATGCTTAGAAAAAAAACGCTGAGACCTTTGTATACGATACTAACAAATCACATGGTCAAAACCAAATTTACATACTGATTTAACTCATTGAATTTTGCGCCATCTACTGACAACTTGATTTTTCGATCTTTCAACGTTGCTAGCGTAGATAGCCCTCGTGTAGATTTGCGCGAAATTCAACAAACACTTGTTTACTGACGTTGAAAACCTTGCTGACCGCGTAATGTGAAAACAAGAGTTAGGACATGGCCCATCGTTCCATCTTCAGCTCTCTATGACTCTGTAACTCTGATCGTATTATCTACAACTCTCTGTAATTCTTATCGTATTATCTGCAGCTCTCTGTAACTCTGATCGTATTATCTATAGCTCTCTGTAACACTTATCGTATTATCTACAGTTCTCTGTAACTGATCGTATTATCTACAGCTCTCTGTAATTCTTATCGTATTATCTACAGCTCTCTGTAACTCTGATCGTATTATCTACAGCTCTCTGTAACACTTATCGTATTATCTACAGCTCTCTGTAACTCTGATCGTATTATCTACAGCTCTCTGTAACACTTATCGTATTATCTACAGCTCTCTGTAACTCTGATCGTATTATCTACAGCTCTCTGTAACACTTATCGTATTATCTACAGCTCTCTGTAACTGATCGTATTATCTATAGCTCTCTGTAACACTTATCGTATTATCTACAGCTCTCTGTAACACTTATCGTATTATCTATTATCAGTTCTCTGTGACTCTCTAACTCCTATTCAATAATGAAATGAATGATTACTTATACTGTACGTGAAAATTAACTTATACTATCCTGTAAAACAGTAAATGGACATTCATTATCTGATAATATCGTTATTCACCCACATTGTAGTGTAGACTATGATTTACACAGATATATATGTTTATTCGTCACGTGAGCAGGCAAATATCAGCTGGTCAGTTGGCTAAAGCCTTTCGTCACGCGTATCATTTCCAGCGCATGACACAAAGTTTTAGTGTCTCACATTTAAAAGTTTATCAAACTACTACGTTATACCAATTGGAAGAGCATAAAATATTAGCTAATAATGCATATTTTAATAGTATATAAGTTTTAAGTTCCTAATTCTAAAATGTAATATTAAAAAAAAATCCTGGATTTCTCCTGATGTCTTAAAAGTAAAAAATTAGGCGTAAAATCGTTGTTTCTCAGGCAAACTTTTTGTAGTCTTCAATTTTGTTTGATTATAGAGCTCTATCCTACTACATTTACTGTCAAATCCGTTTTTTTTTCAAAATTTGTTAACCGTTTTCTGTTTATGTTTGGTTATACATTATCTACAATTAGTAAAAATTCAAGGTTTTCTTCCGTCAGGTGATTTATTGTGTAGTGTTTTTGTTCTGTGTGGGTAAATATCAGTTTCACACAGAGTACCACCATCGTTTCCATTGAGAAAGTTAACAAGTATCTTGAATGAATGTGTATCAACTCTCGTCGCACAGTTAGAAAGCGAGAAACATTTTTGGTTTGGATTGTTTTGAATTTCGCGCAAAGCTACTCGAGGGTTACCTGCGTTAACCGTTCCTAATTTACCAGTGTAAGACAATAGAGAAGGCAACAAGCCATCACCACCCACCGCCAATTATTGAGCTGCTCATTTACCAACGAATAGTGAGATTCATCGTCATATTATAACTCTCCCACGGCTGAAAGAGCGAGCATGTTTGGTGTGACGGGGTTTCAAACCCGTGACCCTTGGATTACGAGTCGAATGCTTTAACCCCCTGGCCATGCCGGGCCCAGAAACATTTTATGAGGCACGGAAATCTGTTTTGTTTTTGCATGTTGTCCATCTATGTTGTTTGGCGCATTATTTAATTTAATAAAAAAATATTAAGTGCGTTAGTGCCATTAATGTAAAAAGATTAGGGTCTAGTATCATCGACAGTAATAAAAAAAGAAAATCGGTTACGTATTTTATTTCTTATTTTAATATTTATTTTTTATATATAATTATAAAAGTAATTAAAATTTAGAAACAGGGATTATTTCAGGTTAGTTAAGATTAAATTAGGTATAATAAATGATAATATTATTATGATAAAATTTTCATTGGATACATACGCAAGCAGCTCGTAGCAGTTTCTGGATAATGTAATTCGTTAGCGTAACATGAGCTGTACGTTTTATAAGTGATCTACAGCTTATAACGGCGCATATAGCAGTTAGAAACGGTTCAAAGAAAAATAAAAAAGACAATAAAACAATACAGTTTAATTATAAATAGATGTAACGGTCTACGTAGGATGAACTAGTATAGTTTTATGCTATAATTTAAAGTCATTCTAGAAAGAAAGAAAAGATGATTTAAATTTATTTCGATTTTTTGATGGTTACGACGTCGACGGAATTGACCGAATCCATTTTTAAATAGAGTAGAGAAAATAACAAATAAAATATAAAGTTTTACTGAAAACAAAAAAAAAATGTTTGAAATGTGTTTAGAAGGTTTTAGGAATAACCTAAAAGAAATTTGAGATTTTTGAGGTGAGGAAAAGCATTTTAAATTTTAAGATGAAAATTACTCTGCATACGCAACGTTCACAACAAATACTTAATATATTCATGGGCAAATCTTTATTTTATTTTATTAAAATCTGTGTGATTTCTTACACGTGAAAGTCTTATAATATTAATTGAAAACGACCAATGGTTGTTAACATATACACACTGTATTAAAAGTTAGAAGTATTAAATATGAGAAGACTTAAACAAATACAGAGGGGTCACGTGGTCAGTCAAATTGATCGAGCCTATAATGAGATAGAGTAAATTGGCTTGATAATCATTGTTAACACCAGAGGGCCGCCGGGCTTCTACGTGCACATTATAAACCACGACAACGGAAGTTGATAAAAGGAGTGATTAAATGGAGGGGTAAAGCATGTTGGTCACAGCCCGCGGTGAAATCGTAATCCATTGTGCAGTACATTGTCGAGAAAACAGACACTAGTGCAGTTAATTTTATTAAAATCATTTATGACAATTTACGTGAGTCTTACTGGATGATCTATGGCTTTTCTTTACTAACTAAAACCATTATGTATTTCCGGTAATTTTGACTTCAATTCCAGGTATGCCAATAATATTTTACTGGTAATTTGTTCAAGTAATTTGACGATACAGCTGATCAGTCTATATCTTTCTGGTTTATTCGATGATCCCTCTTCCTTTAAGAACGTTAAAACATCTTCTATCTTCCAAGCAGCTGGTAAATTCTACAGCCTGATAATTGAGGTATTAAATATTGCTGCGAGATGTTTGTATAATCTTAAAAAGCCTTTCTTAATGACTTTGCATTCTATACGATTCATTCGAACCAGGATTTTTTTTCATTTTGTTTTAAATTTTTGTGGTTGTGATTGTGTATTGTGACATTGTTCGAGTGTACTTTCTAGTTGAGGTTCTGAGATTGAGAAAATGAGTGAGATCTTGTCTCTGTTTGTGTTTTCATGGTTTTTGGTCTTATTCTAAAAGTATTGATTCACGGCTGGTTTTATTGATTCACGGCTGGTTTATTTGGTATTTTTTAGTGTTTATGTAGATATCATTATTGTTGTATTTAAGTGTTGAAATGTATGTTTTATTTTTGACCATTGCTGTGAATTATTTAAGGTGAAATCATTGGTACTTTGGAGCTGTGCATGTGTTTAATTTTAAGCATAAATAATTCCCTTTTAATGCTTTAAATAAATTGTATTTTATTAATTGTGTTTCTCAATGTTTTTGAGTTTTTAGCCTAAAGATTTTGTGTTGATAATAAAATATCTTAATTTTTCCCGTGTTACTTCATTATGCTTATAAGTTGTTCATCAGACTTCCTTGTGAAGGTTAAGTTTTCTGTGATTTTTGGTAGTCATGTTTCTACTGCGTGCAATAGACACTTCTTGACTGTACTGCAAATAGCTATCAATATCTATATAACTATTCTTGTTGGAAGTGGTAGTGGCTGGCAAAATGTTCAAAAATTCCTGATTAGCTTCCATCAGAGAGTATTCAAAATGGCCGCCAGCTTCGGTTCAAACCTTGAAATCACTGAAAGTTTTAGATTGTATAGATTTATATGGTCAGAATTACAGCCATTTCCCCAAAACAATCAATTCTATATAGTTCTGTTAATGTAAACCTTCATCTTTGTATTCGTTTGAGGTTTGGTTATAACCAAAGCTGTTTAATTTGCTCTTTTATGTATATAGCAGCTGTCTGTATTAAATATTGAAGAGATGTTGTTTAAAAACACGTTGATCAGATCCAACAGTGGGAGACATCCGGTAAGGTGGCTAGGTCATTCTGGTAACGCACAGGAAGTAGTTAAGGATTTATATGAGTTATCTAGGCGAAGAGCAGCAGTGGGGTGTAGACACTGGCATTTATGGGCACGAAACTTTTTAATGGACTTTTGGAACAAATACGTACGTTCAATAAATTAAAACAATTTAAAACAGTGAAAAAGTATTTTATTGATATGAATTTACAATAAGAGATAAATAACACTATGTAATAAAATTTTTACTTTTTCATGGGCTCAGCGGTATGTTTGCGGACTTAGAACGCTAAAAACCGGGTTTCAAAACAACAACTTTTCCTGTTCCTGGACAGAAAGTGTTTATTTTCTAATTGCTTATGCCTAAAGTAAATGGAAAAGACCTATTTTTCTCTTCAAACTTTGCTTTTGGGACCTGGAAGCGTATAACGAAAACATGACGGGAGACTATATTTGGGGTCTGATACGTGAAAGTGATTTACATTACAGTCGCAAATCTCGAAAAACTATTCACTTCTAAACATTTTTGTTTTTGTATAACTTTAGTATAAATATATGTAAATCTTGATTCATATGTTGTTTTATTCAGATCTCATGTAAATGAAAATGTGCAAATTTTCCCGTTTTTACATAGAAAATAGGTTCATTTCTAAATTTCATTATCCAGGTCACAAAAGCAAAGTTTGAGGGGGAATAATAGTCATTTTCTGTACTTTTACAACATAAGCAATTAAAAAATAGAACATACTATCCATGAACAAAGTTTATGTTATGTAGCATAATTGGAGATAAGTTTGATTATTTTGAATTTTGCACAAAGCTACACGAGAGCTATCTGCGTTAGCCGTCTCTAATTTAGCAGTGTAGATTAGAAGGAAGGCAGCTAGTCATCATCACCCACCACCAACTCTTGGGTACTCTTTTACCAACGAAAAGTGGGATTGACCGTTATATTATAACGCCCCCACGGCTAAAAGGGTGAACAAGTCTGGTTTGACGGGGATTCGATCCTGCAGCCCGTAGATTACGGGTCGAATGCCTTAATCACCTGGCTATGCCGGGCTTGGAGATAAATACATAAATAATTACGGTAAATAACAATCAATTGAATAAATAATTAAACCTGAATTAAATAAATTATAAAAAATAGTGAAGAATAAATCTAAAATCGTAAAATAATTTCGTACAAGAATTATCTTTATTTTTGTAAATATTTATGTAATTACCAATTCACCTTAAACATTGTTAAGTATTTATTTAATAGAAAAGCCTAACTATATTACTTTTATTGTTTTGTCTTGTTTTTAACTTATCATAAACGTACGTTCATTGTAATTATCATGAGACCTACAGCGCAGGGAACTCAGCTCTAAAGTGGGAAGCAATTTCCAGTTAATTTTCTCTTTGTATTAATAATATAAAGTAACTCAGTAAAGGATTTATTAAAAGAGAAAAGTATTTTCATACCTTTTCATAGAAAAAGAATATACATCTTCCAAACACTTTGGATATTTGGTCTTTCAAACACTGTGAATCTTTTGTACACATGACTGTTCCTAGCTTATTATTTTCTTTACTTATACAGAGTGACCCAAAATTATCTTTTCTATTTTAAGATCTACTAATTAGCTAAACAAGGAAATACATCCATGCATGTTCAACATCTTTTAATTCAAATTAAATAGTTTTTATTGGAATGTCAATAGACTTTTTTGTGCATCATTAGTGGCTCTCATCATGCCTTACCGATATTCGATTTCAGTTTACGTTTGCTGGATCACGCCTACAGTTACAGTAAAAACAATGTCCGTTATCCTCGTCTTTAGCTTCGTAACGTTTGTAATATATGTGTGATACACGATATCTTTTACATACCCCCATATTTCTTTCATGTATTGTCGTCCGCATTTATGCTGCACTACAATCACTGACTTTGCCTCTGCAAACCAAACTTTTCATTGATCCTGTATGTATGTGTGGGCGTTTGGGAGAGAGGTTGAGGGGGATCGTATATAATATTTGGTCTCAAAGATCAAATACTATAGTTATTGATGAAGAAAGATTTCATATCCCTATTCAGGCTTACGGCCTGGCATGGCCAAGTGCGTAAGACGTGCGACTCGTAATCCGACGGTCGCGGGTTCGCGCCCGCGTCGCGCCAAACATGCTCATCCTCCCAGTCGTGGGGGCGTTATAATGTGACGGTCAATCCCACTATTCGTTGGTAAAAGAGTAGCCCAAGAGTTGGCGGTGGGTGGTGATGACTAGCTGCCTTCCCTCTAGTCTTACACTGCTAAATTAGGGACGGCTCGGTGCAGTGGGCTAACAACCTACTCACTTAAATACTTGTTGAAGAATCCGCAAGCGATTGCGGCTCTATGTTCCTAAATGGAATTTAATGGTGATAACTAACTAACTAACTATTCAGGCTCACGATATTAAACTCCAATATAATAATACAGTAATAGGTGACAAGCAATAAATAATTTATCTTCGAAGTCAAAAACATTCTATTTTTAGCTTCACTTGTTCTTTTTTTCTAAAATATTTGTCTGACAATTGATAAAGCTGTCTCAACTGACGTGCATGCAGTTAGTTGGACGACCTAATTTCACTGCAACGATTTTATTTTCGGGTTGCAAGAAATACAGAACATCCTGAGGCTCTTTATTTACATAAAGCATCAAGAGAAATAAGTAAGCTACTATGGCGCTGACTTACATTAAAGAACAACACAATGAAAGATACAGAGATGAGGGTTGTGATTCTGCATAAGAAGTTCCCACAAACAAGCTATGTATAGAAATGAGAATTATCAGGCGATTACAATGTTGAAAATAATAATATAATAATTTGAAAACAAATGGTGAAAGATAGGGAAGGATCTAAAACGTCATTATATTTACCAAGACAATGTTGTAAAAATGGGAATAGTATATCAATGATTTGGAGGATATTCAGATTAGTACAAGACTAATGTAAGTGATGGAAGTTTTACGTTATTATATACGATACGTACGAGATATACAATAACTCATAGCCTAACTTTTGTTTTCAAATTTAAATATTTACTTGATATTATGGTACTATTAGAAAAGGGTGATTTGGAAATATTGGTTACATTTTACGAAATCAATTATATAATATTATATAATATTACGCTATAGGGTTAACGTTTTATCAACGAATAGTGGGATTGATTGTAGCTTGTAACGTCCTTCTCTGCTAAAAGGGAGGGACAGTAATTTCAACTCACGACCATCAGATTACGAGTCAAGCAACCTAACCACCTGGCAAGACCGAGCTGTTATATGTCATTATATGAAATTTTAATAAAATATTTATTAATAAAGTAAGAATAATTTGATATTGGATACTTGTGTTTCCTTTGCAGATCATATTTGCTGACGAGTGTACAGAGGCTGAAGGTATGGCGTGGCATATGAAGCATTTTTGCTGTTTCGAGTGTGACATGCGCCTTGGAGGACAAAGGTACATCATGAAAGACGGACGACCTTACTGTCTGACCTGTTATGACGCTATGTTTTCCGAATACTGCGATACTTGTGGCGAGCCCATCGGCGTGGACCAAGGCCAGATGACCCACGATGGTCAACATTGGCACGCAGTCAAAGATTGTTTCCGATGTTACACTTGCCACTTACCATTACTTGGCAGACCCTTTCTGCCAAAACGTGGGCTCATATATTGTTGTGCCCAGTGCAGCAAAGGTGAGTAGTATACTAAACGAAAACAATTTTCTTTCAAGCTCAGTCAGTTCATTGGTTATTTAAATATTTTATTTTGTTTTGTTTTGTTTCTTTTCGAATTTTGCGCAAAGCTACTCGAGGGCTATCTGCGCCAGCCGTCCCTAATTTAGCAGTGTAAGACTAGAGAGAAGGCAGCTAGTCATAACCACCCGCCGCCAACTCGTGGACTACTCTTTTACCTACGAATAGTGGGATTGACCGTCACATTATAATTTTCCATTGCTGAAAGGGCGAGCATGTTTGGTGTGACCGGGATTCGAACCCGCGGCCCTTGGATTACGAGTCAAACATATTAACCCACCAGGCCGTGCCGGGGCCCGCATGATAGCAGTAAAAAAATGTGAGAAATATTCGAAGATTATTTTAAGGTCGAAAAATGTTTTGTCTGCACACAAATAACTCGATTTTACGAATCGATTTAGCAGAATAAAATACAAATCAAAATTCACGTTGCTTTATGTATATCTTACTTTTGTAGTAAATCAGAAGAAATCTCCAGTTTGTAAATAAGCGAACGAACCAAGTGTTTTTCCCTTTGCACAGTTTCAATAATATAAGGCCCGGCATGGTCAGGTGGTTGGGGCACTCTACTTGTAATCCGAGGGTTGCGGGTTCGAGTTCCCGTCACACCAAGCATACTTACCCTTTCAGCCGTGGGGGCGTTATAAAGTAACGATGAATCGTTGGTAAAAGAGTAGCCCAAGAGTTGGCAGTGAGTGGTGATGACTAGCTGCCTTCCCCCATAGTCTTACAGTGCAAAATTAGGGACGGCTAGCACAGATAGCCCTCGTGTAGCTTTGTGCGAAATTCCAAAACAAACAAACAATTCTTAATCCGTAGACTCACCGCTGTACCAGATAGACCGTCAGAGATAAAAATGACAGTTTCGTAATATGAGAATCAGAATCGTGCAGTATTTTTTATTTCTTTATCTTGGTGTCAGTTTCTTTTCGTTAAAATTATATCATCACTTGTTTGTATATACTGTAGTGCTCTGTGATAAATAAGTATGAGTTATTACAAGGAAGAGTTTTTCGTCCTAATTAAATTCATATCATGTACTCCCAAAAGTGTAAAATTGTATTCCAGTCTTATAAACTAATATCAACCAGTTCCTTTCTGATGCTCTTTGGTTTTGATCTAATGAGATATTATTTCGTTACAGGGGAAATTCCCAGAACGAAACAAAATCTGTTCAAAGGCTTAGCAGCGCCATCTAGGGAACAAAATGTTACAGAAAACGAGTTATTATCATACGAGTTGGTGCCTGCTAAAACTTCCTCTCTGACACGATATAAAAGCCATGAAAATTTGTGCGGACAAAAGGAGCTTGAGATAAAAAGCGAGGATAAATGTTCTGTACAGCATTCTTCATGTTACTCTGATTTTGGTCTCGACAGTCAACGTGCCAAAGGTTTAATTAGTTCAGTCAGCCGCACTAGGGGACCACTGAAGGGACCATTCTTGTCAGATGATACTTCATTGTTAAATTCCACAGTCTCTGTAGACTTGTTGCAAGAGATACAATATTTACAAAACCAGTGCCAACTGCGAAAGACACGGCACATATACGACGACAACAAAACAAGTGATCCTGTAATTCCTTCTAAACAGTTACCATTTAACTCCTCAAACTCATGTAAACTTTTACAACCGTCTTCCAGCCTCACCCCTAATGACAGTAATCCACAGTTACGATCTCCGCTCTCTAGATCACCTTCAGATCATACGCCTCGCCCAATCTTCAGGTCAAATTCCAGCTGTAATAGCGGAGTGTCTTCAAAAAATCTGTCCGTTCGGTTTAACCCCATTCTCATAAAACATCCTTTGGAAAACGACTTAAGAAATTACAGAAATAACGTTACTACGAGCAGTGCACACTCAAGGCTTAAGAACTTACAATTTTACAAGCCTGCAAGTAACAATGACGTCATGGGTGAGAGTTCAACTTCGCACGTAGTTTCATCCACTCTCCAAAACGCTGACGGCAATACTGACAGTTGTTTGGTGAATGCGAGTGCTCCCTACTTACCTCATTACACAACAAACTCGCAATACTTAAGTTTATCTTCACAACCGAAACCTGAACCACCGCTTTCACCTGTTGAGAACAAATTGCCACACCGCGTGGCTGATTTTCCTTCTGAGAATGACAGAGTAACTGAGAATGTTTTAATTCCTAGGGAAAACGAAGAGGGGGAAGACAGTTGTAGCACGTGCTCTACTTCCAGCTCTGACGAGTTTTCTTACGAACTACCCCCAAGACGGGCGTACGGTGGGGTTAGAATTTCCTACGTGAGCAGTGATGCATTATCTGTTGCCAAGCAAAAGCATAGAAATGTAAATGATACCACAGAAACTGCTGACAAAAAGGAACATGATAAAAACTGTACCATATCTTGACATAGCTTTTTAGTTAAAACTTTATTGTTTTGGAAGTAATACAACAAACACGAATATTGTTCAAAATGTTCTGATAAAAATTTTTGAAAGATTTAAACGATTTTTTTCTATATAAAGAATATTTATTTCGATAAATAAAATTAAAATTATATACAAATCTTATTCATGTATATCAAAAAGTTACGAGCTTTTCTTAAACACGGTGTAAGAGACTTAATAGTCAGTATATGACAACACCGAAGTATTAGTTTGTTGTTGTTGTTGTTGTTGTTTTCGTTAATTTGTCCAAAGCCGGTAATTCACAACATGGAGCTTTCCCAATTCAAAACCTGAAAGATAAAACGCTATGAAATTAAATTTTAAAGAAAAATATTAGATCAAGAAATCACATTGAGACAATATTTAATTAACTTGTGAAGCGTTCCAAATGTAAAACAAAATTCGTTTTTATAAACATTTTTTCTCTTTTCAAAATATTTTTACCACCAGGTGGTTAACCTGCAGAGGTTCCGTCATACAAGAAGTTAACTTTGTTTTTACGCAACGGAATAAATATTAACGAAACTATGACAGACAAAACGGAGTTGGATAACTTTTAGCAGTGATTTTGTAGAGATAGTTCTCAGTTGAATTGCAGATAAATAACCAGTCTCAAAATACGATACTAATAACGTTCATGTGTGGAACAGATCAACGTTAGCTTTTTAGTATATGAAAAACACCAAGTTATTTCCACTAACATTATCGATAGAATATACTATTTCTGTGGAACTTCTTTTTAACAGTATGACTTAAATACCACAGAAACCTAGCAACACCTACTCCCAGTGGCACAGTTATATGTTTGCGGACTTATACTGCTGGAAACCGGGTTTAAACAGCCGTGGTGGGCAGAGCACAGATAGTCCTTTGTTGTGTAGCTTCGTCCTTAACAGCAAGCAAACAAATCGCAACACTTAAAGCAAAAATAACTATCCGTCCTCTAGACAGAAGTTATGTAAATGAAAATGTTATCTTAGGACATGAAAAGTTGCATCCTGCATGTGTAATTGTAAAAAAAAACGCCTATAAAAACTGCAAACCATGAACCCAATAAACATTCATACTAAATTTTGTGAAAATCCATCAACATGGTGCGCCCTCTCCAACAAAAAACACACAAAATTAAAAATTTGTATGTGCCCCAATACGAACTTCTGGTGAAGAGATACATCCACCTCCTACAAAATAGTTTTGTGTATACGCAACGGACAGTACTAATATATTTTTATAGTTACACGTACGCTCGACAAGATAAATATTTCGATGTATTAACTTCAGTTCAAAAGTTGAGTATAATTACATACATTTATATGTACTTCTTTCTGAGTTATTTACTTGTTAGTCAACCCTTGCTAACTGTACTCGTGTTTGTAAACGAAAATATGACATCATGTAACTGTTTATCGAACTCGATAACCAGACATCCTGCTAAGAGAACGGTGAAATCTCTTTATGACGACAAAGTTCCTTCCTTAGTACAGCAACTCATTTCAATTCAGAGTTTTCTTTACTTTTTCTTGTAGATCAGAACGTAGGTATTAACAATGTTGGATAAAAGAAATATATGTATAATTACAGAAACAAGTATTGTTCTACGTTAATCTTAAATGTTCATTTACAACATAAATAGTGTCTTTCAACTTTGGTGCCACAAGTAACACAACGAAATTCTATATCTCTTTCATTATGTATCAGACACGCTGAACAAGTTCTGACACATAAACTTAAAACTATGTCTTTTTAGTGCCAATCGAGAGAATTTCGCTTCACATTTCTCCTTGACAACTTTCTTATAAGTGCCATCACATTTAGAGATGATAAAATACAAAAAGATATATAACCCATCCGTGATGACAAACCTGCTCTGAAACGATTGGGCCTTTTTGAGCCGTCACTTATATACTTTAAACGCGTGTAGAATTTAATATTTAACTCATAAACAGAGTTTAATAACGAATCGTGCTCATTGTCTAAGATACATATCATATAATTAGAAATCTGACTGCAAGAAAGTCAGTAAAGGATACTGACTACTAACTTGCCCACGTGCCTACGATATTCTCCGCTGTTTGTTTGTTTTTTTTGTAAAGGTCTTTGCGATTTTCAAATAGAATTATTTCATTTTATTTTTGTATATAACTATTGAAATATTATTTTTGTAATAATGTGTACATGGTTGAATAAAACATTTTATTATGTACGGTGTGGAAGTCTGTTTAGAAAGAATATTTGTAAGTAAATAAATAAAGAATTCTAATCACGATATTGAAATGTTAATGCATTTTATATTATGTGTCACAATAAACTGAACATTTAAATATTCAAAAACATCTTCCTTGTAAAATGTTCATATCCCTAAATTTAGGGTTAATTAACAGGTCTTACTTTTGTTCATCTCCCTCAGTTGTCACCTTTATCAGCTTCATGTAACCTTCACCAGAAAAGATGTAATAAAGTACATCGTTGAATTAAAATAAATATAGATTCATTGAAGAGAAACTCTGAGAAACTGCTCTGTGTCAAGCATATTAGGCCACACAACTTTGAAGAAAGATTCCAAATAACACGCGTGCAAGTAACATGAAATTAATGAATGTGGTTAAAAAAGGCGATCTGAAGTATTCGAACCTCAACAAGGCTGAGACAAGAGGTAAGTTCTATTGATAAAAGATATAAACTTGTATAATATGTATATATATATATATATGATCATTAGTCTCTTATTTTACTGTATATTTTTATTAAATTGCTTTCCCTAAAATAATCGCGTTGGAAAGTTTGGAACATAATTATATATATATATAAACGTTGGAAAGCTTGGAACATAATTATATATATATAAATGACTCCGTATCTTTTATTATTTACAGGCTCCCCAGTGGCTCATCGGTATGTCTGCGGACTCACAACGCTACAAATCGGGTTTCGATACCCGTGGTGGGCAGAACACAGATAGCCCATTGTGTAGCTTTGTACTTAATTCAAAACAACAACAAATTATTTACAGTTAGTAACATCTGCATGTCATAGGCAAGATGAAAACCCCAAAGCTAATTGGGTTTGGCCTTAACAGGTTTTTAAATAGCATTCTTTGTATTAATAACACTGGGGAACACTCATTTTGTTGCATTTAAAAAAAGACCTTTCTATAGTCAATTTGAGTGTGTTGATTTCAAATCTGAAGTCGGTTTTTGTCTGCAAGCTACAGATTTTATGCAATTTGACATTTTTATTTATTTTTTAATTTTTCGTTATTATAGGAAATTATAGGAATAGCTTATCAATTTGTTTGTGTATTTTATTCAGGTAGGAATTTGCGTTTGTAACTTTTGCATTTGTACACTTCATCTGTACAATCTCGTTTAATGCTCCAGCAGTAGTCAGCCATCATACTTTTGTCCCAGCGCCCTTGGTAGCGTTCTTCCATGACCTTTACGTCTTGGTGGAATTGTTCTCCTTGTTCGTCACTCACAGCCCCCAGGTTGTCAGGGAACTTATCAAGCTGACTGTTCAAAAAATGAAGCTTTATGCTCATGTTGCACCCGAGATCACGAAAAGCGAGGAGTATTCTGTTCACAAGTTCACTGTAGTTCTCCGCCTTATTGTTTCCAAGGTAGTTCTGAACGACTGCCACAAAGGATAACCATGCTGCCTTTTCTAAAGCGGTCATCTTAGCAACAAACTGATCATCACGAATTAGGGTTTGAATCTGTGGGCCATCAAACACGCCTGCTTTGATCTTCTCAAATGATAACCCTGGTAAAGCTGTGATGATGTGTTGGAAACATTCACCTTCGGTTTCCAGTGCCTTTACAAATTGCTTCATCAAACCTAATTTGATGTGAAGAGGAGGAAAGATGATCTTATCTCTTATCTCTGCTTACAATTGGGTCTTGTATGATATTTGGCATGCCTGCTTCAAGGGTGTCACGAATAGGCCAGTCCTTCTGGACCCAATGTCTGTCTCGTGCTCGGCTGTCCCACATACAGAGGAAACATGGAAACTTGGTGAAACCTTTCTGTTGTCCAAGAAGAAAGTTGACCATCTTTAAGTCTACACAAATGATCCAATTGTACTCATGATATTTTAATAAGTCCATGACCATTTTCATATCATCATAGTCTTCCCGCAAATGCACTGAGTGACCGACAGGTACTGCTCCATAAACATTCCCATTATGTAAAGAACACACTTTAGACTGCGTTTTGAACTGTCTAAAAGAGTCTCCATTCAGCAGGACTATAGTAAGGTACACCCAGTTCTTTGAGAAGCCCTTGGATGTCATGGCAGTAAACAAACTGTCTGTCTTCTGAAAAGAAGGTCACAAAAAGCTGGTCACGCTTTCTGAAATATGATACTTTAACAGAGTGATCAACAAGAATTCTGCCTTGTAATCTTGATGCCAAAAGCTCTGCTGCTTTCTTTGAAAGACCTAAATCCTGCACTAAATCATTCAGTTCAGCCTGGGGAAGAGGCTTGGGGACGGGGAAAGGTTCAGTATCTGAAGAACAGTTCTCCGATTGTGTACACTTTTCTGACAATTCACTGTCACAACTGTCTTGTTTGCTTGTATCATGTCCAATGTCTTTATCGTCCAATGAAGGCAAGCCTTTGAAAACCGGAACAGGAACTTCTTCAGAGTGCGGAGCTGGCCGAATAGCTGAGGGAATGTTTGGATACGTAATCTTATGTCGGTTTTTCTTCCCAACACCCGTTGTGTTTACCATGCAGAAATAACAGTCAGTTACATGGTTGGTGGGTTCGCGCCAAATTATTGGAACACCAAAAGGCAGACCATTGCATTTTCCTTTGGTCCAGTCTTGAAGCATTTCCTCACAATTGTGGCACACAACATGAGGAGCCCATTGCTTGTCTTGATCACCAAGATGAACTTCAAAATATGCCTTGTAGGCACGCTTGACGAACGAGGATATGTTACGTCTCTGACGATTGAGTGTGTAGCATCCACATATGTAGCAGAAGGCATTAGGCTTGTTTCTGCAAGTATATTTATTTTTGGAAGCCATGTTTGATCTGAAACAAAAGAAGAATGATCAAAATATTAGAAGCTATCTATATATATGGACGTGAAAATGCTTATACATGGTTTACGCAAGTTCACATTTGTACAATTTCATTAACCTCAAATTGCATACAAACTAGAGCTTGTAGAGAAAAACTAATTTCAGATTTGAAATCAGCTCCTAAAACTTCTTCAGAATCAGTTAAAATATCCAATGCAACTCAAAGTTACTGAAAAAGTGTTCCCCAGTGTAATTTATCAAACTGTCTTTGTTCTCGAAATACCCATGTGTTAATTTTAAGTTTTGAAATAACATCTGCTTATATCTCACTAAGTTATTTATTTGAAGGTGTGAGAAGTAAGGAAATGTTATTTCAAAACTTGAAACTAACACATGGGTGTTACGAACAAAGACGTGTTGTGTTTTCTTATAGCAAAGCCACATGGGGCTATCTGCTGAGCCCACCGAGGGGAATCGAACCCGTGATTTTGCGTTGTAAATTCGAAGACATACCGCTGTACTAGCGGGTGGCGAGATCAAAGATAGTTTGATAAATTATTAATACAAAGAATGCTATTTAAAAACCTGTTAAGGCCAAACCCAATTAGCTTTGGGGGTTTTCATCTTGCCTATGACATGCAGATGTTACTAACTGTAAATAATTTGTTGTTGTTTTGAATTAAGCACAAAGCTACAAAATGAGCTTTCTGTGTTCTGCCCACCACGGTATCAAAACCCGGTTTGTAGCATTGTAAGTCATAAAATAAAACATGCAAGAACATACATCACATATTGCTTGGATTTGAGTTGCAGCGCGTTTAAAATAATCCACGTGAGCTAGAACTGTTAACAGGTGTGTACAACGAATCTGCGAAACATTTATTCTCTAATACAAACCAGTAAAAATAAATTTATTGTGACAGCAGTTAAATTTCGCAACAAGTAAGTTGCTTTTAAATGAGGTTCTACCTCATATCTCTTTCACTGATAAAGTAAGTTATCATGTTTGTCTTTAAATAATATTGGTTGCCTATCGTTGAAACTGTTTTCAGTGAGCTTTGTTATGATTAGTCAGTTAAATTTGCGTAATGATATGTTGGTAACTTGAAGATAAAAATCAGCTAAACATGTGTAGTGATAAGACAGTAATGGAAGATTAAAATTAATTAAACATGTGTAATGATAAGTCAGTAAGTTGAATATTAAAATTAATTAAACATGTGTAGTGATAAGTCAGTAAGTTGAATATTAAAATTAATTAAACATGTGTAGTGATCAGTCAGTAACCTGAAAACTAAAATCGATTAAACATGTGTTAATGGAATTCTTAGTGTTGACATACCTACGACAGAACACTGGATCCTGTGATAGTGGAATTGGTGTAATGTTTTCACGGCTGGAGGATAAACTAGAACCATAGTTGTATATATTAATGGTAGGCTTAATAGAACTATAATTGTGTATATTAATGGTAGGCTTAATAGAACCATAGTTGTGTATATTAATGGTAGGCTTAATAGAACTATAGTTGTGTATATTAATGGTAGGCTTAATAGAACTGTAGTTGTGTATATTAATGGTAGGCTTAATAGAACTGTAGTTGTGTATATTAATGGTAGGCTTAATAGAACTGTAGTTGTATATATTAATGGTAGGCTTAATAGAACTATAGTTGTGTATATTAATGGTAGGCTTAATAGAACTATAGTTGTGTATATTAATGGTAGCTTAATAGAACTATAGTTGTGTATATTAATGGTAGGCTTAATAGAACCATAGTTGTGTATATTAATGGTAGGCTTAATAGAACTATAGTTGTGTATATTAATGGTAGGCTTAATAGAACTATAGTTGTGTATATTAATGGTAGGCTTAATAGAACCATAGTTGTGTATATTAATGGTAGGCTTAATAGAACCATAGTTGTGTATATTGATGGTAGGCTTAATAGAACTATAGTTGTGTATATTAATGGAAGGCTTAATAGAACCATAGTTGTGTATATTAATGGTAGGCTTAATAGAACCATAGTTGTGTATATTGATGGTAGGCTTAATAGAACTATAGTTGTGTATATTAATGGTAGGCTTAATAGAACTATAGTTGTGTATATTAATGGTAGGCTTAATAGAACTGTAGTTGTGTATATTAATGGTAGGCTTAATAGAACTGTAGTTGTGTATATTAATGGTAGGCTTAATAGAACTATAGTTGTGTATATTAATGGTAGGCTTAATAGAACTATAGTTGTGTATATTAATGGTAGGCTTAATAGAACTATAGTTGTGTATATTAATGGTAGGCTTAATAGAACTATAGTTGTGTATATTAATGGTAGGCTTAATAGAACCATAGTTGTGTATATTGATGGTAGGCTTAATAGAACTATAGTTGTGTATATTAATGGTAGGCTTAATAGAACTATAGTTGTGTATATTAATGGTAGGCTTAATAGAACTGTAGTTGTGTATATTAATGGTAGGCTTAATAGAACTATAGTTGTGTATATTAATGGTAGGCTTAATAGAACTGTAGTTGTGTATATTAATGGTAGGCTTAATAGAACTATAGTTGTGTATATTAATGGTAGGCTTAATAGAACTGTAGTTGTGTATATTAATGGTAGGCTTAATAGAACTATAGTTGTGTATATTAATGGTAGGCTTAATAGAACTATAGTTGTGTATATTAATGGTAGGCTTAATAGAACTATAGTTGTGTATATTAATGGTAGGCTTAATAGAACTATAGTTGTGTATATTAATGGTAGGCTTAATAGAACCATAGTTATGTATATTGATGGTAGGCTTAATAGAACTATAGTTGTGTATATTGATGGTAGGCTTAATAGAACTATAGTTGTGTATATTAATGGTAGGCTTAATAGAACTATAGTTGTGTATATTAATGGTAGGCTTAATAGAACTATAGTTGTGTATATTAATGGTAGGCTTAATAGAACTATAGTTGTGTATATTAATGGTAGGCTTAATAGAACTGTAGTTGTGTATATTAATGGTAGGCTTAATAGAACTATAGTTGTGTATATTAATGGTAGGCTTAATAGAACTATAGTTGTGTATATTAATGGTAGGCTTAATAGAACTATAGTTGTGTATATTAATGGTAGGCTTAATAGAACCATAGTTGTGTATATTAATGGTAGGCTTAATAGAACTGTAGTTGTGTATATTAATGGTAGGCTTAATAGAACTATAGTTGTGTATATTAATGGTAGGCTTACTGCTCTTAACTGCAAATCTTGTTTAATAAACGAAAAACTGCTTGCACTTATTATCTTTGTAGAATGGTATGGGAACCACTAATAAGGTAACAACCTCACTAATGAAATATACCGTGTATCACTGGTATGATAGCATGCTATGTGACGTTACTGTAATATATATCGTGTGTCACTGGTATGATAGCATGCTATGTGAGGTTACTGTAATATACCGGTAATATACTGGTATAATAGCATACTATGTGATGTTGGGCCCAGCATGGCCAACCGTGTTAAGGCGTGCGACTCGTAATCTGAGGATCGCGGGTTCGCACCCCCGTTGCGCCAAACATGCTTGCCCTTTCAGCCGTGGAGGCGTTATAGTGTGATGGTCAATCCCACTATTTGTTGGTAAAAGAGTAGCCCAAGAGTTGGCGGTGGGTGGTGATGACTAGCTGCCTTCCCTCTAGTCTTACACTACTAAATTAGGGACGGTTAGCACAGATAGCCCTCGAGTAGCTTTGCGCGAAATTCAAAACAAACAAGCTATGTGATGTTATTGCAATAGTGCAAGTCAACAATACATTATCGCCTGAGTCCACAATGCGAAAGCGCAGACAGAGTGGCTTACCAGTTGTTGAACGTTTGGATCCTGGAATTAGTGTGAGATAAGACCATTTCTGTTATTATAACAAGAAAAAGGCATACCAAGCAATAGGACATCCTACTAGTGAATAAGTGCCATGAAGGCGTCAGGTTTAGTAATGAGCTCTTCTTACCAAGGATCAAGCTGAAGCCCCTACAATTGATATAGATGAATGTTGCACGGAAACTTTCTTCAACCAGTTACAGCGTAAAATAAAAAGAACTTCATTGTTTCCTTCAGTCACCGAGCAGTGATTTTGTTGTCTGTGTTTCAGCTCATGATCTTTAGAGCTTTGAGGCAAGAGATGCTTTAGACTTTGAGTAACACAAATATTTATTTATGGTTCTTCTGGTTACATTTTAATCAAGTGTCACCACTGACGTGAATACTATACAGTGCACACTAATCAGGAAAAGAAAACAACCTAGACCTGGTAAACTCCTAAAAGAATAGCATATAAGATTTACTAAAATAATGTAAGTTAAGACATGAGTAATATTAAAAGGTTGCTATCAAAATGGAAAATACTCTTTCTGATTGCCCTAGAATAGCTCATTGTCACAATGTGGTTTAGAAGAAAACACTGATGAAATGTGCTCAATATGCTTGTGGTCTTCAAATGATTCACAAGCTTATCTATTGTCATATATATGTGTAGACAACGGTTCATGTGCTGGTGAAGTACTGAACAGTCTTGTCTAGAAATCCACATGTATCAGGAGACTAGGCGTAACAACCATGCTTTTTGCATTGTATAAAGTGTCTGGTTTGGTGGATGAGTTAACTTCGCCTTACCAACCCTAGTCTGGTGGTTTAGTGGGTAAGAGAATGAAACAAACTCTCTAGCCTATACCTCGTAAGTTTTAAAACCCTGATCAAATCGATTCAGATGAACACTTAACTTACGTTTTAATGGAGTACCATTCGACTGGATATAAATCTATAGGACTTCTACATAGAACAGACATCTCACAGTTTCCATACGAATATAGGTAACAGTTAAGGTATACATTTACAAATGTGCACAAGTTTACACATCGACAACTAGAAAAGTCTGCAATATGACAGAAGAAGTGCTATAATAAGACAAAGATAAAATAGATGTACCAAAGTGGAGACCTTGTCGTCATCAGCACCGAAACCTTTTGGTTCCAGCTGGACAAGACCCAATCTTAGGCTCTATCTAGTTGTCCATCACTGTACGAGTTACAGCAGCCAAGAAGCACATGTCAGCTCAATTCTTAAGTGGCTCATGAAACTCTGGTGAACTGCTCTGATAACAAGTCAGAAGAGGATGTAGCCTTGAAGATAACAAGCAAACAAGATGAGCGTAGGTATCCGGCTTTTATACCAAATTCCAGCTCCCTAGTGACACATTGGTACGTCTGTGGTGTTACAGTGCTTGGAACAAGATTTCTGTATTCAAGGTGGGCAGAGCACCGATAGTCCATTATGTAGCCTTGTGCTTAACTACAAAGAAACAAAACCATGGGCAGAGCACCGATAGTCCATTATATAGACTTGTGCTTAACTACAAACAAACAAAACCAAATTCTTAATTGATATGGTTGTTAATTAAAACACCTATGATGATCACATATGTAAATTACTACCAACAGATGGGGTGTCATAACCCTTGCTTTCCATATCCGCTCAAGTATTGACACGAGACACAATTTATGGCAGCTGCCAGTCATATTAGCAGATGTGATTAGGATTTGGTAAAACATTTGATGAATGAAAGGAAATAGTAACAGCCTGTTTTTTAATTAACTGTCCATTTGTTGCACAAGGTTTTTAAATTTGCACACTGTCATCACTTTTTTCGTTTTCACAAAGTCTGTCGAACTGAGAGAATTGGAGTTACGTTTCTTGGCCGAAACTTGGGCTGTTTTAGGACACTTGCCACTCTTGAAGTAAACCAGTTTCACCTAAGAATACCAAACGCTTATAACAACGTTTATTTGCATGTGGCCAAGTGACTACTTCTGTCTTATCAAAAGAGAGAAAAATCAAATAATATTAATTTAAATTATTTGGTATATTTATATCTTTATACCATCTTGGAATGTTACACTCTTAGTTTTCTACAAATGTTTACTCATGTTGCATAAATGCGACTTGTAGTAACGCTTGATTGACGAGAACAGGCCATGCCCCTCAGGAGCACAGCGGTACGTCTGCGGACTCACACCGTTAAAAACTGGGTTTCGATACCCGTGGTAAGAAGAAAGATTAACTATTGTTCTTGACATGAAACACAAGTTAGGCGACGTTGACAGCAACCTTTCAGAGCATTTCGCCTTTGCTCAATTTGTATGAGCATTTCCTTTGCTGAAAACTAAACTGTCGCTTTAGAATGGCCACATATATTATTGCAAACTAGACATAGAATTTCTGTTTACATTTTTGGAAAACGTGCAGCAATACAGCCTTGTCCCCCATGGACAAAACAGTTTTTATCTGCAAAGAATGATAAAGTAACAGAGGCAGACTGAATTAAACCGACTTGACTTTCATAACTACACATTATCAGAAGGCACGGAGCAGCTGATAAATTCAGAACACCGCATTAAAATAAGACGGTAGAATTTGCAAGGTATGTTTTCATAGCATAAAAATTGTATGAAAGTGGGACATAAGTCAATGTATTTCTCAAGAGATTATAACACCATCAATAACACAAACATATCTATTTCTTATGAAGCATATACAACTTGAAGTAAATAAAACTGTTACATAATAAATCGTTGAATCTCTCCAAGAGTATTTATACCTCAAAGCAGTGTCTATCTGTTCCCAGCCTTTAAAATAAAGGCTAAATGTTTTATAAAGTACTCTCTGAAATTCACTGAAATACAGTCTAATTTTAGTAAACTTTCTCTTGCAAAAGGACTATAGTGTAATAGATTAAGCCTTGTATAACCAAATACAGGGTTGTATATTTCACACAAAGTTGTTTCCAATCTTGTATCTAACAACTGAGGATAATCCTTCTTATCTTGTAGTTGACGATATCCAATTCGTTCTTTGAGCTTCCTTAGAAGATGTCTCTGAAGCAGCCGTTCATAGCTTCTTCTATCAGCCACTTGGATTCCTTCTTTGGAAACAAACTTTCCAGTTAACTGGCCATTAAGGCCTTAACTTCCTCTTCACAGAAGTCCCAACCACCGAAGCCTGCAAGATAGCTTTAGAATTTTATTTCTAAGAACCCAATCCATTGATACATACCCTCAGCAACCAATTAGCAACTCTTATAGAATTCATTATCATTAAAAGTAACTTTATGTTCAATGACCATACCTACCTACAAATAAATGACCTAAGTATGCTCAATCCCGTGTCATCAGTTCTAGACAACATTTTTATGACACAGACTGAATCTCAAGCGATCAATTCAGCCTTACACCCACCACTATACTGGTACAGGTATAATTGC
The DNA here is from genome assembly GCF_004210375.1 of Tachypleus tridentatus. Taxonomy (NCBI): domain Eukaryota; kingdom Metazoa; phylum Arthropoda; class Merostomata; order Xiphosura; family Limulidae; genus Tachypleus; species Tachypleus tridentatus. Next base: position 44,969,168 of record NC_134829.1, on the reverse strand, counting down.
TGGATTCACACCTACAGAACACACACTTAGTTTTTTCAACAACGTTAACACGATACATCGCAACATTACGTTCACCTGTGAACAGAAAAACAATTATCAAATAGCATTTATTAATCTTAAGACCACTAGAACTGATACACAATTCAAAACAAAAATCCACACAAAAAATCACCCATACTGGATTATACATTCTTTAGGACTCAGCACATGAAACAAAACAAAAGCTCAACATATTAAGAAACCAAATAAACACAGTCATAAAACTGTGTTAACCTGATAAAATTAACAATGAAATCAACAAAATAAAACAACACTTCATCAACATCAACAAATTTCCACCAAAAACAGTTAAAAGCAATTATACGCACACACCCAGACCAACAACATACAAACAACAATAAATCACAAGATACAACAAACTAGAAAACCTTATACTGATGTATACCATATGTTCCCGACATTAGTGGAAAAATAACCAACGTTTGAAAAGAAGTTATAACAAAACACAACATTCCAGTAAACACCAAGTTTACTAAAAAAAATACAGGTACAAAACTAAAGTCCATACAATGTAAAAACTATACTGACAAACACAACACCAACATAATTTATAAAATACAATGCAACAATTACCACGACTCCAATATTGGAGAAACAAGCAGAAAAATGGAAACTGGATTCAAAAACGCAAAAAACACCTTCACACGTTTTTAAACACTGCAAGTCAAATTAATACAACATAACCATAGAAAACATCCAGATACTAAGAAGAGAAACAAATATAAACAAATAGAAAATCAAATAAGCCCTACTTATATAGCAACTCAATCCAGAATTAAATATAAAGGAAGACCATTATACTTGTATTAATTAATAACCTAACATTTAACTGCAACGCCCCCTACAATCCCTCATGCGTTTTTCTCTCGTCCCTAAGACACGTGCTCGGCAACGGTCAGTTTCAAACTCTATCTTTGTTAATCTGAAGATGACCTAAGAAGATCGAAACGTTGTTCTGTGACCCAGTATGACCAGGTGGCTAAGGCACTCGATTCGTTCTCTTAGGGTCGCGGGTTCGAATCCCTGTCGCACCAAACATGCTCGATCTTTCAGCAGTGAGGGCATTATATTGTTACGGTCAATTCCACTATTGGTGGTGGGTGGTGACGACTAGCTGCCTTCCCTCTAGTCTTACATTGATAAATTAGGAACGGCTAGCACAGATAGTCCTCATGTAGCTTTGCGCGAAATTCGAGCAAACAAACAAATGTTGTTCTGTATTTTATTTCCATTAAAGTTTTAATACCCATACCAGCCATCTTGAGAAGACATCTTATTGAACTATATGCTGATACAGACACTACTCTTAGAAACACTATCTGTCTATAAAAACACCGCCCGCTTATGTGAAAAGTATTTAATAATTTACTTATAGGGGAAGACTGTATCTGTAATAATCGCAAAAACAAATTGATGCAAATTAGATTCAGTTATTAACTTAGAGACTTTGAATGTTATCATAAAGTTAATGCGATATTGACCTATCTGGGCGCTCATCAAACTTCGTCGTCAAGCAACGCACGCACTCGAACCACGTGAGATGTCTCAGCAACATTTTCTGTGGCATCAGACAACTTCCGCCATCAAGAGCCATGGGGGCAACACAATATCTGACTGCAAAGTGTCATGATAGCCTGGCAAAGTGCCATAGCAACACGCCCTCTGGTTACGACAATTCAACGAACTATGACGTCATCGTCTTTACCATTTCTTCTATTGCCTGGAGTCGATTTGATGCTATAAGTTACTATTCAATCGGAAATTTATTTAAATGAGAACAACATCAGATAACAGCATGGAGGCTGCGTGAAATTACAAGTAGACATTGTAAAAATCGTAGGTAATAAAAAAATTACACTGTTAAATACGGATAAAATTTAACAATTTTTTTATTTGTGATTTCTAAAAGAAATTTGCGTTAATTACTTTAACAAACTGAATAGCCTGGCTATCCAAATCCCCCCCTTACCACATGACAATGTTCCATATTCCCTACAACAACTTCTCATTCCCCAGAGGTTATATTGACATTGAGAACCACGAGACAAAGTTAAGTCACACAAGCAACAAGTTTCATTGTGTCCTGTTATATAATGAAAAAAAAAGTTTGAACAGGAAGGTGCAGTCTGAAGTGAGGCTAGTAATGCTTGGTTTGAACTTCGCGCAAAGCTACTTGAGGACTATCTGCGCTAGCCGTCCCTAATTTAGTAGTGTAAAACTAGAGGGAAGGCAGCTAGTCATCACCAACTCTTGGGCTACTCTTTCACCAACGAATAGTGGGATTGATCGTTACTTTATATCGTCACCACGGCTGAAAGAGCCAGCATGTTTGGTGTGATGGGGATTCGAACCCGCGACACTCAGAATACGAGTCGAGTGTCTTAACCACCTGGCCATGCCGGACCATCTAGTGATGTATACGACTTACTGAGAGAGAGAGAATAAAAAATAATAATAATGTTAAACATGAAAATAAAATTAGAACAGAGAGAGAGAGAAAGAAAGAAGAGGTCTTTCAGGCGCCAGCATGCCAGGGATCTGTGAATCTAATGGCTGAGAATTTGGTGGGAGGCGTAAGGCGACATGAGCTCGCACCTTGTAGTTTCACTTGCTTATGAGCCCAGTATCTTCATTTTCTTATTGATTCGCTAAAGTCTGTATGTCATACCAAACAAACAAACAAACAAACATACCTTGATATCAAAACGCCATCTAGTGACTCAGTGGCTAGTTTGAAGGCTCATACCGGATTTTGATACTCGTGATACTAGATACTGGTAATATAATTTTATTTGTACAAGAAGAGATAATCTCATTACCTCAATGACAAGGGATGTTACTGTTTGTTTATAGTTATATAAAAATATAATATCTATTAACTAATACCAAACTAAAGTATCTTAGACTGTGAATTAGTAACGTAATCGAAAAAACCCAACAAAAACATACAAAACGAGAATTTGTGTCTGTCTGTAACAGTTATAATGAGAAGTAGCCTGTGGTAGATAACTAGAGTGTACTGATAGTTTATCGTAAGTTGCTATGGAAACGCTTTATCGGCTGTATGTTCGCAAGACAGAAACCATGATTAGCTCATACGCCTACAAAGTTAGTTATTATTCAAGTTTCTACGTCACTGGATCAGTCAGGTATACGCCATTTTATTATTTTCGAATTACTAAATTATACAAGTTAGTCTATCCCAATACAATAAATACTTAGGTTAGGTTTAAGAGAAACAATTAGCACTTCGGAAAAAAAATGTTTGCTAAGACACCCTTCAGTAAAGAAATACTAAGTTAAATAGTTGTAATGGGTTAATATCTCTGTTAACTGAAATTCATCCTCTAAAATCAGAACTAAACATTCAAAATACGATAGGCCCGGCATGGCGTGTTAAGGCGTGCGACTCGTAGTCTGAGGGTCGCGAGTTCGCATCCCCGTCGCGCTAAACATGCTCTCCCTTTCAGCCGTGGGGGCGATATAATGTAACGATCAATACCACAATTCGTTGGTAAAAGAGTAGCCCAGTAGTTGGCGGTAGGTGGTGATGACTATCTGCTTTCCCTCTAGTCTTACACTGCTAAATTAGGGATGGCTAGCTCAGATAGCTCTCGAGAAGCTTTATACTGAGATTCAAGTAGCTTTGCACGAAATAAATAAACAGTAATATCTTTCCAGTAAAAAGAAAAAAATGTACGAATATTAAAGAAGTTAATTTTTTCAGTCGCAATTAAAATTAATAAGTAATTTAAAGCAGATTTTAGTGTAACATTCATAACATCATTAGGTCAAGTGAATTAATACAACCATCGGTACATTTTTAGTTGCCCCCAGTCACACAAATTGTACATCTGCGGACTTACAACGCTATAATACGAGTTTCGAAAGCCATGATAAGTAGATCATAGATAGTTCATTGTGCAGCTGTGTGCGTAATTACAAACAGTGAAACTCCCTTTGGCTGAAATGGGGAGAAAAGATGACGAAATCGCAGCTTGCAGTAAGCATACACAGTCATCGTAACATTTTTAAAACTTTGAGTCTGAAAGCTATTTTATAATATGTCGGAAATGTTAATTAAAGGCATTAAGACAATATCACATGTGAGACTACACTGTAAAGTTCCTAACTTTATAAGTAGGTTCTTGGTTTAAATTTCTCGCAAAGCCACACTAGGGCTATCTGTGCTAGCCGTCCCTAATTTAGCAGTGTGAGACTAGAGGGAAGGCTGTAAGTCATCACCACCCCCATCATCAACTCTTAGGCTACTCTTTTACCAACGAATAGTAAAACTGACTCTAACATTATACCGCCTCCATGGGTGCAAGGGCAAGCATGTTTGGTGCAATGGGAATTTGAACCCGCGACCCTCAGATCACGAGTCGTGTGCCTTAACCACCTGGTCATGCTGGCCGTAGGTTCTCAGCCACGATATATTTAATGTATTTAAGTGTTACATAATTCTCTTTCTTTAAACTATTTTGATGTACAAACCATACAGGACTTACACGCGTTCTACAGCTACATGTAATACCAAACCCACCATTTCAAATTAAATTGTGTAAACTATTTAAAAAACTGCCAACAGCGATTAGCAGGACTAACTGCAATATCTAGGTTTTGTTCAATCATCGCTAATTCTATGAATTAACACAAAATCCAAATCATATCTTATCGCAACAAAGGCTGAGTATTAATGTTAAAAGTATTCAGATGTGATTATAGAAAGGAATAGAAACCCAACAGAGATTGTAGTTATTACCATGTTAGTTAAGATGTGGTTATACAAAGGAATAGAAACCCAACAGAGATTTTAATTATTACCATGTTAGTTAAGATGTGGTTATACAAAGGAATAAGAACCCAACTGAGATTGTAGTTATTACCATGTTAGCTAATACGTGATCATATAAAGAAATAGGAACCCAACTGACATTTTAGTTATTACCATATCAGCTAAGACTTAATCACATAAAGGATTAGGAACCCAACTGAGATTTAAATTATTACATATTAGCTAAGATGTGGTTATATAAATGATTGGGAACCCTACTGAGATTTTTGTTAAAACAATGTTAGCTTAGACGTGATCATATAAAGGTTAAAGAACCCAACTGAGATTTTAGTTATTACCATATTAGAAAAGATGTAGTCACATAATGGATTACTAAACTAACTGAGGTCTTAGTTACTACCATAGGAGATAAGACGTGATCCTATAAAGGATTACGAACACAACGGAGAATTTAGTTATTACTATATCAGCTGAGGCGTGATCATATAAAGGATTCGAAACACAACTGAGATTTTAATTATTATGATATCAGTTAAGACATGATAATTAAAGAGTTAGGAATCTAACTGAGATTTTAGTTATTACCATATTATCTAAGACATAATCATATAAAAGATTAGGAACACAACTGAGGTTTTAGTTATTACATATTATCTAAGATATGGTCATATGAAAGATTAGGAATACAACAGGGATTTTAGTTATTGCCATGATAACAAAAGTGGGGTCATATAAAAGATTAGAAACACAACTTAAATTTTAATTATTACCGTATTAGCTAAGGCGTGATCATATAAAGGATTAAGAAACCAACTGAGATTTTAGTTATTACATATTAGCTAAGATGGGGTCATATAAAGGATTAGGAAACCAACAGAGATTTTAATTATTACCATATTAGTTAAGACGTGATCATATAAAGGATGAAGAACCAAACTGAGATTTTAGTTATTACCGTAATAGCTAAGACGTGATCATATAAAGGATTAGGAACCAAACTGAGATTTATATATTACCATTTCAGGTAAGATGTGGTCATATAAAGGATTAGGAACGAAACTGAGATTTTATTTATTACCATATTTCCTAAGATATGATCATGTAAAGGATTAGGAATGCAACAGAAATTTTAATTATTACCATATTAGTTAAGACGTGATCCTATAAAGGATTATGAACCCAACGGAGATGTTAGTTATTAATGTATCAGCTGAGACGTGATCATGTAAAAAATGAGGAACCCAACTGAGATTTTAGTTATTACCGTATTAGCTGAAACGTGATCATTTTAAGGATTATGAACATAATTGAGATTTATTTATTACCACTTTAACTAAGACATAATCATATAAAGGAATAGAAACTCAACTGAGATTTTATTTATTACCATATTACCTAAGATGTGATCATATAAAGAATTAGGATTCCAACAGATATTTTAATTATTACCATATTAGTTAAGACGTGATCATATAGAGGATTAGGAAACCAACTGATATTGTAGTTGTTACCATATTAGCTAAGACGTGATCATATGAAGGATTAGGAATCTTACTGAGATTTTAATTATTACATATTAGCTAAGATATGGTTATATAAAGAATTAGGAACATAACTGACATTTTAGTTATTACCATATTAGCCACCATTTGGTCATGTAAACAATTAGGAACCCAACGGATATTTTAGTTATTACATATTAGCTAAGATGTGGTTATATAAAGGATTAGGAATCCAACTGAGATTTTAGTTATTGCCATGATAACTGAGATGTGGTCATATAAAGGATTAGAAACACATCTGAGATTTTAATTATTATGATATCAGTTAAGACATGATAATTAAAGAATTAGGAATCCAACTGAGATTTTAGTTATTACCATTTTATCTAAGACATAATCATATAAAAGATTAGGAACACAACCGAGGTTTTAGTTATTACATATTAGCAAAGATATGGTCATATAAAAGATTAGGAATCCAACAGGGATTTTAGTTATTGCCATGATAACGAAAGTGGGGTTATATAAAAGATTAGAAACACAACTTTAATTTTAATTAGTACCGTAATAGCTAAGGCGTGATCATATAAAGGATAAAGAACCCAACTGAGATTTTAGTTATTACATACTAGCTACGATGGGGTCATATAAAGGATTAGGAAACCAACAGAGATTTTAATTATTACCATATTAATTAAGACGTGATCCTATAAAGGATTAGGAAACCAACTGAGATTTTAGTTATTACATATTAGCTAAAATGGGGTCATATAAAAAATTAAGAACACAACTGATATTTTAGTTATTACCATATTAGCTAAGATGTGGTTATATAAAGGATTAAGAACCAAACTGAGATTTTATTTATTACCGTGTTAGTTAAGACGTGATCATATAATGGATGAGGAAACAAACTAAAATTTTAGTTGTTACCATATTAGCTAAGACATGGTCATATAAAGGAGGAGGAACCCAACTGAAATTTTAATTATTACCATATTACCTAAGACGTGATCATAAAAAGGATGAGGAACCCGACTGAGATTTTAGTTAATACTATATTAGCTAAGATATGATCATATATAGGATTGGAAACTCAACTGACATTATAGTCATTATCATATTAGGTAAGACGTTATCATATAAAAGATTAGGAAACCAAATGAGATATTAGTTATTCCCATGATAGCTAAGATGTGGTCATATAAAGAATTCGAAACACAACTGATATTTTAATTATTACCATATTAGTTAAGACCTGATCATATAAAGGATTAGAAACTCAACTGAGATTTTAATTATTATGATATCAGTTAAGACATGATCATTAAAGGATTAGGAATCCAACTGAGATTTTAGTTATTACCATATTATCTAAGACATAATCATATAAAAGATTAAAAACACAACTGACATTTTAGTAATTACATATTAGCAAAGATATGGTCATATAAGGGATTAGAAACCCAACAGGGATTATAGTTATTGCCATGAGAACGAAAGTGGGGTCATATAAAAGATTAGAAACACAACTTAAATTTTAATTGGTACCGTATTTGCTTAGGCGTGATCATATAAAGGATTAAGAACCGAACTGAGATTTTAGTTATTACATATTAGCTAAGATGGGGTCATATAAAGGATTAGGAAACGAACTGAGATTTTAGATATTACCATATTAGTTAAGAGGTGATCATATAAAGGATGAAGAACCAAACTGAGATTTTAGTTATTACCGTAATAGCTAAGACGTGATCATATAAAGGATTAGGAACCAAACTGATATTTTATATGTTACCATTTCAGGTAAGATGTGGTCATATAAAGGATTAGAAACGAAACTGAGATTTTATTTATTACCATATTACCTAAGATGTGATCATGTAAAGGATTAGGAATCCAACAGAAATTTTAAATATTACCATATTAGTTAAGACGTGATCCTATAAAGGATTATGAACCCAACGGAGATGTTAGTTATTAATGTATCAGCTGAGACGTGATCATGTAAAAAAAGAGGAACCCAACTGAGATTTTAGTTATTACCGTATTAGCTGAAACGTGATCATTTTAAGGATTATGAACATAATTGAGATTTTATTTATTACCACATTAACTAAGACTTAATCTTATAAAGGATTAGGAACCCAACGGAGATTTTAGTTATTACCATGATAGCTAAGATGTAGTCATATAAAGGATTAGAAACGCAACTGAGATTTTATTTATTACCATATTACCTAAGATGTGATCATATAAAGGATTAGGAATCCAACAGAGATTTTAATTATTACCATATTAGTTAAGACGTGATCATATAAAGGATTAGGAAACCAACTGATATTTTAGTTATTACATATTAGCTAAGATATGGTTATATAAAGAATTAGTAACACAATTGACATTTTAGTTATTACCATATTAGCCACCATTTGGTCATGTAAATAATTAGGAACCCAACGGATATTTTAGTTATTGCATATGAGCTAAAATGTGGTTATATAGAGGATTAGGAAATTAACTGATATTGTAGTTGTTACCATATTAGCTAAGACGTGATCATATGAAGGATTAGGAATCTTACTGAGATTTTAATTATTACATATTAGCTAAGATATGGTTATATAAAGAATTAGGAACATAACTGACATTTTAGTTATTATCATATTAGCCACCATTTGGTCATGTAAATAATTAGGAACCCAACGGATATTTTAGTTATTACATATTAGCTAAGATGTGGTTATATAAAGGATTAGGAATGCAACTGAGATTTTAGGTATTGCCATGATAACTGAGATGTGGTCATATAAAGGATTAAGAATCCAACTGAGATTTTAGGTATTGCCATGATAACTGAGATGTGGTCATATAAAGGATTAGAAACACATCTGAGATTTTAATTGTTACCATATTAGCTAAGGCGTTATCATATAAAAGGATTAGAAACACAACAGATATTTTTGTTATTACCATATTAGGTAAGATGTGGTTATATATATGATTGGGAAACCAATTGAAATTTCAGTTATAACCAAGTTTGCTATTTCGTGATCATATAAAGAATTAGAAACCCAACTGAGATTTTAGTTATTACCGCATTAGTTAAGGTGTGATCATATAAAAGATTCGGAACCCAAGTGAGATTTTAGATATTACCATATTAGATAAGATGTGGTCATATAAAGGATTAAAAATCCCACTGAGATTTTAGATATTACCATATTAGCTAAGACGTGATCATATATTGAATGGGGAACCCAACTGAGATTTTAGTTATTACCGTAGTAGCTAAGACTTGATCATATGAAAAATTATGAACCCAACGGAGATTTTGGTTATTACAATATTTGCTAAGACGTGATCATTTTAAGGATTATGAACATAATTGATATTCTATTTATTACCACGTTAACTAAGGCATAATCATATAAATGATTAGAAACCCAACGGAGATTCTATTTATTACCACATTAACTAAGGCATAATCACATAAATGATTAGGAACCCAACGGAGATTTTTGTTATTACCATGATAGCTAAAATGTGGTCATATAAAGGATTGGTAACCCAGCGGAAATTTAATTATTACCATGTCAGCTAATACGTGATCATATAAAAGATTAGGAACCCAACTGAGATTTTAGTTATTACATATTAGCTAAGATGGGGTCATATAAAGGATTAGAAACACAATTAAGATTTTAATTATTACCATAATAACTAAGATGTGGTTATATAAAGGATTGAGAACCCAGCTGAGATTTTAGTTATTACCAAGTGAGCTAATACGTGATCTTATAAAGGATTAGGAACCCAATTGAGATTTTAGATATTACCGCGTTATCATATAGAGGATTAGGAACCCAACTGAGATTTTAGATATTACCATATAAAGGATGTTGTCATACAAACACTTCTGAGATTTTAATTATTACCATATCAGCAGGTGGAGCTGACTTGCCAATAAGATCGAAGTTTGAACAGGAAGGTGTAGACTGAAATAAGGTTAGTGATGCTTGGTTTAAACTTCGCGCAAAGCTACTCGAGGGCTATCTGCACTAGCCGTCCCTAATTTAGTAGTGTAAGACTAGACGGAAGGCTGCTAGTAATCACCAACTCTTGGGCGACTCTTTCACCAACGAATAGTGGGATTGATCGTTACTTTATAACGTCACCACGTCTGAAAGAGCAAGCCTGTTTGGTGTGATGGGGATTCGGACCCGCGATCCTCAGATTACGAGTCGAGTGTCTTAACCAGCTGGCCATGCCGAACCATCTAGTGATGTATACGACTTAGTGAGAGAGAGAGAATAAAAAATAATAATAATGTTAAACATGAAAGGTAAAATTAGAGCAGAGAGAGAGAAAGAAAGAAGAGGTCTTTTAGGCACCAGGGTGCCAGGGATCTGTGAATCTAATGGCTGATAATTTGGTGGGAGGGGAACATGAGCTCGCACCTTGTAGTTTCACTTGCTTATGAAGTATCTTCATTTTTTATTGATTCGTAAAGTCTGTATGTCATACCTTGATATCAAAGCGCCATCTAGTGACACAGTGGTTAGTTTGAAGGCTTATACCGGATTTTGATACTCGTGATACTAGATACTGGTAACATAATTTTATTTGTACAAGAAGAGATAATCTCATTACCTCAATGACAAGGGATGTTACTGTTTGTTTATAGTTATATAAAAATATAATATCTATTAACTAATACCAAACTAAAGTATCTTAGACTGTGAATTAGTAACGTAATCGAAAAAACCAACAAAAACATACATCACGAGAATTTGTGTCTGTCTGTAACAGTTATAATGAGAAGTAGCCTATGGTAGATAACTAGAGTGTGCTGATAGTTTATCGTAAGTTGCTATGGAAACGCTTTATCTCTGTATTTTCGCAAGACAGAATTCATTATTGGCTCATACGCCTACAAAGTTAGTTATTATTCAAGTTTCTACGTCACCGGATCAGTCAGGTATACGCCATTTTATTATTTTCGAATTACTAAATTATACAAGTTAGTTTATCCCAATACAATAAATACTTAGGTTAGTGTTTCAGTAAAACAATCAGCACTTCGGAAAAAAATGTTTGCTAAGATACCCTTCAGTAAAGAAATACTAAGTTAAATAGTTGTAATGGGTTAATATCTCTGTTAACTGAAATTCATCCTCTAAAATCAGAACTAAACATTCAAAATACGATAGGCCCGGCATGGCGTGTTAAGGCGTGCGACTCGTAGTCTGAGGGTCGCGAGTTCGCATCTCCGTCGCGCTAAGCATGCTCTCCCTTTCAGCCGTGGGGGCGTTATAATTTAACGCTCAATCCCACTACTCATTGGTAAAAGAGTAGCCCAGTAGTTGGCGGTAGATGGTGATGACTAGCTGCCTTCCCTCTAGTCTTACACTGCTAAATTAGGGATGGCTAGCACAGATAGCCCTCGTGTAGCTTTATACTGAGATTCAAGTAGCTTTGCACGAAATAAATAAACAGTAATATCTTTCCAGTAAAATGAAAAAAAAATGTTCGAATATTAAAGAAGTTGCTTTTTCAGTCGCAATTAAAATTAATCACTAATGTAAAGCAGATTTTAATGTAACATTTATAACACAATCAAATCAAGTGAATTATTAGAACCATCGGTACTTTTTTAGTTGCTCCCAGTCACACAAATTGTACATCTGCGGTCTTACAACGCTATAATACGAGTTTCGAAAGCCATGATAAGCAAATCATAGATAGTTCTTTGTGCAGCTGTGTGCGTAATTACAAACAGTGAAACTCCCTTTGGCTCAAATGGGGAGAAAAGATGACGAAATCGCAGCTTGCAGTAAGCATACACAGCCATCGTAACATTTTTCAAAACTTTGAGTCTGAAAGCTATTTTATAATATGTCGGAAATGTTAATTAAAGGCATTAAGACAACATCACATATGAGACTACACTGTAAAGTTCTAACTTTATAAGTAGGTTCTTGGTTTGAATTTCTCGCAAAACCACACTAGGGCTATCTGTGCTAGCAGTCCCTAATTTAGCAGTGTAAGACTAGAAGGAAGGCAGCTAATCATCACCAACCACCGCAAACTCTTGGGCTACTCTTTAAACAACGAATAGTAGGATTGACTGTAACATTATACCGCTTCCATAGGTGCAAGGGCGAGCATGCTTGGAGGTATGGGATTTCGAACCCGCGACCCTCAGATCACAAGTCGTGTGCCTTAACCGCCTGGTCATGCTGGCCGTAGGTTCTTGGTCACGATATATTTAATGTATTTAAGTGTTACATAATTCTCTTTCTTTTTACTATTTTGGGGTGCAAACCATAAAGGACTGACACGCGATCTACAACTACATGTAATACCAAACCCACCATTTTAAATTAAATTGTGTAAACTATTTAAAAAAGTGCCAACAGCGATTAGCAGGACTAACTACAATATCTGTGTTTGGTTCAATCATCGCTAATCCTATGAATTAACACAAAATCCGAATCATATCTTATCGCAACAAAGGCTGAATATTAATGTTAAAAGTATTCAGATGTGATCATATAAAGGATTAGAAACCCAACTGAGATTTTAGTTATTACCATGTTAACTAATACGTGATCATAAAAAAATTAGGAACACAACTGAGATTTTAGTTATTTCCATATTAGCTAAGATATGGTCATATAATGGATTAGGAACTCAACTGAGATGTTAGTTATTACCATATTAGCTAAGATATGGTAATATAATGGATTAGGAACCCAACTGAGATTTTAGTTATTATTGTATTAGCTGGGACGTGATCATATAAAAATTAGGAAACCAATTGAGATTTTAGGTATTACCGTATCAGCTAAGACGTGATCATATGAAAAATTAGAAACCGAACTGAGATTTTTGTTATTACCATATTAGTTAAGATGTGGTCATATAAGGGATTAGGAACCCAATAAAGATTTTAGTTATTACATATTAGCTATGATATGGTCATATAAAGGATTAGGAACCCAAATGAGATTTTTGTTATTACCATGTTAGCTGAGACGTGATCATATAAAGGGTGAGGAACCCAACTGAGATTGTAGTTATTACCATATTAGCTAATAATATTTTAGGCACATGGTTTATTGATATTAAATTAATTTTCATTAGACCTAAATTTACAATTAAATTAAAGGAAAGGAAATGTAAAAACATCAATAGGACTCTTGTATTTATTACTGTCACAATTATAACAATTTGTAATCACTAGCTCACTGTCGTAAGATAATACACAACTACTGTGAAACATTACTATGGAAAGAAATAAACTTATTACAAACCAGTTGAAGGAAAATATCTATATTACTTTGATTTAGTTTAAACTGAAGTTAAAATTGGATTAATATTTCAGTAGATTTTACACGAATTTTATAATTAATGGATAATTTTATAGAATATGATACGCGGAAGTTATAAAGCAGTGCAAGCACAAACAGAGAAAGTGGCCCCGAGCATGGCCAGGTGGTTAAGGCACTCGATTTATAAACTGAGGGTCGCGGGTTTGAATCCCCATGATATCAAACAAGCTCGCCCTTTCAGCCATGGGGGCGTTGTAATGTTATAGTCAATCCCACCATTCGTTGGTAAAGAGTATCCCAAGAGTTGGAGGTGGGTGGTGATGACTAGCTGCCTTCCCTCTAGTCTTACACTGCTAATTTAAGGACGTTTAGCGCAAATAGCCCTCGAGTAGCTTTACGCGAAATTCAAAACAAATCAGAGTATGTACTGTTCTACTTTTAGCTTTTGAGTTTAAAGAAGGGGGCGCTACAGGTGTCCTATCCCAACGTGTTTGTTTGATTGATTGTTTGAAATGAAGCACATGCTGCACAATGGGCTATATATGTTCAGCTCACCACAAGTATCGAAACCCGGTTTCTATCAGCGTGAGTTCGCAGACATGTCACTGTGTCTTTGGGGGGTATCCCAGCTTGGCATGGAAGATTGGAATTGTTTCATTATAACGAGTTTTAATGTTGTTCCTTTTACAGTTGAAGTTTAAGAAATGTGAGGCCGAGGCAAAGAAGTGACAAAACGAATTGAAGACGGAATTTTTGCTCGATCTCGGATAAAATATATGTACATCCACATTAGTCCTGGAATTAGGCACGTGCAAGACAAGTCAGTGCTGTGGTTTTTGCACTAGTGATTTAAATATAACATTTGAAATCAATTTTACTATTTCCATCCCTCACAAATGTATAATATTTTCTATCTTTTTTTTTGTTTGTAAATAGCAGTTACCTATTTTGAGCGTTTAATTCACCCAAAATTATTAATAGAAAGTAGAGAAAAACATACGAACTTGATGAAGGTTATTACGGGACCAAATCCTTTCACCTAACTTGATCGTTGTTATACGATATTCAATCCCACTTGTAAAACATGTCCCAACGATTTAGCTGCCCTCTAGTTCATCAATTTTCAATTATAAAAGGTTAGCGCAAATAACCCCAACATAGATTTCCACGAAATTCAATATGAAATGAATGTTACTGAACTAAAGCTGATCACTACGTGTGGTCTGTCTAAGAACAAAATCAGTATTTCGTACTTATATTGAAACTTCTTTAAAATAAAATATTTTATTATTGTACTCCATACAGGTTTACCATGGGAAACAAACTCTCTTCCTACCCACTTGGAAGAGAGCTGATAAACCATCCTGATGCCAATTTACCGGCCTTACCGTTACCAGCTGACTCATCGTCTACTAAACTGTATGAACCTCTCGACAAATACCTGAAAAGAATTATCGTTGAGGTCGAGAGTTATTATGTAAAAATGACAAAGAAAACATTTACTGTAATTTTTAAAGCTGAACTGTTAGTTGCACTTGAGTTACGGTCAATTCCACGTGAAGTTGCAATATATTTTTCAGTTTTTGAACAAGGGTTTGGGGTAGCTGTCCCACTAGATAAACAGGATCTTACTGGTGTTCCATCATCTCACACTCAAGATCTTCCACGTGCCACATGTGACCAGAATCGCGATCAAATGTCAGAAGAAACAAAAAAACCTTTGGTCAAAGATAAAAGTTTACAAAATGCTATAATTTTGCTGGGAATCGTAATTCTTTACAACAACAAGCTGATAGAACTTGTACAGAAAGCGTCAGCATATCCACCAACACCTGCTTCAGAAGTTGTCAAAGCTGGTCTCAAAAATACTCAGAAACTTAATGAGAAATTTATAAGTAAACTGAGAACTCTTAAGGAACATTTGATTAGGTATACATATTTTTTGGATAAAGTGCTTTTGCACTATACGGCTTTTACACACATCGAACTAGAAGAGTTTTCAACATTAAATGAGGAAAAAAAATGTATACAAAAAATTATTCGTCGCATGAACCCAGAAGAACTGCATCACCTGGTTCATGAAGATGTCACTGTATGTCCAGAACACGTTCTCAGTTTGGTGCTAGGAATGAATGATTCTGTTACAGATCACCTGAAAGAACTGCCATCCCACATTCGTCATCACCAGACAGACAAATATTGGGTGAATAATTACATAAAAATAGCTCCTTTGAAACTAATTTAGACAGTGAACGCTTGGATGATGCTTTGAAACATCTTGGATTTTCTGAAAGCCGGTCACTTGTGTTAAAGAAATGTCTATTAGAAAATCCATATCAAGACCATCAGCCTCTTCTGTATTGGGTAGAAGCCTACATTGACAGCATGTTTAGCTATGACATATTGCTTAACAGATTTAGTCGGTATCCATACAACCCGAATATTGTAGATGAATGGCAAAAAGTGACTGTCTCAAGAGACAACCCAGACGATTCGGATGAAGATGACCTAAAGGTGAGATCAGCTATATAAACCTGACAAACTGTAATCTGTATAACCTTCCACAGCAAATTGAGAATCACCTAAAATCACTGAACGAAAACTCCTTTTCTTCCACGGAACTTCTCATAATCATGCAGATAATATTATCCACAATGGTATACAGCGAAGTGAAGGTTCTAGTGGTCAGGATTTTTCACACGAAGATGGATTCTACATGACGTCAGAGATAAAATATGCACTGGACTGGGCCAAACATAAAAACTATTCTAATAAGGCTGCCGTCATTGTATTCTATGTGGATCCAGGAATTTTAAACAACTACACATGCTTAGACTTGAGCAATGACCAGGAAAAGTGGAAACACGTTATTAGGTACAACAGGCTTGGTAGAGATAGACGTCTGAACATACCAAAACAAACGATAAAGGAATACAAACAGGCAGACTATGTTGAAGGTCCAATGTGTTTCAACCCGAAGGAAGTAGCTTCGTCAAAAGAGCCAAAGGGATTTGGAAGAACGGAAAAAACACAAATTTGTTTAAAATCAAACGGTGTCGCACGTTTATTTGGAAGTATCGAATCGATTAATGCAGTGTTATTCATGTGAACATGTTCGCCCTCTTTATTTCAGAGCTTCACTTGAGCACCCCGCTAGTACAGTGGTAAGTCTACGGATTTATATCGCGAAAATCAGGGTTTGTATTTCCCTCGGTGGTTTCAGCAGATAGCTTGATGTGGCTTTGCTATAAGGAAACATACACACAGAGAGATCTTCACTTGACCAGATGGTTAGGATGTTTGACTCCCAATCTGGGAATCACGAATTTAAATAGTAGTCTATTCCCACCACATATGCTTACCATTTTAGGCGTGAGGTCATTATAATGTGACGGACAATCCCATTGTTTATTGGTAAAAGAGTAGCACAAGAGTTGGCGGTGGGTGGTGATGGCTAGTTTCCTTCCCTCTAGTCCTTCACTGCTAAGTTATTATTTGTTTGGGTTATATGTGCTCTGTCCACCATTGATATTAAAAACAGGTTTTTAGTGTGTAAGTCTACAGACTTTCCGTTGTGCCACTGAGGGCTGTAACTTGGTAACAGAGCAGATACCCCTCTTGTAGGTTTGCGCGAAATTGAAACGAGTGAAATTTTACTTACCTAAATACCAAATAATTAATAAATAATTTTCTTATACAAGAAAGTATTTGATTGAGTAAATGAAAACAGTTTACAACTTAAAATGAATTAATAATTTATTTTTACAAACGTCTGAGGAATTCAGGTGTTACAAATACTTTATGACCACGAACTGGAATAAGACATGAACGATAAACAGAGAAGACAGAAGTAATAAAATTATCTGCAACACATTTATGACGAACTATTGAAACTCCCTAAAAAGGGCACTTGATAATAAAGTATGAAGCACTTTAACATAATTCCTATACTAGGTATTAGGCAAGTTTTCTTCTTATTTCCATCAGTATTACGTTTTATTTTAATTTATGCAAATACATGAACGTTTCCCAATATCGATGTGAAAAATAAATTAAAGAAATCACTCTTACGTTCACAAAATAAATTGAGTCAACTTTATTTTAAATTAACAAGTGCATAACTTGTTTACTTCCATCAGATGTTTTATTTTAATTTATACAAATACATGAACGTTTCCCAATAGTAATAATAAAGAAATCATTACGTTATGTAGTGCACAACTTGTTTAGATGTAAGTCTATACTTAGTAATAACATTATTATGCATGGGCCAAGCGTGTTAAGGCGTGCGACTCGTAATCTGAGGGTCGCGGGTTCGCATCCCCGTCGCGCCAAACATGCTCGCCCTTTCAGCCGTGGGGGCCTTATAACATAACGGTCAATCCCACTATTCATTGGTAAAAAAGTAGCTCCAGAGTTGGCGGTGGGTGGTGATGACTAGCTGCCTTACCTCTAGTCTTACATTACTAAATTAGGGGGACGGCTAGCACAGATAGCCCTCAAGGAGATTTGTGCGAAATTCAAAAACAAACAATGAATTTAGTGCATAACTTGTTCTACATGCAAGTCTATACTTAGTAATAACATTATTATTGCATTGTGCCAAATTTATTTTCACTCCGTGACTTGCAATACATACACGCTTGTGCATCATATAAACTGCTTCTGTACCGTGTTTTGGTTCAATTTAAACAGTTAATGTTTGTTTACCTATATTACAAGTTATTGTATAGACGAGCTTAGTGGCCATATATGGCGTCTCAGTAAATAATTCACTTTCAAACTATAAAGTGATATGATGTCTAATCATAAGTGGGCGATCGTTAAGCTAATGAGAATTTCATGTCGTTGAAAGTTTAATTCGACAAACCACGTGTTTTCTTGTATTTTTTAATAGAAACAAAATATTTTGGTATTTTGACACGAATACTTATGACTGTAGACTTGTATCGAAATTTGTATTGGTGTTATAATAATTCTAAAAACTACGAACGCACTCTCCAGAGTAAAAAATAAATCATGGTCATACCCAAGTGTTTCTTATGCTCTAAAACAATAATTTGGGGAAAATGTATTTTTACATGTAAAATCAAAGTAAATACAATAAATATTTTGTATTGAGTGTTAAGTGTTGTGTTTATCTCAAATTATCTCTCTCTACGTTACTCGCTGGCTCAAAACAGTTGCTATAACTCTTGTTCAGTGTCTTTACAAAATGTCGGTTTCTAGCTTTTTTATTCCACATTCTTACAAACGCTATCAATGACTTCACGATGCCAATTTTACCTCCATTAAACGGGACTGAATAAAATATTTGGATTAATTAATAAAATGTTGTGTCCGTCGTTCTTTAACATTGTGATCAATTTCTTTGTTTTCATAAAGCCTGTGAATTGATATAATTAGAATTACGTTATATTTCCTAGCCGGAACTATGTTGTTCTACAGGACTTCTCTCGTTACACTTGAAGTCAGTTTTACATGAAAATAACACACACATAAAAATGTGTGAGTCCGAATTATTATTTCTATCTATTATACAACGAGCGTAAATTTAAATAAGATAAGTTTGAAGTCATATATTTCCCACGCATACTGCAGTATTACAGCAACGTCCCCCATCGTCCAACGTCCCAGCAACGACAGAAAATTGTTAACTCCGTAGAATGACAAAGGACCAAGGGCAGCTTGAACCAGAACCAAGAGCAGCTTGAAACTAGGTCAACTTGAATTTCTTGACCGAGTTATCTGAAAATTGCAAATGCATAGAATAACTAATAAATTCAAAACACCATATTAATATAAAATATGCAAACTTCGTGGCACTTTCCACTGTATAAAAACTATATTATAGTGGGACATAACTCAATGTATTTCTCAAAAGATTATAACACCACCAATAACACAAACATATCTATTTCTTATAAAGCATATACAACTTGAAGTAAATAAAACTGTTACATAATAAATCGTTGAATCTCTCCAAGAGTATTTATACCTCAAAGCAGTGTCTGTCTGTTCCCAGCCTTTAAAATAAAGGCTAAATGTTTTATAAAGTACTCTCTGAAATTCACTGAAATACAGTCTAATTTTAGTAAACTTTCTCTTGCAAAAGGACTATAGTGTAATAGATTAAGCCTTGTATAACCAAATACAGGGTTGTATATTTCACACAAAGTTGTTTCAAATCTTGTATCTAACAACTGAGGATAATCCTTCTTATCTTGTAGTTGACGATATCGAATTCGTTCTTTGAGCTTCCTTAAGAAGACGTCTCTGAAGCAGCCAATCATAGGTTCTTCTATCAGCCACTTCGATTCCTTCTTTGGAAACAGACTTTCCAATGAACTGTGGAGCTTTATTTCATTACCTGTATTGTACTCTAACGTATTCCATACTGCATGTAACAGTTGCCACATTGAGTTTCTGTTTCAGGGAACATGTATAAGAAACACAACTAAGAACAGAATTTAACATGTTACATTAATGGGGAAAGTTATGTTTCTCCAAAAATACATTCTTTCAAGTTGAATAATAACAAACAAATAAGCTGTTGTGGACTATATGGACAATCACACGAGTTTTAAAGATTAAAATTATCATGAAACGGATTCACTGAGAGGTTCTGATCAGTGTTAGAGTCTGAAATCATGTTCTATCTTGAGATGCAAATTGAGATGAATTGGGCTGGTATTCAATAATGAGATTGAATAAAACCTTTTTTTGTTTTATGAAACATTTATTAAATAGCATGAATTAACATAATTTAAAATAGAAGTACCACAAAGTGAAATATTTAGATAAAATATCTCTTTTTAATACATCAATAAAAGCCCCTTCTGCTATACTGGTAAAAGAACGCTTTACACAATATATTATTAATTTATGACATATATTTATCAACAAAATATAATATATATGTACGGTAGATGATTAATATTTTCAAAAACAATACACATGTATATAATGTTAAATAGAACATTAAAATACCGAATGTAAGCTATAAAAAGCAAGTGTTTCTAACTTTAAGTGTTAACATATGTTTCTACCTTTAAGTGTTAAACACGTTTCTTCCCTTAAGTGTTAACACATGTTCTTTCCCTTAGGCCTGGCATGGCAGAGCGCGCAAGGCGTGCGACTCGTAATCCGAGGGTCGCGGTTTCGCGCCCGCGTCGCGCTAAACATGCTCGCCCTCCCAGCCGTGAGGGTGTATAATGTGACGGTCAATCCCACTATTCGTTGGTAAAAGAGTAGCCCAAGAGTTGGCGGTGGGTGGTGATGACTAGCTGCCTTCCCTCTAGTCTTACACTGCTAAATTAGCTACTAGAGTAGCTTTGTGAGAAATTCCAAAACAAACAAATCTTTCCCTTAAGTGTTAACACATGTTTCTACCTTTAAGTGTTAAACACGTTTCTACCCTTGAGTGTTAACATGTGTTTCTATCTTTAAGTGTTAGATTACTTTTATCTGCAGTTTCTTGTGCTCCACCTCACATTTAAAATGATCAGTCGCAATATGGAGAGAAGTTAGTTGCTTTAAAAAAATCTCCGTTACACCATACATGCTCACTTTTTCAACCGTGGGGGCGTTATAATGTTATAATCAATCCCATCATTCGTTTGTAAAAGAGTAGCCCAAGAGTTGGCGGTGGGTGGTGATGACTAGCTGCCTTCCCTCCAGTCTTACACTGCTTAATTAGGGAAGGCTAGCACAGATAGCTCTCGTGTAGCTTTATACTGAGATTCAAGTAGCTTTGCACGAAATAAATAAACAGTAATATCTTTCCAGTAAAAAGAAAAAAAAATGTTCGAATATTAAAGAAGTTGCTTTTTCAGTCGCAATTAAAATTAATCACTAATGTAAAGCAGATTTTAATGTAACATTTATAACACCATCTTATCAAGTGAATTATTAGAACCATCGGTACTTTTTTAGTTGCTCCCAGTCACACAAATTGTACATCTGCGGTCTTACAACGCTATAATACGAGTTTCGAAAGCCATGATAAGCAGATCATAGATAGTTCTTTGTGCAGCTGTGTGCGTAATTACAAACAGTGAAACTCCCTTTGGCTCAAATGGGGAGAAAAGATGACGAAATCGCAGCTTGCAGTAAGCATACACAGCCATCGTAACATTTTTCAAAACTTTGAGTCTGAAAGCTATTTTATAATATGTCGGAAATGTTAATTAAAGGCATTAAGACAACATCACATATGAGACTACACTGTAAAGTTCCTAACTTTATAAGTAGGTTCTTGGTTTGAATTTCTCGCAAAACCACACTAGGGCTATCTGTGCTAGCAGTCCCTAATTTAGCAGTGTAAGACTAGAAGGAAGGCAGCTAATCATCACCAACCACCGCAAACTCTTGGGCTACTCTTTAAACAACGAATAGTAGGATTGACTGTAACATTATACCGCTTCCATAGGTGCAAGGGCGAGCATGCTTGGAGCTATGGGATTTCGAACCCGCGACCCTCAGATCACAAGTCGTGTGCCTTAACCGCCTGGTCATGCTGGCCGTAGGTTCTTGGTCACGATATATTTAATGTATTTAAGTGTTACATAATTCTCTTTCTTTTTACTATTTTGGGGTGCAAACCATAAAGGACTGACACGTGATCTACAACTACATGTAATACCAAACCCACCATTTTAAATTAAATTGTGTAAACTATTTAAAAAAACTGCCAACAGCGATTAGCAGGACTAACTACAATATCTGTGTTTGGTTCAATCATCGCTAATCCTATGAATTAACACAAAATCCGAATCATATCTTATCGCAACAAAGGCTGAATATTAATGTTAAAAGTATTCAGATGTGATCATATAAAGGATTAGAAACCCAACTGAGATTTTAGTTATTACCATGTTAACTAATACGTGATCATATAAAAAATTAGGAACACAACTGAGATTTTAGTTATTACCATATTAGCTAAGATATGGTCATATAATGGATTAGGAACCCAACTGAGATTTTAGTTATTATTGTATTAGCTAGGACGTGATCATATAAAAATTAGGAAACCAATTGAGATTTTAGGTATTACCGTATCAGCTAAGACGTGATCATATGAAAAATTAGGAACCGAACTGAGATTTTTGTTATTACCATATTAGTTAAGATGTGGTGATATAAGGGATTAGGAACCCAATAAAGATTTTAGTTATTACATATTAGCTATGATATGGTCATATAAAGGATTAGGAACCCAACTGAGATTGTAGTTATTACCATATTAGCTAATAATATTTTAGGCACATGGTTTATTGATATTAAATTAATTTTCATTAGACCTAAATTTACAATTAAATTAAAGGAAAGGAAATGTAAAACATCAATAGGACTCTTGTATTTATTACTGTCACAATTATAACAATTTGTAATCACTAGCTCACTGTCGTAAGATAATACACAACTACTGTGAAACATTACTATGGAAAGAAATAAACTTATTACAAACCAGTTGAAGGAAAATATCTATATTACTTTGATTTAGTTTAAACTGAAGTTAAAATTGGATTAATATTTCAGTAGATTTTACACGAATTTTATAATTAATGGATAATTTTATAGAATATGATACGCGGAAGTTATAAAGCAGTGCAAGCACAAACAGAGAAAGTGGCCCCGAGCATGGCCAGGTGGTTAAGGCACTCGATTTATAAACTGAGGGTCGCGGGTTTGAATCCCCATGATATCAAACAAGCTCGCCCTTTCAGCCATGGGGGCGTTGTAATGTTATAGTCAATCCCACCATTCGTTGGTAAAAGAGTATCCCAAGAGTTGGAGGTGGGTGGTGATGACTAGCTGCCTTCCCTCTAGTCTTACACTGCTAATTTAAGGACGTTTAGCGCAAATAGCCCTCGAGTAGCTTTACGCGAAATTCAAAACAAATCAGAGTATGTAATGTTCTACTTTTAGCTTTTGAGTTTAAAGAAGGGGGCGCTACAGGTGTCCTATCCCAACGTGTTTGTTTGATTGATTGTTTGAAATGAAGCACATGCTGCACAATGGGCTATATATGTTCAGCTCACCACAAGTATCGAAACCCGGTTTCTATCAGCATGAGTTCGCAGACATGTCACTGTGTCTTTGGGGGGTATCCCAGCTTGGCATGGAAGATTGGAATTGTTTCATTATAACGAGTTTTAATGTTGTTCCTTTTACAGTTGAAGTTTAAGAAATGTGAGGCCGAGGCAAAGAAGTGACAAAACGAATTGAAGACGGAATTTTTGCTCGATCTCGGATAAAATATATGTACATCCACATTAGTCCTGGAATTAGGCACGTGCAAGACAAGTCAGTGCTGTGGCTCTTACACTAGTGATTTAAATATAACATTTGAAATCAATTTTACTATTTCCATCCCTCACAAATGTATAATATTTTCTATCTTTTTTTTTTTTTTGTAAATAGCAGTTACCTATTTTGAGCGTTTAATTCACCCAAAATTATTAATAGAAAGTAGAGAAAAACATACGAACTTGATGAAGGTTATTACGGGACCAAATCCTTTCACCTAACTTGATCGTTGTTATACGATATTCAATCCCACTTGTAAAGCATGTCCCAACGATTTAGCTGTTCTCTAGTTCATCAATTTTCAATTTTGTAAAGCATGTCCCAACGATTTAGCTGCCCTCTAGTTCATCAATTTTCAATTATAAAAGGTTAGCGCAAATAACCCCAACATAGATTTCCACGAAATTCAATATGAAATGAATGTTACTGAACTAAAGCTGATCACTACGTGTGGTCTGTCTGAGAACAAAATCAGTATTTCGTACTTATATTGAAACTTCTTTAAAATAAAATATTTTATTATTGTACTCCATACAGGTTTACCATGGGAAACAAACTCTCTTCCTACCCACTTGGAAGAGAGCTGATAAACCATCCTGATGCCAATTTACCGGCCTTACCGTTACCAGCTGACTCATCGTCTACTAAACTGTATGAACCTCTCGACAAATACCTGAAAAGAATTATCGTTGAGGTCGAGAGTTATTATGTAAAAATGACAAAGAAAACATTTACTGTAATTTTTAAAGCTGAACCGTTAGTTGCACTTGAGTTACGGTCAATTCCACGTGAAGTTGCAATACATTTTTCAGTTTTTGAACAAGGGTTTGGGGTAGCTGTCCCACTAGATAAACAGGATCTTACTGGTGTTCCATCATCTCACACTCAAGATCTTGCACGTGCCACATGTGACCAGAATCGCGATCAAATGTCAGAAGAAACAAAAAAACCCTTGGTCAAAGATAAAAGTTTACAAAATGCTATAATTTTGCTGGGAATCGTAATTTTTCACAACAACAAGCTGATAGAACTTGTACAGAAAGCGTCAGCATATCCACCAACATCTGCTTCAGAAGTTGTCAAAGCTGGTCTCAAAAATACTCGGAAACTTAATGAGAAATTTATAAGTAAACTGAGAACTCTTAAGGAACATTTGATTAGGTATACATATTTTTTGGATAAAGTGCTTTTGCACTATACGGCTTTTACACACATCGAACTAGAAGAGTTTTCAACATTAAATGAGGAAAAAAAATGTATACAAAAAATTATTAGTCGCATGAACCCAGAAGAACTGCATCACCTGGTTCATGAAGATGTCACTGTATGTCCAGAACACGTTCTCAGTTTGGTGCTAGGAATGAATGATTCTGTTACAGATCACCTGAAAGAACTGCCATCCCACATTCGTAATCACCAGACAGACAAATACTGGGTGAATAATTACATAAAAAATAGCTCCTTTGAAACTAATTTAGACAGTGAACGCTTGGATGATGCTTTGAAACATCTTGGATTTTCTGAAAGCCGGTCACTTGTGTTAAAGAAATGTCTATTAGAAAATCCATATCAAGACCATCAGCCTCTTCTGTATTGGGTAGAAGCCTACATTGACAGCATGTTTAGCTATGACATATTGCTTAACAGCTTTAGTCGGTATCCATACAACCCGAATATTGTAGATGAATGGCAAAAAGTGACTGTCTCAAGAGACAACCCAGACGATTCGGATGAAGATGACCTAAAAGGTGAGATCAGCTATATAAACCTGACAAACTGTAATCTGTATAACCTTCCACAGCAAATTGAGAATCACCTAAAATCACTGAACGAAAAACTCCTTTTCTTCCACGGAACTTCTCATAATCATGCAGATAATATTATCCACAATGGTATACAGCGAAGTGAAGGTTCTAGTGGTCAGGATTTTTCACACGAAGATGGATTCTACATGACGTCAGAGATAAAATATGCACTGGACTGGGCCAAACATAAAAACTATTCTAATAAGGCTGCCGTCATTGTATTCTATGTGGATCCAGGAATTTTAAACAACTACACATGCTTAGACTTGAGCAATGACCAGGAAAAGTGGAAACACGTTATTAGGTACAACAGGTGTGGTAGAGATAGACGTCTGAACATACCAAAACAAACGATAAAGGAATACAAACAGGCAGACTATGTTGAAGGTCCAATGTGTTTCAACCCGAAGGAAGTAGCTTCGTCAAAAGAGCCAAAGGGATTTGGAAGAACGGAAAAAACACAAATTTGTTTAAAATCAAACGGTGTCGCACGTTTATTTGGAAGTATCGAATCGATTAATGCAGTGTTATTCATGTGAACATGTTCGCCCTCTTTATTTCAGAGCTTCACTTGAGCACCCCGCTAGTACAGTGGTAAGTCTACGGATTTATGTCGCGAAAATCAGGGTTTGTATTTCCCTCGGTGGTTTCAGCAGATAGCTTGATGTGGCTTTGCTATAAGGAAACATACACACAGAGAGATCTTCACTTGACCAGATGGTTAGGATGTTTGACTCCCAATCTGGGAATCACGAATTTAAATAGTAGTTTATTCCCACCACATATGCTTACCATTTTGGACGTGAGGTCATTATAATGTGACGGACAATCCCATTGTTTATTGGTAAAAGAGTAGCACAAGAGTTGGCGGTGGGTGGTGATGGCTAGTTTCCTTCCCTCTAGTCCTTCACTGCTAAGTTATTATTTGTTTGGGTTATATGTGCTCTGTCCACCATTGATATTAAAAACAGGTTTTTAGCGTGTAAGTCTACAGACTTTCCGTTGTGCCACTGAGGGGCTGTAACTTGGTAACAGCGCAGATACCCCTCTTGTAGGTTTGCGCGAAATTGAAACGAGTGATATTTTACTTACCTAAATACCAAATAATTAATAAATAATTTTCTTATACAAGAAAGTATTTGATTAAGTAAATGAAAAGTTTACAACTTAAAATGAATTAATAATTTATTTTTACAAACGTCTGAGGAATTCAGGTGTTACAAATACTTTATGACCACGAGCTGGAATAAGACATGAACGATAAACAGAGAAGACAGAAGTAATAAAATTATCTGCAACACATTTATGACGAACTATTGAAACTCCCTAAAGGGATAATAAAGTATGAAGCACTTTAACATAATTCCTATACTAGGTATTGGGCAAGTTTTCTTCTGATAAAAGTGCCTAATATAACCAACAAAAACATCACCCAAATCAGTTATATTTTTGCACCCCTGACCACGTTGCTAGTATGTTCCTGTTTTATTTTTAATTTTGTGCAAAGCTACACGAAGGCTATCTGCGATAGCCATCCCTAATTTAGCAGTTTAAGACTAGAGTTAAGGCAGCTAGTCATCACCACCCACCGCCAACTCTTGGGCTACTCTTTTACCAACAAATAGTGGGATTGACCGCACATTATAACGCCCCACGGTTGAAAGGACGAGCATGTTTTTCTAAATATTAATAACATCAATATCATTCTGTTAAAATAAAAATGTATTTTCGAGAAAAATTGTAGAATTAAAGAAATTACCTGCATCATATGTTCACAAAATAAATTGCAAATCAGTCAGCACACATGAAAGTGTGTTCATTAAATTAACAAGGTGCTACATTTTTTATAAGAAATTTAGTTTACTTCCATCAGTATTACGTTTTATTTTAATTTATGCAAATACATGAACGTTTCCCAATACGATGTGAATAATAAAGAAATCACTCTTACGTTAGAGTCAACTTTATTTTTAGTGCATAACTTGTTTAGATGTAAGTCTATACTTAGTAATAACATTATTATGTAGTGCACAGCCCGGCATGGGCCAAGCGTGTTAAGGCGTGCGACTCGTAATCTGAGGGTCGCGGGTTCGCATCCCCGTCGCGCCAAACATGCTCGCCCTTTCAGCCGTGGGGGCCTTATAACATAACGGTCAATCCCACTATTCATTGATAAAAAAGTAGCTCCAGAGTTGGCGGTGGGTGGTGATGACTAGCTGCCTTACCTCTAGTCTTACATTACTAAATTAGGGGGACGGCTAGCACAGATAGCCCTCGAGAAGATTTGTGCGAAATTCAAAAACAAACAATCAATTTAGTGCATAACGTGTTCGACATGCAAGTCTATACTTAGTAATAACATTATTATTGCATTGTGCCAAATTTATTTTCACTCCGTGACTTGCAATACATACACGCTTGTGCATCATATAAACTGCTTCTGTACCGTGTTTTGTTTTAATTTAAACTGTTAATGTTTATTTACCTATGTTACAAGTTATTGTATAGACGAGCTTAGTGGCCATATATGGCGTCTCAGTAAATAATTCACTTTCAAACTATAAAGTGATATGATGTCTAATCATAAGTGGGCGATCGTTAAGCTAATGAGAATTTCATGTCGTTGAAATTTTAATTCGACAAACTACATGTTTCCTTGTATTTTTAATAGAAACAAAATATTTTGGTATTTTGACACGAATACCTATGACTGTAGACTTGTATCGAAATTTGTATTGGTGTTATAATAATTCTAAAAACTACGAACGCACTCTCCAGAGTAAAAAATAAATCATGGTCATACCCAAGTGTTTCTTATGCTCTAAAACAATAATTTGGGGAAAATGTATTTTTACATGTAAAATCAAAGTAAATACAATAAATATTTTGTATTGAGTGTTAAGTGTTGTGTTTATCTCAAATTATCTCTCTCTACGTTACTCGCTGGCTCAAAACAGTTGTTATAACTATAGTTCAGTGTCTTTACAAAATGTCGGTTTCTAGCTTTTTTATTCCACATTCTTACAAACGCTATCAATGACTTCACGATGCCAATTTCACCTCCATTAAACGGGACTGAATAGAATATTTGGATTAATTAATAAAATGTTGTGTCCGTCGTTCTTTAACATTGTGATCAATTTCTTTGTTTTCATAAAGCATGTAAATTGATATAATTAGGATTACGTTATATTTCCTAGCCGGAACTATGTTGTTCTACAGGACTTCTCTCGTTACACTTGAAGTCAGTTTTACATGTAAATAACACACACATAAAAATATTCGTGTCCGAATTATTATTTCTATCTATTATACAACGAGCGTAAATTTAAATAAGATAAGTTTGAAGTCATATATTTCCCACGCATACTGCAGTATTACAGCAACGTCCCCCATCGTCCAACGTCCCAGCAACGACAGAAAATTGTTAACTCCGTAGAATGACAAAGGACCAAGGGCAGCTTGAACCAGAACCAAGAGTAGCTTGAAACTAGGTCAACTTGAATTTCTTGACCGAGTTATCTGAAAATTGCAAATGCGTAGAATAACTAATAAATTGAAAACACCATATTAATATAAAATATGCAAACTTCATGGCACTTTCCACTGTATAAAAACTATATTATAGTTAAACATAACTCAATGTATTTCTCAAAAGATTATAACACCACCAATAACACAAACATATCTATTTCTTATAAAGCATATACAACTTGAAGTAAATAAAACTGTTACATAATAAATCGTTGAATATCTCCAAGAGTATTTATACCTCAAAGCAGTGTCTGTCTGTTCCCAGCCTTTAAAATAAAGACTAAATGTTTTATAAAGTACTCTCTGAAATTCACTGAAGTACAGTCTAATTTTAGTAAACTTTCTCTTGCAAAAGGACTATAGTGTAACAGATTAAGCCTTGTATAACCAAATACAGGATTGTATATTTCACACAAAGTTGTTTCCAATTTTGTATCTAACAACTGAGGATAATCCTTCTTATCTTGTAGTTGACGATATCCAATTCATTCTTTGAGCTTCCTTAAGAAAACGCCTCTGAAGCAGCCAATCATAGGTTCTTCTATCAGCCACTTGGATTCCTTCTTTGGAAACAGACTTTCCAATGAACTGTAGAGCTTTATTTCATTACCTGTATTGTACTCTAACGTATTCCATACTGCATGTAACAGTTGCCACATTGAGTTTATGTTTCAGGGAACATGTATAAAAAACACAACTAAGAACAGAATTTAACATGTTACATTAAGGGGGAAAAGTTATGTTTCTCCAAAAATACATTCTTTCAAGTTGAATAATAACAAACAAATAAGCTGTTGTGGCCTATATGGACAATCACACGAGTTTTAAAGATTAAAATTATCATGAAACGGATTCACTGAGAGGTTCTGATCAGTGTTAGAGCCTGAAATCATGTTCTATCTTGAGATGCAAATTGAGATGATACATAATTCAATAATGTATTCAATAATGAGATTAGTGATGTCGAGAAACCCACTTGTTGAGAAATTTATATGCAAAAACGGCTCCATTGGGTTGAGAAAATATTTTACATAGAAGAGCGAACAACGTTTCGACCTTCTCGGTCATCGTCAGGTTCACAAAGAAAGAGGTAACTGACCGGAAGCTGACCACATGTTTGAAAGGGGTTGTGTAACTGTGTGTCGAAATGTAGAGGGCGGTATTAGATGTTTGAATATATAATTTTATTTATTTTATTATATTAATATAGGTATAAAGGCGTTCCTTTATATTGGTTTATTTTGGGTTTATGTTGTTGTATAAGTAAGGCTTCTTTAATTTTGCGTTTGTTTATGTTTGTTTCTTTATTTAGTATTTGAGTGTTTTCTATGGTTATATTGTGTTTACTTGACTTGCAGTGTTCGAAAACGTGTGAAGGTGACTTTTTTATGTTCTTTGAATCTGGTTTCCATTTTTCTACTTGTTTCTCCAATATAGAAGTCGTGGCAGTTATCACATTGTATTTTATAAATAATGTTGGTGTGGTGTTTGTCAGTGTAGTTTTTACATAGTATAGACCTCAGTTTTGTGCCGTGTTTTTGAATAAATTTGGTATTAACTGGAATGTCATATTTTGTTACTAATTTTTGCCAAATGTTGGTTATTTGTTTGCTGATGTATGATGCTGATCATATATACCAATATATGGTATACAGCAGTATATGGTTTCGTGATTTTTGAATTCGTGAGATATATTTACTTTTGTTGGTTGATTTTGCTTTTTGTCTAGGTGTGTGCGTATAATGTTTTCTACGGTTTTGGAGGAAACTTATTGATGTTGATGAAGTATTGTTTTATTTTGTCTAATTCATCGTTAATTTTATCTGGTGAGCATAGTTTTATGGTTGTGTTTATTTGGTTTCTCAGTATGTTGAGTTTTTGTTTTGTTTCATGTGCTGAGTCCCAAGGAATGTATAGTCCAGTATGGGTGATTTTTCGGTGGATTTCTGTTTTGAATTGTGTGTCAGTTCTTTTAATTTTGAAGTTAAGAAATGATATTTGATTGCTTTCTTCCTGTTCACATGTGAAGTTAATGTTGGGATGTATAGAGTTAATGTGATTGAAAAAATTAAGTATGTGTTCTGTAGATTTGAATCCCGCAACCGTGTCATCTACATATCTGTACCAGTATAGTGGTGGATGTAATGCTGTGTTAATTGCTTGTGTTTCAACTTGTGTCATAAAAATATTGGCTAGGACTGGTGATACTGGGTTGCCCATGCTTAGGCCATTTGTTTGTATATAGTTTTGGTTGTTGAACATGAAGTTTGTTTTTATCGTGGTGAATTATATGAGGGTTGCTAACTGGTTACTGGGAATTTCTATAGTTGGGTTAGGGTCTCGGATATAGAGTTCTAAGGCTATCTTGCAGGCTTCAGTGGTTGGAACTTCTGTAAAGAGGGATATAACATCGAAACTGGCCATTAAGGCTTTATGATTAAGTTGATTTAGATTAGACTTGAAATTAAAAGAGTCTTTGATGAATGAGCTGGCTGATGTTACATATTTGGAGAATGCCCATGCTATGTATTTACCAAGATTGTAATTAAACGATTCATATGTGGACATTATTGGTCGTAATGGACAATCTGGTTTATGAGGTTTGGGGATACCAACAGCTAAACTTCCCAGGTAAAATTACAAATTTATATTTTCCAGAAACACCTAAAAACAACATCTTAAACGATTTTTTCAAAGAATTTTCTCACAAAACCATCAACATAATTTCACAAAACAGAAAACTAAAAAACAACCTTACAAAAAGAGACATTAATTCCATTAAAAACCTAAAACAAGACAAAAACATAAAAATTCTAAAAGCAGATAAAGGTAACGCTATAGTCATAATGAACACGAATGAATACATCCAAAAAATGAATAACATCCTATCAGACACGAACAAATTTAAACAAATAAACACAAATCCAACAAAGACACACGAAACACAACTGAACAAATTACTACTACAAATGAAAAAAGCCAACACAATTTCACAAACACTTTATTCCTACCTACGTAAAACCGACTCACGCACACCGCAAATATACGGTATCCCCAAACCACATAAACCAGATTGTCCATTACGACCAATAATGTCCACATATGAATCGTTTAATTACAATCTTGGTAAATACATAGCATGGGCATTCTCCAAATATGTAACATCAGCCAGCTCATTCATCAAAGACTCTTTTAATTTCAAGTCTAATCTAAATCAACTTAATCATAAAGCCTTAATGGCCAGTTTCGATGTTATATCCCTCTTTACAGAAGTTCCAACCACTGAAGCCTGCAAGATAGCCTTAGAACTCTATATCCGAGACCCTAACCCAACTATAGAAATTCCCAGTAACCAGTTAGCAACCCTCATAGAATTCACCACGATAAAAACAAACTTCATGTTCAACAACCAAAACTATATACAAACAAATGGCCTAAGCATGGGCAACCCAGTATCACCAGTTCTAGCCAATATTTTTATGACACAAGTTGAAACACAAGCAATTAACACAGCATTACATCCACCACTATACTGGTACAGATATGTAGATGACACGGTTGCGGGATTCAAATCTACAGAACACATACTTAATTTTTTCAATCACATTAACTCTATACATCCCAACATTAACTTCACATGTGAACAGGAAGAAAGCAATCAAATATCATTTCTTAACTTCAAAATTAAAAGAACTGACACACAATTCAAAACAGAAATCCACCGAAAAATCACCCATACTGGACTATACATTCCTTGGGACTCAGCACATGAAACAAAACAAAAACTCAACATACTAAGAAACCAAATAAACACAACCATAAAACTATGCTCACCAGATAAAATTAACGATGAATTAGACAAAATAAAACAATACTTCATCAACATCAATAAGTTTCCTCCACAAACCGTAGAAAACATTATAAGCACACACCTACACAGAAAGCAAAATCAACCAACTAAAGTAAATACAGCTCACGAATCAAAAAACACGAAACCATATACTGCTGTATACCATATATTCCTGACATCAGCAAACAAATAACCAACAATTGGCAAAAACTAGTAACAAAATATGACATTCCAGTTAATACCAAATTTATTCAAAAACCAGGCACAAAACTAAGGTCTATACCAGGTAGAAACTACAGTGACAAACACCACACCAACATTATTTATAAAATACAATGTGATAACTGCCACGACTTCTATATTGGAGAAACAAGTAGAAAAATGGAAACCAGATTCAAAGAACATAAAAAGTAATCTTCACACGTTTTCGAACACTGCAAGTCAAATAAACACAACATAACCATAGAAAACACTCAAATACTAAATAAAGAAACAAACATAAACAAACGCAAAATTAAAGAAGCCTTACTTACACAACAACTTAAACCCAAAATAAACCAATACAAAGGAACGCCTTTATATCTATATTAATATAATAAAATAAATAAAATTATATATTCAAACATCTAATACCGCCCTCTACATTTCGACACACAGTTACACAACCCCTTTCAAACATGTGGTCAGCTTCCGGTCAGTTACCTCCTTCTTTGTGAACCTGACGATGACCGAAGAAGGTCGAAACGTTGTTCGCTCTTCTATGTAAAATATTTTCTCAACCCAATGGAGCCGTTTTTGCATATAAATTTCACAATAATGAGATTGATCAAAACCTTTTTTGTTTTATGAAACATTTATTAAATAGCATGAGTTAACATAATTTAAAATAGAAGTACCACAAAGTGAAATATTTAGATAAAATATCTCTTTTTAATTCATCAATAAAAGCCCCTTCTCCTATACTGGTAAAAGAACGCTTTACACAATACATTATTAATTTATGATATATATTTATCAACAAAATATAATATATATGTACGGTAGATGATTAATATTTTCAAAAACAATACACATGTATATAACGTTAAATAGAACATTAAAATACCGAATGTAAGCTATAAAAAGCAAGTGTTTCGAACTTTAAGTGTTAACATATGTTTTTACCTTTAAGTGTTAAACACGTTTCTTCCCTTAAGTGTTAACACGTTTCTACCTTTAAGTGTTAACATGTGTTTCTACCTTTAAGTGTTAAACACGTTTCTTCCCTTAAGTGTTAACACATGTTTCTACCTTTAAGTGTTAAACACGTTTCTTCCCTTGAGTGTTAACATGTGTTTCTATCTTTAAGTGTTAGATTACTTTTATCTGCAGTTTCTTGTGCTCCACCTCACATTTAAAATGATCAGTCGCAATATGGAGAGAAGTTAGTTGCTTTAAAAAAATCTCCGTTACACCAAACATGCTCGCTTTTTCAACCGTGGGGGCGTTATAATGTTATAATCAATCCCACTATTCGTTTGTAAAAGAGTAGCCCAAGAGTTGGCGGTGAGTGGTGATGACTAGCTGCCTTCCCTCTAGTCTTACACTGCTAAATTAGGGACGGCTAGCACAGATAGCTCTTATGTGGCTTTGTGCGAAATTCAAAACAAACAAATAAACGACCATTTATTCAAAGAATTGTACAATTATAACTACTTTTTCCTCATTGTCCATTTAAATCGTCTCTGAACTTCTGTTTTCTAAAACATGGGTTTTTCGTCATCAATTATAAATATTAGTGTGTGATACACACACATATTTCTGTTTTAAAATTGCTTAAGCTAAAAAAAAACAAATATTCTCTCTTACGAACACCAGGTACAAAATTAGTCAAGTTTAAGAGAACATTTTCAAACTTAATTTGTTTTTTAGAATGAGTTTTTAAAGTTATAAATCATAAATTAATAAGCGCCATAAAAACCTAACAGTAATTTTAGAAATTCCCATCAATTAACAGAGGAATATTTGGTAACCAAAATGAATAACAAAAAAGTTGAATAAAGAAAAAAATTCAAGTTGCAAATACCACAGTAGCGCGTAAAAGATGTAATAGTGC
The DNA here is from genome assembly GCF_004210375.1 of Tachypleus tridentatus. Taxonomy (NCBI): domain Eukaryota; kingdom Metazoa; phylum Arthropoda; class Merostomata; order Xiphosura; family Limulidae; genus Tachypleus; species Tachypleus tridentatus. Next base: position 44,933,873 of record NC_134829.1, on the reverse strand, counting down.
TGGAGGAATTTCTATAAAGTAGCGCCATCTTTGAAGGAGCTGTGTCAACAAAAGAATGACTATTCAGAAACATTTGATAAAGATGTGCGTATTAAATTATCAGACATATTTCTATAAAGTGGCGCCATCTTTCAAAGAGCTCTGTTAACAAAAGAGTGATTACGTATTCTCAAGAGGGTTGATATGGGTATTAGCACTTTAATTAAAATAAAGTACACAGCAACGTTTATACATTCTTAGATCATCTTCAGGTTAACAAAAAATAGAATTTGCAACTAACCGTAGTCGGGCACATGTATAGGGACAAAAAGGTAAACGCATACGGGATTGTAGGGGGCGTTGCAATTAGATGTTAGGTTATTAATTAATATAGGTATAATGGTCTTACTTAATATTTAATTCTGGATTGAGTTATTGTATAGGTAAGGCTTCTTTGATTTTCTGCTTATATTTTTTCCCTACTTAGTATCTGGATGTTTTCTATGGTTATGTTGTGTTTATTTGATTTGCAGTGTTCAAAAACGTGTGAAGGTGTTTTTTGTGTTAATTGAATGTGGTTTTCATTTTTCTGCTTGTATCTCCAATATAGAAGTCGTGGCAAATATTGCATTGTATTTTACAAATTATGTTGGTGTTTTGTTTGCCAATGTAGTTTTTACATAGTATGAACTTTAGTTTTGCACCTGTATTTTTTAAAATAAATTTGGTGTTTACTGGAATGTTGTGTTTTGTTACAAATTTTTTTTCAAATTTTGGTTATTTTTCACTGATGTCCTGAATATGTGGTATACAGCAGTATAGGGTTTTGTAGTACGCACACATATCGATTAACGACACAATGAATAACATGCAAACAATAATAACTCCTAAAATATAACAAGCTACAGTAATCAATTTGGTCAAAACTGTATGTATATACATATTTATATATATGCTCAGTTCTTTTGAATAATAATCTGAAAAAGTTTTAACAGGTATGACGTTTTAAAAATATTATAAAACAATAATATTTTTCTTCGAAAGCTAATATTTACGTAACTACAAACATTCATTCGTACAATTGTCCAGTAATTAAACTTAACACTATTTTGTTATTTTGCGAATTTCTGAGAATAAATATAGCAAAATCGGGAAGTTAGAAAAATAAAAGAATTTAATAACATTTTTTACGAATATTTTTTTTCACTGAAATTATGTATTCTGATGAAGGTCATAAAAATTCACTAAGTTATATATTAATATAATACATAGTATATTAACTGGAGTTAAGATCACTCGTTTTCGGACCGGCATGGTCAGGTGGTTAAGACACTCGACTCGTAATCCGAGGGCCGCATGTTCGAATCCCTGTCACACCAAACATGCTTGCCATTTCACCAGTGGGGCGTTATAATATTACGGTCAATTCCACTATTCGTTTGTAAGAGTAATTGAAGAGTTGGCGGTGGGTGGTGATGACTATTATTTGTATGACGTATGATATTAACAGAGTGATATGTTCTTCCGAATGGAGGTACAACAATTATAGGTTACAAAGTAAGCCTTCTGCAACAAGGCTAGAGTCTGTTCATTGTTTTCAACTTTATATGGTCGTTGTGCTCGTTTTGTTGAAAGGTTTCGCACACAAATTCTTTTATTCGCTCACTTTTACAGAAAAATTCGTATCCAGTGTCCACTCTCTCTTGTTCGTGACTATAAGGTATATATATTTATATATATGATTTCTATGGCAAAGGCAAATTTTACCAGTGTACATGAAAAAGCACTTTAGAATAAAATATGTTACAGCAGCATGGCCATCATCTTACAACACCAAACATCTTTTAGAATTCTAAACCTTTATACGATACAACCACGTTTCACTTACTAAGATGTCTTAAATATCTGTAATATTTAGAAGTACCAATAAAATATATATTATTTATGTTCCAATAAATGATTCTATGTTATTAAAAAGAAACACATTAAATCAATACATTGCCCTTTACCAATCCTAAAAACAAACAAACAACATTCTGGATAAACGCATCAGATAACACGTTAAACTTATTATCATAGGTTGTCCAAACCTACAACATACTCGTTTTTTAAAAAAATATAATTTTAGATAACCTTAATGCACTCAACGTCAACTTTTAATTACGAGTAACAATTGAAAGGTGGTGATGTTTTTTTTTAAATTTCTGCTCAAAGCTAGACAAACAGTTCTCTGCGCATAACGGTTCATGATCTCGAAATGGTGTACAAAAGTGCAGCCAGCTAGTCAATTGTATTCCTAGCAAACTCTTGAACTATTCTGTTTTGATTGAATATTGAGAGTTGACAGTAATTCTTACAGCATACCACGGCTAGGGAACACAAATATAGATTTTGGCAGGGATAGGGGGTTATTTTCAGCTTTCTAATAGGTTGTTTTTAAATGTTGTGGAGACAGTAAATTTAAGAGAAACAGAAATCTTAATAAATATATGAATGATAAAAGCTGGCTTTATTATTTTTTAAAGTTTATTTATTAATAGTTTTTGTTTAGTTTAGAGGACGGAGCAACCGAGCTGGGTCAATAAGCTCCATGTTGTCCAAAACATTATATTATGGTAACCACTTACGTCCGGTCTAAACTTAAACGTTATTAATAATTTAGAAGTAGCCCCATGTTGTCCAAAACGTTATATTATGGTAACGAGTTACATCCGGTCCAAACTTAAACGTTATTAATAATTTAGAAATTAGATATGTGTAGATCGAAGTAGAAGTTAGAATAAAATTTATATGAACATTTTGATAAGGATTATTTAATATGATAGTTTTTAACATTTATTTACTTATATATATATATATATATCTTTTTATATGTGTTTGTGTGTATTTCTCATAGCAAAGCCAAATCAAGCTATCTGCTGTGTCTGCTAAGGATAATCGAACCCTGAATTTCAGCGTTGTAAATTCGTAAACTTACCGCTGTCCTACCGAGGAGGTATAATTATTACAAACACCTTAACCACTTTTGAGAATATAGTTGTTCAAAACCACCAAAATCACAAAGTAAAATATTTGACCTACTGAATCGGGTTACATCACGTTTCTTGTTCATAACCATGAAAAGTTTGGATCAAAAACATATATAACATAAGTTGGACGATTTAGTTTCTACCACAGTATATTTTTAAGTGAAAACATCTGTCAATTTTCAATAAACACCGTAAATATAAGCAGAAAACCTAAGTTTTCAAAAATGAAAATGAATGAATATTTTCAAAGAACGTAAATTACCTTGTTACGTGTTTAACAAAAAGCAAAATAAGTTAAAACAATTTTCATAAAGTGTAATTTTTACAAAAGTGTCGTGTTGAACAATTTTGATGTTTCAAAATTCAGATCTTACGTTCAAATGGCAAATATTTCGTTTTATTTAATTCTTTTAAAATAAAAAAATATTTTCCCTCGTAATGAAAGATCGCAAATTTAGATAACCTTTTTAAAAGTAAAAATAAAATTAGTGTTTATTTATTTAATAATATATAACATTATTTTATTTAAGAAAAGTTATCATATCAGTCAGTATTAAACACAGCCAATCAATTTCATTTCACGGCCGAGTTTTTCCATGTGACTGACTATCTAAGTTTTCCTGAGTACTGTAGTCCTGATTCCTGTGGTAGATCTCTGCCTCTAATTGCTGTCCAGTTTGGATTTGAATCCGTCCTATATTACAAAACACTTTTCCTCGCGTTAGGTTATGGTTGTGTTACAAGAGTGATAGCTACTCAGTGTGGTGCAGATTAATTGCCAACTATCCTATGATGATTAGTTCAGAACTAGAGACGAATCGTAATAGCAGGCTTGCAATAAATACAAAGTGGATTTTTTCTCCTTTAAAGTCGATGAAATGCGACATATTTTCAAAAAACGTTGAATAGTAGAATTGGTAGTTTATAAGGAAGGAATCGTTAACGGAGATAATAATACAAGCATATATATTAACAGTGCAAACGTCTTTTTTATAATATAAAATACGATAAATTTAGTTTGGTTTAAGAAAACATAATTTGAGATAAATTTAGTTTAGTTTAAGAAAACATAATTTAAGATAAATAACAAATAATTTCATAAAGTTCTCCCGTAAGCCTTACTTCATAATGTTCTTCCTTAAGCCTCATTTCAACAACGAATGTAGCGACACACTAGTTTTCGTTTTTGTGTTGAAAGATTTAAGATTTAAACCTACTTCCATATCATTTATTTATTTTCCTTTAAATGTTTGCATAAAAAATCACACTATTTTACAGCTTCAATATTGCTGAAGGTAATCGTTTTTTATCTAAAAGTTTCTAATTATCATTAAATTAGTGAATTTATTTTAAACCTTACATTATATCATGAGTGCATGACAGCTCCTCCCCCAGATCTTAAAGTGGCAGCTTCGAACAATAAGTGATTAATAAAACTGCTTCTAGAAAAAAACTCTGAGACTACTGTAAAGTAGATATGTTTATTTTCCAATTTCCCTTTATACAAACACGAACTCCATACCAGTTAAGCCCCCCAGTGGCACAACGGTATACCTACGAACTTACAACTCTAAAAACCAGGTTTCGATACCCGTAGTGGAGAGAGCAGAGATAGCTCATTGTTTACCCCACTTCAGTTCAGAATAGTTTCGAATGTCGCACGTGAACAGGAACACCGACATTATTCCTACGTCACTCAGTCGATTATTTGTATTTTTGAATTTCGCACAAAGCTACACGAGGGCTATCTGCGTTAGCCGTCCTAATTTAGCAGAGTAATACTAAAAGGAAGGCATACACCCAGTGCCTACTTTTGGCCTACTCTTTTACCAATGAATAGTGGGATTGACCGTAACATTATAATGCCCCCACAACTGAAAGGGCGAGAATGTTTGATGTAACGGGGATTCGAACCCGCAACCCTCTGATTACCAGTCAAGTGTCCCTAACAACCTGCCCATGCCGGACGTGTATTCTTTATATCTACACGGTTTTGTATCTTCCAAGTGTAACGATAAATTCAAGAATTAGAAAATATGCACGAAAATAAACCTTATATACAGACGTAATTTATTAGTTAATTTTGTTTTTTTGGATTAGGCTTTTATTCATATACGTGGGTTTTAATGTGAGGATAAGAGACTTATAGACACTAAAAATTAATTAACATTTTTACGCTTGTCTGTTTTATTTTATGTTATTTTCCGAGGATGTATTGACTTGTTTTGTTATTAAGGATAAAACTACACAATTGGGTCTGCTCAACTTGGATATGCAAACCGAATTTTTAGCCTTATAAGGTGTCATAGTTACTGCTTGGCCACCAGAGGGCGTCTCCTAAAATGTAAACCTTAGTTTGTATCTTAGTTTATACATGGAATTTGCTTTATATTTAAATTTCTGGAAACAGACTAGTTGATTAAATCAATATAGATATTTTTGTTTTTATTTTCAAAAAGTTGTCATATCCTGATTTCTAGGATATTAAATTCAATATACTGCATGAATGGGTCAGTATTATCGAGAACTGGAGATACAAAACTTACACAAAACGCTGTTTGTTTCATTTCCTTTATTCTTGGTTTAGTCTCAATTTTAACATTTGCGCTTCCATCGTTTTAACTTTTACAGATATCATAGTTAATTGCCATATCCTCTTTTAAAGGGCACATCTTACAAAAATTTAGTGTTATCTTCAGAAGTTATAAATAGGTAACTAAACAACTAATCGGTTCCATATCCTTCTTCTTATAACCAAGATGTTTTATGGGAAGTTCAAAGTATAAACTATTTATACGCACGCAGACACTATACTAAACTTCTAGTTGTACTGCGCGCATAAAGTATATTATGACGTAGTCGATAAGATAATGCATGAGATACAGTCGCTATAACTGTAAAAAACTCAGCGCACGAGAACTAAAACAAAAAAAATATTTTGATATGTAAAGAAATAAACCTTTTACCAGGGTCAAAACTTATTATCATTTAATATTTCAAAATATTTAATGTACTTAGGACCGGTATGTACAGGTGGGTTAAGGCGTTCAACTCCTAATCCGAGGGTCGTGGGTTCGAATTCCCGTCGCACCAAACATGCTCGCCATTTCAACCGTGGGGGCGTTATAATGTAACAGTCAATCCCACTATTCGTTGATTAAAAGAGTAGCCCAAGAGTTGGCGGTGGGTGGTGATGACACTACTAAATAAGGGACGGCTAACGCGGGTAGCCCTAGTGCAGCTTTGCGCAAAATTAAAAAATAATAATAATATACTTTATGCTGGAACAACAAGAGAGCTTACATGTTTGTTTGTGATGACAGAAATTAATATAGCGTAATTACATTATATATATATGCACTGTGATTCTTTCAAAATTGTTACATGTTTTGACATTTGTTCAATTTCAAACTATTACGTATTGTGCACAGAGAACTTAATACATTTTGACGTTTGTTCAGGACTATTATGATATATGAATGTTGTACTGTTTTTGTATGTAAAACCTCGAGAAACGCTATAGGTGAGCAGGATGTTCGATAGCTTTCTGTGATTTATTCCTACATGTTGGTGGTACAGATAGTGTACTATTAACACAAATCTACTGGTTGATGGTCAACATTAAAATACATATCACTTGGTGATGACAGAGATCGTTTAGTGTTCACACAAATCTACTGGTTCATTGGCAACTTTAAAATACATATCACTTGGTAGTGACAGAGATGGTTTAGAATTCGTACAATTATATTGGTTGATGGCCAGCTTTAAAATACATATCACTTGTTGGTGATACAAATGGTTTGGTATTCATACAAAGCCACTGGTTGATGGTCAACATTAAAATAGATATCACTTGGTAGTGACAGATGGTTTAGTATTCATACAAAACATACTGGTTCCCGATCAACTTTAAAATTCATATCACCTGGTAGTGGGTTTGTTTGGAATTTCGTGTAAAGCGAAAGCTACACAAGGGATATCTATGCTCTGCCTACTACGGATACCTCTGTGCCACTGAGGTTCTCGTCAGAAGTGAGTTATACTTTTGATAATCGGAAATTAGAGGACAAACAAATGACCAGTTGAAATTTTGCCAGTATTTCTTTTTCTGACATAACCGTAGCTGTCAGAAATACCTGAAAATTAATACTGGTGAATAGTTAAACAATTTTGTGGTTTTAATACTAGATAAAAGAATATTAATCACTGTTCAGTACGGAGTTGATTCCTCTCGGTGGACTCAGCAGATAGCCTATTGTGGCTTTGCTATCATAAAGCACTCACAGTACGGAGTGAAGGATGTTTCTTCTCTCTATTGTTTTTCCTTTTCTCTTCTTACATGTTAACTTCAGCAGTAACAGTAAAAGCTTGTACGTCCTCTTGCTTCTGCACCTGGGCACAGCTGACATCTGGTCGAGTATTCAGTGTAAGGTATGGAGAATTACCGCTCAGTGAATGTAACAGCAAATGTGGGCTGTGACATTCATGGCACTCGCACTTACGATTGTCTCTTGGGCCTGTAAACACCCCCTCTTTGTCGACGTCTTGATGTATTTTTTCTCTGTAGATAAATAAATTTGTAAAAAAAAAATTCGTTACATAACATTTATCTTTTTTATTATTTTCATTACGTAAAATAAATGTTCCAGTTTTCAGTTTGCAAGATTTGTTTACTTAATGTTGTGTAAGTAAGAGTTCAACGCATAGTCCTCGTTGTTGATATAAACAGCTATGGAGGTCATTTGGCCCGGCATGGCCGAGCGCGTTAAGGCATGCGACTCGTAATCTGAGAGTCGCGGGTCCGCGTCGCGCCAAACATGCTCGCCCTCCCAGCCGTGGAGGCGTTATAATGTGACGGTCAATCCCATTATTCGTTGGTAAAAGAGTAGCCCAAGAGTTGGCGGTGGGTGGTGATGACTAGTTGCCTTCCCTCTAGTTTTACACTGCTAAATTAGGGACGGCTAGGTGCAGTCGACTAACAACCTACTCACTTAAAAAAAAACCTGTTACGGAAACCGCAGTGATTGCGGCCCGATGTTCCTTGAGGATTTCAGTGGCAGATGATGATGATGCTGATGGAGGTTATTTAAAAAGTTAAATATATGTGAATCAGACATGTTTTGTTGAAAGCTTACTTTCCTTAGTTAACTGATCGAATTCGATATATTTAAAAAGCATGATATACAAAAAGGAAGAAAAAATATCTCTTATAATTTAAGCGATTTTGGAATCAGTTAAGCCTATGGGTTTATTTGTTCACATATATCAAAACTTGTAACTGAACAATTAGGAAGTAAAAGTCGTAGCACCAAAAAGTAAAGAAACAAGATTGGAGTGGGCGGCATGACATTAGAACACTTAGTGTTGTTTGACATTGTGCGGCCTCAAAGTGGGTGTGGCCATCATTTCGTCCATTCTTACTTCGTGTGATTTATGTAACTTGGTAGTTATTCAAACTAAATGAAAAGTGTACATGGCGAAATTTCTCTGTTCTAAACTACGTTTCAGTAATCAAGTACAAATTGCGTGAGATCATAAGGCGGTTGTTTGATGTCGAAAGTAATACAAGAAGCTCCAATAGTCATATCTTACTTACAGGAGACATTATAGCCATCTAGCGGGTAAAGTGTGAACCAAACTAACAGTATTAAAACCTCTGATTTTTGAACTTTTAAACTTTTTTGCGTATTTACACAGAAAAAACTATTGATAAAACTTAATTAAAGTCTATAATTGGATCAAAGTTCAAAGTAAAACACGAAATAAGGATCTGCGAAACTATGGCCACACCAACTTTGAGGTTGCACCTTGCCAAAAAACAAGTGTGGTAGTATTATCCCACCCATTCCTACCTTGTTTTCTTATATTTGTGATCTCAATTCTACACTATAATTTATTTGTTTAAAAGTGTTTGTTTTTTAATCTTTCTCATAGCTTTTTGTTACTAAGTCTAGAGAATAACTGGACTCTAGGTGTGTCCTCGCAGCTTTCATTAGAGCTATCTTTCGACATTTCCTGGCTGTTTCTAATATTTTTATATAGTTTTTCAGATATCTAGTCAGAGTTTGAGCATTTTTTTTGGCTGGTTAATGGCTTAAACTTGTTTTGCATATTCAAGGTTACTGTTTGAAACCTCATCTTTATTCTTAAATCTAATATTATTTTCATAGAGACAAGACGTTTCAAATCTATTAACATAGAATTTTCTGCTTTTCTCTTGTATTGTTTCCTTGAAAGGCATATTTTAAAAATCGCACTGTTTCAAGTTCAATTTTAGATATCAATAGACCAAACTTAGCATGAAAAAATGCAGAGGTAAATTATACAACTTGTTATTCTTGTTTTCAGTCAAGAGCGATCGAGCAAAACGGTGTCAGACATTTGCAATGGTAGCGTTCGTCTTGACATATGGGGCTCCCGTTTTAGACACCAACTACTATATTACTTTGTCTAACACAGAACCATCGAACCAGATGCATAGAACTGAAAGCTTTGCATTTAAAGGTTACATCTTAGTTAAAACCTAAATATACAGAATGTATGTAATCCACGTTTTTATGTATTTGATACAACTGAGGCTAATCACGTAGCTCGTACGCATAAGCAATTGTGAAGGCAGATTGTCACTTGGCAACTTACAGACCTTACTCCTACTAATAGAATATGACTACTAGTTAATTGTTACCTCGTTAGTAATGTTTCAGAATGATTATACTTATTACTTGCTATTACTATGGTTACATGTGAAATAAAAAAAAAACACTTTTAGCCAAGGTATCGTAATTCAATCACGTGTCACTCTTATAACGTCTCCACAACTGAATGGAGAGTTGTTCAGTAGCATATCGCGGATCGAGCCTTGAACCTTGTGATTCACAGCTTCGTACACTATCAATTAATTCGCGCGTGTTCGTGTAATTAATAATTTACCTGTTACAGTGTTTTCAGTCAGCAGCCAGGAACTAATAGCTCCTTATAGGATGGATAAAAAGGAACACGTCTCATTAAAAAATATATTTATGTAGTATTTGTGGAACTGGAAAAATACAAAATTGTCTTTAGAAATAATTGTTACCAGTGACAATTCATCAGGAATCAACTCACAAACAGCCTGTGTACTTTGAGTAGTTTTTCTTTAGATTTCCGCGAAAGTTAAAATAGGCAACAAAGATTTATAAGAAACACCAGTAAAGTTCGGTTATTCTTAACATAATTTTCGTCAATAACAAGTTAATAAAGAGAATATTGTGCAACGATGCCAGTTACAAGCATGATTTATCAGTAAAGAAGATATTTTACACGTAGAAGACGGCGCTGATGTATGTGATCCTACTCCAAATGACTGTCAGGGTGCTCTTTCTAATATCAAATACTTACAATCGGTAGTGGTAGCGATTTGTGGTTCGGTCTCGGCAACACACAGATAGCCAAATCTCTTGCATTGCCCCACGCAGACTGTGGTTGGTAAAGCCATAGATAATAGGATTCATCATGCAAGAACTCTTTGCGCACATGGTTGGTAAGATGTAGAGGATGGCTGGTAGGTTGCTATCAAAAATGGACCACACCGATGTCAAAGCATATGGTGTCCACAATGCAATAAACGTCACCACCATTATAATATTCATCTATGTAAACAAAACAAAAAAACAGATATTGATATATTAAAACTTATCGTATAATTTATGTAAATATTCTAAATGACAATAACGTCTCACGGAAATTATTACAGGATAATTTGTACATAAAAATCATGTCAGGAAAATCCACACATTGATCTGTTAAGTAATTAGCTGAAAACCGGATAGTGTGTCGACTGTTTTATTTCTTTTTGAATTTAGTACAAAGCTACTCAAGGGCTAACTGCGCCAGCCGTCCATAATTTAGCAGTGTAAGACTAGAGGGAAGGCAGCTAGTCATCACCACCCACCGCGAACTCTTGGACTACTCTTTTACCAACGAATAGTGGGATTGACCGTCACATTATAATTCCTCATTGCTCTAAAAGCGAACATGTTTGGAGCGACGGGGATTAGAACCCGCGACCCTAAGATTACGAGTCAAACGCCTTAATCCACCTGACCATCCCGCGCCATGTACAAACTCATCTATCACGTAACTACAATAAACCACCAAAATCTACGTATTAATAATTTATGTAACCACGTTAAACCAGTAAAATCCACACAATAACCACTTATGTAACTGCTCCGGACCAGGTTTTTAAGAAAACCAGACACCCACGTCAGCAGTACACTGATATCACACCTTAAGGTGTAGGTGTTGTTTAAGCTCTCAAGCTAGTATTCATATTACTAGCAAAAATATTTGATGCAATTTAGTGTACAATTTTTCATTGTGTTATTTTGTCTTGTGTAGCATATTGTTGTGTTAATCATAGTTATTTTTGAAAACAAAACAATTCTTTTGTTTCGGATAAAATATTGGAAATAATACCTCTTTTTACCTCATTAAGGATTCTTTTCACATCGAATATTACAAAATTTCAGTAGATTGCGACAATTGATTGCAAATATTTGCAGAGCTTGGATAGGTAATTTCAACAGCAATTTAATAAATTTTGGAGACGGGTTAAATAGATAATGAAATAAACTTTATTGAACGTCGTACATTTGTAGTAATGTTTATTTCACTGTTCATTCAAGCCGTCTCTAAACTTTATTTTTTAAAATGTAGGCTCCTCGCCACAGTAGCGGATTTAAGGTTGTGTGAGCCCTACATCCCATGTAATTTTACACGGAATGAAATTATCAATGGACCCCCATTAACACTATGGGCCATGGGGCTGAGCCCCCTCTAGTTCCTACTTAAGTAGGCCACTGCCTATCAAATGTAACCTCACCTTCAACACTGTCGCCCCCAACGGACTATGACATGCTCGAAAACAGTGATGACAAGTTTGGTTTGATGATGACATCTCTATGTTTTTCATCCAATTATTCAGCCACTTCATCTGGCGCACGCGCTGATATATTTTCACATAGCACGCACTCATAACAGTCACGTGAATCACGAAGCAGAAAAAGACACAACCTAAGTAAAAGAAATAAAGATGTTATGGATAATTTAATAAAGAGACAAGAAAGTAAAAAAATATGTTTGTTTAATGAGAATTTTTTGTTGTTGTCGTCGTGGTGTAAAGTTTACTTTAAACCTAGGCTTACCATTCTTTGGGTTCCAATATGGATCATCTTCTTAAACCTAGGCTTACCATTCTTTGGGTTCCAATATGGATCATCTTCTTAAACCTAGGGTTACCATTCTTTGGGTTCCAATATGGATCATCTTCTTAAACCTAGGCTTACCATTCTTTGGGTTCCAATATGGATCATCTTCTTAAACCTAGGCTTACCATTCTTTGGGTTCCAATATGGATCATCTTCTTAAACCTAGGCTTACCATTCTTTGGGTTCTAATATGGATCATCTTCTTAAACCTAGGCTTACCATTCTTTGGGTTCCAATATGGATCATCTTCTTAAACCTAGGCTTACCATTCTTTGGGTTCCAATATGGATCATCTTCTTAAACCTAGGCTTACCATTCTTTGGGTTCCAATATGGATCATCTTCTTAAACCTAGGCTTACCATTCTTTGGGTTCCAATATGGATCATCTTCTTAAACCTAGGCTTACCATTCTTTGGGTTCCAATATGGATCCGTCTTCTTTTTAAACACATTTGTCTAAACTTACTTAAGTATTACCTTGTTTGCGGGGCCACATATCTGTTTATTAAACAGTCCTAACAACAGGTGAGCATACGGAATTATAAATAACAAATATTATACACATTTCAAGTTAACGTACTAGTTACTACTGGTGTCACTAGAATATCTTATATGGAATATGTAGACATTACAAGTAGTAACCAATCTAAATATGAAATATGTAGACATTACAAGTAGTAACCAATCTAAATAAGAAATATGTAGACATTACAAGTAGTAACCAATATAAATATGTATACATTGTAAGTTTTTTTTATTTGTTTGTTTAGAATTAAGCACAAAACTACACAACGGGCTATCTGTGCTCTGCCCACCACGAGTATCGAAACGCGGTTTTCAGTGTGTAAGTCCGCAGACATACCACTGTGCCACTGGGGGGCTACATTGTAAGTAGTAACCAATATAAATGTGGAATACGTATACATTAAAAGTAGTAACCAATATAAATATGGAATATATAGACCTTACAATTAGTAACTGTTATAAATATCTAATATACAGATTGTAGTTACAAGTAGTAACCGATATCAATACGGAATACATAAACCTTATAAGTATTAACTGTTATAAATATCTAATATACAGACTTGTAGTTACAAGTAGTAACCAATATCAACACGGAATGCATAAACCTTACAATTAGTAACCGATATAAATATCTAATATACAGACTTGTGGTTACAAGTAGTAACCAATATAAATATCTAATATACAGACTAGTAGTTACAAGTATTAACCGTTATAACTATCTAATATACAGACTTGTAGTTACAAGTAGTAAGCAATATAAATATCTAATATACAGACTTGTAGTTACTAGTAGTAACCGCTATAAATATCTAATATACAGACCAGTAGTTACTAGTAGTAACTGTTATAAATATCTAATATACAGACTTGTAGTTACAAGTAGTAACCGCTATAAATATCGAACATACAGACTTGTAGTTACAAGTAGTAACCGTTATAAATATCTAATATACAAACATGCAATTGCAAGTAGTAAGCAATATAAATATCTAATATACAGACTTGTAATTACAAGTAGTCACCGTTATAAATATCTAATATACAGACTTGTAGTTACAAGTAGTAACCAATATAAAAAGAATGTGGTAACTTGAGATGTAAACTATATTATTTTCAAGTGATAAATGTCATATTTAGATTTAGAGAGCTAAAGCTATTTAGAATAAGCCTCTGTATCATTATAGTATTAAAGACACCAATCTTAGTTATATTGGTATCAAGTTACTAAGTGGAACACAACATGCTGTTGAGATATCATATTGATAAAGGGAACACTACACATTGCATTATTAAAGGCACGTGCACTATTCTTAACACATATTTATGCACAATGAATAATTAATCAAATGTAACATTAAATATGGGGATTAAAACGTTTTAAGTAGCTGTGATATGTTTTCTAGTTCTTTTTACCTACAGATATTCTTGAAAACGTTTCTTCATTTAGTTTCTATGTAGACTTACCATAAACACGTGGTAAGAAGGTCGAGAGAGACACGTGGTAAAGGAGGTCGAGAGAGACACGTGGTAAAGGAGGTCGAGAGAGACACGTGGTAAAGGAGGTCGAGAGAGACACGTGGTAAAGGAGGTCGAGAGAGACACGTGGTAAAGAAGGTCGAGAGAGACACGTGGTAAAGGAGGTCGAGACAGACACGTGGTAAAGGAGGTCGAGAGAGACACGTGGTAAAGAAGGTCGAGAGAGACGCGTGGTAAAGGAGGTCGAGAGAGACACGTGGTAAAGGAAGTCGAGAGAGACACGTGGTAAAGAAGGTCGAGAGAGACACGTGGTAAAGGAGGTCGAGAGAGACACGAGGTAAAGGAGGTCGAGAGAGACACGTGGTAAAGAAGGTCGAGAGAGACACATGGTAAAGGAGGTCGAGAGAGACACGTAGTTAAGGCGGTCGAGAATTTTGTTTGTTTGTTTGTTTTTAAACTTCGCGCAAAGCTACACGAGGGGTATCCGAGCCGGGCGTTCTTAATTTAGCAGTGTAAGACTAGAGGGAAGGCAGCTAGTCATCACCGCCAACTCTTGGGCTACTCTTTTACCAACGAATAGTGGGATTGACCGTTACATTATAACGCCCCCACGGCTGGGAAGGCGAGCATGTTTGGCGCGACTCGGGCGCGAACCCGCGACCCTCAGATTACGAAGCGCACGCCTTAACGCGCTAGGCCATGCCAGGCCCCACGGTCGAGAGAGATTGCTTTGTCTCTTTATTCTTTATAGCAGATAACGTCTATTCTGCCCCAGAGATGATATTGCAGTAACATATAATATTCAGATCGAAAGAATTAGCTGCTATAATATCCTTTGATAGCCGAATTTATGCCTGAATGTTATAGTTAACTAATATTGTGAAAAAACAAAAGTTACGAGGTGATGCTATCAAACAGAACAAAGTAATGTAGTTTACCTACAGATTTCGGGCATGATTTTTTAGTTCAATTTTCACCTGGCGATCGACAAGTGTAGTTCTATTTGTAGATCATCACGTTTAGTCTTACAGAAGTTTATCCAGAGAGAGACATCGAAAAGCTGTCAAGCTAATTTGGATCGACTAGAAAATATTGTCTTTTGTTATGTATGGAAATACATACGCCATTTTTTTCTTTTTGCCTGTCTCATAATAAAGGTTGCATTTTGTACAGCCTCATTATTTCACAAACGCTACGAAATCTCAGTACGTTTATCAAACATGAGCTGCTCTCCTTATTAATTGTTAATTGGCATAAGTATCTTTTGCTCATTGGAAAATCAGCATCCACCTAGAAATACCACAAGTAGATGAAGAACTTTTGATGCTCTGATATAAGAGTTTACTACTGAGTTTCTAAACTGATAACTTGATTACTAGCTCTCGCTTAATGTATTGAATTTATTAAGTTTAAAGAATGATTCTTGCAATTAGAATGACATTTTCTGGACGTAAAGATACTCACGGCCAAGAAAAGGTTTAGCAGAAAAAGACAATTTTCTTTGGAAAAAATATTGTATCCAGTTGAAGTCCTCCAATAAACATTGGATTATGTCTAATACCCAGACCGTTTGAGCAGATGGTAACGCTGAGGAACAACCTGACTTAGGGTCGTCGATGTGAAATGACACAAGACGTATTTGAAATCGTGTTGCGAGACCTCTATTGAACCTCTAGGTTATGGCCATTCACAGCACAGCAGCCCTAGGTCTGGTTAAGAACTACAAAACCAAGCAGCACCTCTTCCTAGTATATTTCACAGCACAGCAGCCCTAGATCTGGTTAAGAACTACAAAACCAAGCAGCACCGCTTCCTAGTATATTTCACAGCACAGCAGCCCTAGGTCTGGTTAAGAACTACAGAACCAAGCAGCACCTCTTCCTAGTATATTTCACAGCACAGCAGCCCTAGATCTGGTTAAGAACTACAAACCAAGCAGCACCTCTTCCTAGTATATTTCACAGCACAGCAGCCCTAGATCTGGTTAAGAACTACAAAACCAAGCAGCACCTCTTCCTAGTATATTTCACAGCACAGCAGTCCTAGGTCTGGTTAAAAACTACAAAACCAAGCAGCACCTCTTCCTACTATATTTCACAGCACAGCAGCCCTAGGTCTGGTTAAGAACTACAAAACCAAGCAGCACCTCTTCCTAGTATATTTCACAGCACAGCAGCCCTAGGTCTGGTTAAGAACTACAAAACCAAGCAGCACCTCTTCCTAGTATATTTCACAGCACAGCAGCCCTAGGTCTGGTTAAGAACTACAAAACCAAGCAGCACCTCTTCCTAGTATATTTCACAGCACAGCAGCCCTAGATCTGGTTAAGAACTACAAAACCAAGCAGCACCTCTTCCTAGTATATTTCACAGCACAGCAGCCCTAGATCTGGTTAAGAACTACAAAACCAAGCAGCACCTCTTCCTAGTATATTTCACAGCACAGCAGCCCTAGATCTGGTTAAGAACTACAAAACCAAGCAGCACCTCTTCCTAGTATATTTCACAGCACAGCAGCCCTAGATCTGGTTAAGAACTACAAAACCAAGCAGCACCTCTTCCTAGTATATTTCACAGCACAGCAGCCCTAGGTCTGGTTAAGAACTACAAAACCAAGCAGCACCTCTTCCTAGTATATTTCACAGCACAGCAGCCCTAGGTCTGGTTAAGAACTACAAAACCAAGCAGCACCTCTTCCTAGTATATTTCACAGCACAGCAGCCCTAGATCTGGTTAAGAACTACAAAACCAAGCAGCACCTCTTCCTAGTATATTTCACAGCACAGCAGCCCTAGATCTGGTTAAGAACTACAAAACCAAGCAGCACCTCTTCCTAGTATATTTCACAGCACAGCAGCCCTAGATCTGGTTAAGAACTACAAAACCAAGCAGCACCTCTTCCTAGTATATTTCACAGCACAGCAGCCCTAGGTCTGGTTAAGAACTACAAAACCAAGCAGCACCTCTTCCTAGTATATTTCACAGCACAGCAGTCCTAGGTCTGGTTAAGAACTACAAAACCAAGCAGCACCTCTTCCTAGTATATTTCACAGCACAGCAGCCCTAGGTCTGGTTAAGAACTACAAAACCAAGCAGCACCTCTTCCTAGTATATTTCACAGCACAGCAGCCCTAGATCTGGTTAAGAACTACAAAACCAAGCAGCACCTCTTCCTAGTATATTTCACAGCACAGCAGCCCTAGGTCTGGTTAAGAACTACAAAACCAAGCAGCACCTCTTCCTAGTATATTTCACAGCACAGCAGCCCTAGGTCTGGTTAAGAACTACAAAACCAAGCAGCACCTCTTCCTACTATATTTCACAGCACAGCAGCCCTAGGTCTGGTTAAGAACTACAAAACCAAGCAGCACCTCTTCCTAGTATATTTCACAGCACAGCAGCCCTAGATCTGGTTAAGAACTACAAAACCAAGCAGCACCTCTTCCTAGTATATTTCACAGCACAGCAGCCCTAGATCTGGTTAAGAACTACAAAACCAAGCAGCACCTCTTCCTAGTATATTTCACAGCACAGCAGCCCTAGATCTGGTTAAGAACTACAAAACCAAGCAGCACCTCTTCCTAGTATATTTCACAGCACAGCAGCCCTAGGTCTGGTTAAGAACTACAAAACCAAGCAGCACCTCTTCCTACTATATTTCACAGCACAGCAGCCCTAGATCTGGTTAAGAACTACAAAACCAAGCAGCACCTCTTCCTAGTATATTTCACAGCACAGCAGCCCTAGGTCTGGTTAAGAACTACAAAACCAAGCAGCACCTCTTCCTACTATATTTCAGAATCACAAGATCGAGAGAGACTTTAATCCACTACACAGGCATCTGTGACCGAAGTCCTAGTGTTCAAGAAGGTGACATGAAAAAAGTTAGACCAGTTACTAAAACCTTTCTGGTATGCCATCGTCTGGAATAGATCGACTCAATGCTTAGTCTTGAGTTCAGACAGTTCAGATTTTAACACTGTTGAACATCTGGAACAACGGAATATATTGCCAATTCAATCCAGTAGAGAATCATATGCGGATTAGGATTGAGGGACTTACTACCTGTTCGGATGATAAGTATTGATTGCATGAAAGGGATATCTAGCAATGGCGTGTGAAGATCCAGAAGACTTTCTGATTGCTATGTTTATTGAAGGACTTCCAAACAAGTTTGTGTGACTACACGTGGGAATGAAAAGCCTCTTCGCTATTATTAAACTAGTGTCCATGCTTATAAATTGTTATTTCAAACTGGTCACTGAAGCGGAAGACGTTCACAGCAGCACCAGTGGATGGTGTTCCACAGATACCTTCACTCTGTGGACTAGACCCAACTGGTTCACAGCAGCACCAGTGGATAGTGTTCCACAGATACCTTCACTCTGTGGACTAGACCCAACTGGTTCACAGCAGCACCAGTGGATAGTGTTCCACAGATACCTTCACTCTGTGGACTAGACCCAACTGGTTTACAGCAGTACCAGTGGATGGTTTTCCACAGATACCTTCACTCTATGGACTAGACCCAACTGGTTCACAGTAGCACCAGTGGATAGTGTTCCACAGATACCTTCACTCTGTGGACTAGACCCAACTGAAGGGTTAAGAATTAACCACCCTTACAAAGATAGAAGTGTGATGCAACCCTATTAGTCTTTGCTAAGTGGGTAGAGCTATGTAGATCTGGTCATGGGGCATGCTATAACAAGATCCATCAGACAGATGAAATATTATGGTTCATCAATGGGACATGTGCCATTTAAAGAGCACATACCACAGATTCACACATGAGGTACTTGCTACAGCTATAGTTGAAGCTTCCACACGTACTTTATTCAGAATTGTTAAAGAAGAAGAGTTTACTTTCCTGTGGTTTAGTAGAACAGTTGTAAAGAATCTGTCCATACTTTGTCATGCAGAAGGATCATAAAAATACTGGTAACTAATGGTTTAGAAGATGTCAAATAACCCATAACTTTATGACTTTGCCAAACAGAAAGAAGGTATGCTTATTGGCATCAGCTCTTACATGAGCAGGTCCAAGATACCTGTAATAAGTAGTAGATGTTATGATAAATGTTCCGGGAAACTGTTAGATCCAAGCTGGACATGGCTATTAGCTTAGGATAGAACATTAAATATATTAAAACAAAATGATGGCCAGCCTAGTCCTATCAGGGCTAAGTAAAGCTTTGTGTGTGCCAATAAGTGTACAAGGACGATATATTGAATTTCTGGAATACACCTACACTGAAACAGACTGGCTCACTTTTAATGCCTCTCTGCACTCATACCTACCCCACCCAATCGAACATGTAAACAACAAAACAGAACTAGACAAATATGTTGATCAAATTACAGAAGCCATAAAGAAAGCCACAAAAAACACAATTCCTAAATCAAAAAGAAAACAATCACTTATTCAATGGACTCTAACACCAGAAATTCACGCACTAATAATCAAACGCAGACAATTACGACGAATACACTACATCACACGTGATCCACACATTAAAACAGAAATCAATAGAACAAATACAAAAATTAAACAAGAAATTAAAAAGTCAGAGAAAACAATTGGCATAACTTCTGCAAAAACTTAGAAAACCAAGAAAACCCAAAAGAATTTTGGAAAAAATTCAAGAGTATTGCGTCAGACAAAACACAAATCACATGTTACAACACATCACACACAACAATAAAATCGCAAGGACGGACGAAGAGAAAGCTGACTTATTAGCTGACTATTACAAATCTGCTTTTAGCGATTTAAACTCAGTAGATTTCGACACACAACACCAACACCATGTCAACAACTACATAAATGCAAACCAAGCTTCATTCTCACCAGGATTTCCCGGAGAGACACTAGAAGCATACTCAAATTCAATCAATAGAAAAATAACCATAACCGAACTAAAGATTAATATCAAAACTTGAAGAACACTTCCGGACATGACCAAATACCAAATATTATTCTCAAAAAAGTTCCACTCTCCTACTACAACACCTCACAAACATCATGAACATTTCATTAGCGACAGGGTATTACCCTGACACATGGAAAAAAGCCATCATAACAACGATCCCCAAGAAACAAACTAACAGAACAAATCCAGATAATTTCCGCCCCATCAGTCTGTTAAGCTGCCTTGGCAAACTGATGGAGAGAATTATCTCCAACCGTCTCCTCCATTTTTGCGAATCAAACAACATCCTTCCAGAATCTCAAATGCCTCCAGAAAAATAGACAAACAACAGATCACCTCACACGACTCACCGAATCAATATACAAAGCTTACAACAACAATCAAGTAACCATCGGGGTATTCCTAGATGTCAAAAAAGCATTCGACAGCGTTTGGCACAATGCCATCATATACAAACTAAACCACCTACAAATAAATCCTACGATAGTCAAATGGATTTCAAATTTTTAACCAATAGAACAGCACAAGTAAAAGTCAATAAAACCATATCCAAATTGTTTAATATAACGGCAGGAGTGCCCCAAGGATCAGTCCTCTCTCCACTTCTTTACATAATTTTCGTCAGTGACATACCTTTTCCAAATCTAACATACACACACAATTCACAATACGCAGATGACATCGCAATCTGGAGCACCTCCAGAAACCAGTAATGGCCATGTCTCGCGTACAAGAATCACTAAACAACGTCTCAACATGGAGCAACAAGTGGAGGGTCGTGTTAAATCCGACAAAAACACAAGCAATCACCTTCTATAGAAAACTAAAGAAGCAAAGAAAAATCTAGAAAAAAATAAATCTATCACTTGGAAACACAATCATCAACATGAGCAAAAACATCACATTCCTTGGCGTCACTTTCGACACAAAACTAACATGGAAAAACACATAAACAATATACACTCATCAATAAGAAAAGGATTTCATATCTAAAGACTATAACTGGTAAACAATCAAAATGCGCACCGAACACCATTATACAAATATATATGTTTACATCCGTCCACTAATAGAGTACGGATGTCAAGTAACATACAACATGTCAAACAACACACTCCAAAAAAACCAAGTGCAACAAAACAAAATATTAAAATCCGCATTCAGTTTACCATCTTTTACACCAACAAATTATCTACACCAAATTAGTAATTTACCAACTATAAGAGATAGAATAACAGAACTTTCTCTGAAATATTATCGAAAAGCAGAAAACAGAAACAAACTAACGGCATCACTACACAAATTATCAAGTGCACCAACAAAATACATATCACCATACAACATATTTCAAGAATCACAATCCACTCAACAAAGAGTCTAAATACATAAAAACTATGTTATTAACATGAATTCCTTTTTTTTTTCAGGTACAGGGCACACGACAGGCAAAACTTTCGGCGCCTGTCGGGTGAAAGTGGGTTTTCTCGGGGTACTCCCGTTTCCCCCCACATCAAAATCTTCAGGCATTGGATTTCTAGATCCCAGCCCAGGCAACCTTTTTGCCAGACCCAGAATCGGGATGTTTGATTTGATCTGAACTTGAATGAATTACATTCATGTTCACATCTACCCAACTTTTTCTTTTCGAGACAGGTCCCGACCTTTCCTTCTTTCCACTGCCACCTTTGCCTCCACCCAAAAGACCATTTAGTGAGACATTCCCCACCCAAAAAGGTCAAGAATAATAACGATAACTAATTTATTAAAATAATAATAATAAAAAAAAACACCACTTAATCCTAATAACAATCCACGAAAGGGGACGAAGAGGAACTACAAAGTTCCTGAACACCCCAGTTGGAGAGAGAACTCTTCGGATTTCTCTCTCTCTAAACTGAACCCCTGCCACGTTAGTTTAGTTTAGTTTAGTACTGTGTTTTGGTAGTGTAGAGAGCAGGCTGTGTGTACGTATATTAACCAGAAATATAAACCATCTGTAGGAATAGTACTGTGTTGTGGTAGTGTAGAGAGCAGGCTGTGTGTACGTATATTAACCAGAAATATAAACCATCTGTAAGAATAGTATTGTGTTTTGGTAGTGTAGAGAGCAGACTGTGTGTACGTATGTTAACCAGAAATATAAACCATGTGTAGGAATAGTACAGTGTTGTGGTAGTGTAGAGAGCAGACTGTGTGTACGTATGTTAACCAGAAATATAAACCATGTGTAGGAATAGTTCTGTGTTGTGGTAGTGTAGAGAATAGGCTTCGTATAATCTCCCAAAATATAATACAAAATATAACTTGAGGACAATAAAAAAGATTGTAGGTCCAGCTGGGCTGTCTCACTTCACTAAACCACACATTGAAATATTAATGAAACACTCAAAGCCAGCGTTATTATATCAATATTTTTCGAACACTCCTTGAAACTTCTTTATATTTAACTACTTCTAACACATCGGAAGCAAACTCGTCCCAAGGCCAATTATCTTTTTAGAATAATAAAGGTGTCTTAACTGAAGAGAATTCTTACTCTACCCAATTGTATATTTGTGTCCTCTAGTCCTACCATTTTCACCATCAAGTTCGAAAAAAAGATAACACATCAACACTCAACTCATTTAACATTTTTCAGTAGCTCATTCAGCTACACTCCAAATATTTTAATTTTTCACGAGAAAATAATCTCAGAGATTTTAGTCTGTTCGTACGTGAAAAACTTTATCCAAGGTATCATCCAAGTAGCCCTCCTCTGAATCCTTTCTCACCATTCAATACCCTTCCAAAGACTTAACAAAATGTTAAAAATTATGGCCTAACCAATGGCCTATGTTATGGCATATTAACTTCTTACGAGTTATGTTGAAACATTCTGTAGATACAATCTAAAGTCACATTTTTCCTCTCATTATCAACAGCACATTGTTTAGTAGCATATTAACTAATCAACTAAAACACAGATGTCCTTTTCTGTTAAGATTATTTCCGTCAGAACTGTACTCATAACTTAGTTTATGACATCTCACAAGCACTACTTTGCATTTATTATAATTTAAAACAAACTCATCAAATAATACAAATCATTTTGTAAAGCTGCAGCACTCTCCTCACAGTCAGCAACCCGTAAAACATTAATATCATAAGCAAATCTCAATAAACTATTGAGCTTTTCTTGATCTATGTTATTGAGTTAAATAAAAAAAAGATCAAATATTCTCACACTAAGTCCTGAGGTACCTCACTCGTGTGAAACTAATGTAGTTTAAACAACCATCTGATTTGTTCCATCTAGCACGTTTTTTACCAATGGACCAAACTATTCACCCCAACTACGAAGATTATTTGTTAACAAGCTTTTATGTGGCACTTTGTCAAATGTTTTCAACAACTCCAAATACACTAAATCTACATCCGTACCCTCATCTACATAAGCACTTATCTCAAAATATCAGAAAATTAGTAAGGCAAGATTAACCCTTAGTGAAACCATGATGTCTATCTAACCAATAAATGACCTTTGACACATACTTTATCAAAATTTCAAATGTTTTTCCCACCATTAAATATGTATACAATTACTGGTACAATTTATATAATCTCTCTTGAGAAAAGTATAACATTTAGTAACTTCCAATCTTCTAACCAGTTATTCAAGAACTAATAAAACGTAAAAAGCAGCTGGCTCATATATCCATTTTTAACACCCATTGAAATCCTTGAAGGAGTATCACTTGTCCCAGAAGTCTTATCATTATTTAAAATTTCTAGTTTTTAGAGTGCTGGGGTTATGCCAATCGAATGAACATATTATGTATTACCGCCAAAAATATAAACCATATGTAGAGTACTGTGGTTATGTTAATCTAATGAACAGGCCAAATACACTCACCAAAACTATAAACCATATTTAGGGTACTGTAGTTTTGCCAGTCTAGTGAACAGGAAGTCCCAAATGCCTCATAGGTGTACCCTTTCCATCCAACTAGAGGTGGTAATGACCACAGCAGGGCATAGACCCAAATTATAATCAAAACTTTCTTCGTGTTTCCTCTGGTCAACTTGTATTCTGAAAGAACAAATGTTTGAATCTTTGAAATAATAATAATAAACATTGGGAACTTCTATCTCCAACCTCCAATTAAGTAAAATAATACTCGATCAAGTGTGTTAAATGTTTGATATTTAATTGTAGTAATAGTGGTAATAAGTTCAGAGAAGAGTCTGAGATATTTGTAATATATAGAAACTATTGAAGTTACCATGATGGAAGTTATCGTTTTCTGTCAGATTCGTTTGGGAACCTAAAGCAAACTTCACATATTCAATAACTTCACTTGACTGAGATCAGAGTTTTTACAACGTCCTTCTCGGATCGTTATTAGAAATCAAGTTCATTTCAAAGGAATTTGTGGATTAGGCGTACCAGTGATGGAAAGAGATAGTAAACTTTCGAGATGTTAAGTTTTTCTACGCCCCTGGTGGTTCAGTAGTGAGTTTAAGAATTATTTTACCGCTTAAAATGTAGTTTCGATACTCATTTTGGTTACAGAAAAGGCGCTTAAAAATAAACTATTTTTAGAAACGGTACGGTGCTGCTGTTCCGTTCGAGACATTAGAAGTATATATCTGTATATCTACCTATCGGTTTATTTACCTGTCTATTTAGTAGTTATTTTTAAAATGATAACTATTACTAGAATCACAACTGCTGATACACATGATAATTGCGAGTGTTTCTTCCATGGCTTTTCATCTCGAAGCAAGTGCTTTAGTTTGAGATTATTTCTACGGAGGCCGACACTGTATTCTATATCTTTTAATTCAACAGAAGGGAAAAGGCTCACTGTGTTTTCTTTAATACTTCTGAGAACCAGTTAGGAATCAATACTTATGTAAACAATGCTTATCTATTTGTAGGACTATGAAAAAACTAATTAAAATATAAATATTTTATCTTTGTGAGAAAACTAACCAACGAAACAATATTATTGATCTGAGGAGAATATGGTAATTGCTACACTAAGTTGGCAGAATTTCAAACAGCTGTTTTTAGTCTGAGTCATTTTTAATACGGCTTAAAAGCTACTAAACTACAATTATATTGAAAATAAAGATAATAAGAAAACTAATAGAATTAATGCTGTCCGAAAGACTGAAATAATTCTAAGATATAAACATATAATAAGTTGAAATCATGAACATTAGCAAAAACATTATAAACTTGAATTTTAGAATCTATACTTGAAGACAAACCAGAAAGTGCGGATACATTAATACCTTTAATAATTTAATATTTGGATACGGAATTTTCAGGGTAAACCATATCATTACACGTATTATCATCATATTGGTGTTGTAAAGTGTCAAATAACACGTGTTTGTTTATCTGTGTGGAAAGGTTTCTTCTTTTAAACCCAAACAACCAATGAAATTTTCAATATGGCGCAAACATTTACATTTCTTTAAGGTTTGATTAAAGATGACGACAATAACTTGCATGCAGTGGTAAAATTAAAGGCGACAAAAAGTAATTTTGGAACTATATAATGTTCTATAATTATAAAATAATTATTTATGTTTTAAAGATTTTACAGGGCCTGGCATGGCCAAGCGCGTAAGGGTTCGCGCCTGCGTCGCACTAAACATGCTCGCCCTCCCAGCCGTGAGGGCGTATAATGTGACGGTCAATCCCACTATTCGTTGGTAAAAGAGTAGCCCAAGAGTTGGCGGTGGGTGGTGATGACTAGCTGCCTTCCCTCTAGTCTTACACTGCTAAATTAGGGACGGCTAGCGCAGATAGCCCTCGAGTAGCTTTGTGCAAAATTCCAAAAACAACAACAAGATTTTATAGGACCCCCCTAACGTATTATGAAACTTTTATGGTGACGGAATCGTCCAACAACATTACTGAAGTTTCATTTTATTCATTTTCTCACACACACGTGCATGCGTTGATTACATGAGCAAAAATAATATAATTATAGGGCGATAAATATTACAGGTATGTCAAAACTTATGTTTTCCTATTACAACGTTTTTCCTAGTTAGTAAGAAACTGTAACAAAACAAACGCTAATAGATTTGGAAATACTTGAACTGCGTTAGTCTATTGATGTTTATTTCATGCACAGTTCCAGTTCATTATTTGCCTTGTCTATGTCTTTAACTTGTCTTCTGTTTAGAGACTGACCATACTCATTCAACCATAATTCTTAATGACAGAAAATTACTTTAAGCTTACATGTTCCTCAATAGAAATTAGTATTTAAAAATGTGATTATATTAGGCTTAAGCCTACGTGGTGAACGCGTGCAGTGTGTGTGTTTTTCTTATAGCAAAGCCACATCTGCTGAGCCCACCGAAGGGGGAATCGAGTGCAATGAACCTATACGTAGATGAAAATTCGAAATTCTCGCAAACACTGATAATTAAATGAAACTACGCGTACAGGAAGACTTACTGATTAATAGATTTCACCTGGGAATAAATAAAGTTTTGTTTGTTAGTTTGTTTTGTTTTTTGGAATTTCGCACAAAGCTACTCGAGGGCTATCTGTGCTAGCCGTCCCTAATTTAGTAGTGTAAGACTAGAGGGAAGGCAGCTAGTCATCACCACCCACCGCCAACTCTTGGGCTGCTCTTTTACCAACGAATAGTGGGATTGACCGTCACATTATAACGCCCCCACGGCTGGGAGGGCGAGCATGTTTGGCGCGAATCGGGCGCGAACCCGCGACCCTCAGATTATGAAGCGCTCGCCTTAACGCGCTAGGCCATGCCAGGCCCAATAAATAAAGAGAGCACTGAAGTTAGTTTATTAGTGAGCAACTACGTTTGATTCATACCGGTCTTTATACGTTTATATATATAAATATATATATATATTTATGTTTAGACAAATTTTTTGTAAATCCATTTATCGTTGTATCGAAACTTGAAATTACTCATGCAAGCAACTGGTTTTTAAAAATTAATTTTTCATACAAAATAGACCAAAAATTGCCATTAGAAAAAGCATATTAACAGTAATAATATACCCTAGAGTTCATTTTGAATTAAAATAAATTTTTGGCACAAACTGGTGATATGTATATACACAATTATATTAACTGTAAAAATTTATAGTGCCGTCTTAAAACAAATAGGTTTGTTGAAAACGCTAGAGACAGAGATACTTTTGTTTCATTCATATAAACATCATGTTTACCGTGCGTGAGATTTCGCCATTTTTTATTATATTATATTATATTATATTATATTATATTATATTATATTATATTATATTATATTATATTATATTATATTATATTATATTATATTATATTATATTATATTCGAAACGAGCTCGGCATGGCCAGGTGGTTAGAGCGGTCACCTCGTAATCTGAGGGTTGCGGGTACCAGTCCCCTTCACACCAAACATGCTCGTCATTTAAGCCGTGAGGACGTTGTAATGTGTAGTCAATCCCACTATTCGTTGATAAAAGAGTAGTCAAAAAATTGGCGGTGGGTGGTGGTGACTACCTTCCCTGTAATCTTGCATTGCTAATTTAAGGTCTGCTACCGGAAATAGTCCTCTGTGACTTTGCGCAAAATTAAAACAAACAAACAAATCTCGGTGTATTTTCACAACCATATATATATCAATAATTTGTTAAAAAGAAGACACGCACCTATTACAAATTTACGATTTTGTAAAAAAAAAAAATGACATTTGACCTTTGGAAACTATTGTACCTCATGTTGTTTGATTTTATTTCTTTGTTTGATGTTAAGTCCAAATATAGACAATGAGCTGGCTATCTGTGCTGTGCCCACTATGTGTACCGAAACACGGTTTTTACATTATAAATTTTCGGATTCACTGGGTGGGGGCTACATTGTTTGATGTCGTTTTTGTAGGTGGTTTACAACTTTGAGCATTCAGACTGTGAGTTTTAAAGTTTATGCTTACCGTCTCGTTGCCTGAAAAATTCTTCACAATTTGGAAATTGAATGCGTGATAAGAGCGACAGGTAAACCCTACTTTTCGGTCAGACAAAATTTCTCCTTAATCTATGACTTAAAAATTAGGGTCACCAGTGCCCAAGTAGTTCTAGTGTAGGTTTGCTGAAAGTTTCTAACAAATAGACAATCTATTATTAACGTCTATTTTACTTGTTATATAAAGGTTTGTGGGAACGAACTTCATCATTCAGTAACCAGTTCAGACTCACAGTCGTCTCTCATCATTCAGTAACCAGTTCAGACTCACAGTCATCTCTCATCATTCAGTAACCAATTCAGACTCACAGTCATCTCTCATCATTCAGTAACCAGTTCAGACTCACAGTCGTCTCTCATCATTCAGTAACCAGTTCAGACTCACAGTCATCTCTCATCATTCAGTAACCAGTTCAGACTCACAGTCGTCTCTCATCATTCAGTAACCAGTTCAGACTCACAGTCATCTCTCATCATTCAGTAACCAGTTCAGACTCACAGTCATCTCTCATCATTCAGTAACCAGTTCAGACTCACAGTCGTCTCTCATCATTCAGTAACCAGTTCAGACTCACAGTCATCTCTCATCATTCAGTAACCAGTTCAGACTCACAGTCATCTCTCATCATTCAGTAACCAGTTCAGTCTCACAGTCATCTCTCATCATTCAGTAACCAGTTCAGACTCACAGTCGTCTCATCATTCAGTAACCAGTTCAGACTCACAGTCGTCTCTCATCATTCAGTAACCAGTTCAGACTCACAGTCATCTCTCATCATTCAGTAACCAGTTCAGACTCACAGTCATCTCTCATCATTCAGTAACCAGTTCAGTCTCACAGTCATCTCTCATCATTCAGTAACCAGTTCAGACTCACAGTCGTCTCTCATCATTCAGTAACCAGTTGAGACTCACAGTCGTCTCTCATCATTCAGTCACCAGTTCAGTCTCACAGTCATCTCTCATCATTCAGTAACCAGTTCAGACTCACAGTCGTCTCTCATCATTCAGTCACCAGTTCAGTCTCACAGTCATCTCTCATCATTCAGTAACCAGTTCAGACTCACAGTCGTCTCTCATCATTCAGTAACCAGTTCAGACTCACAGTCGTCTCTCATCATTCAGTAACCAGTTCAGACTCACAGTCGTCTCTCATCATTCAGTAACCAGTTCAGTCTCACAGTCGTCTCTCATCATTCAGTAACCAGTTCGGTCTCACAGTCGTCTCTCATCATTCAGTAACCAGTTCAGACTCACAGTCGTCTCTCATCATTCAGTAACCAGTTCAGACTCACAGTCGTCTCTCATCATTCAGTAACCAGTTCGGTCTCACAGTCGTCTCTCATCATTCAGTAACCAGTTCAGTCTCACAGTCGTCTCTCATCATTCAGTAACCAGTTCGGTCTCACAGTCGTCTCTCATCATTCAGTAACCAGTTCAGACTCACAGTCGTCTCTCATCATTCAGTAACCAGTTCAGACTCACAGTCGTCTCTCATCATTCAGTAACCAGTTCAGAGTCACAGTCGTCTCTCATCATTCAGTAACCAGTTCAGACTCACAGTCGTCTCTCATCATTCAGTAACCAGTTCGGTCTCACAGTCGTCTCTCATCATTCAGTAACCAGTTCAGTCTCACAGTCGTCTCTCATCATTCAGTAACCAGTTCGGTCTCACAGTCGTCTCTCATCATTCAGTAACCAGTTCAGTCTCACAGTCGTCTCTCATCATTCAGTAACCAGTTCAGACTCACAGTCGTCTCTCATCATTCAGTAACCAGTTCAGTCTCACAGTCGTCTCTCATCATTCAGTAACCAGTTCAGAGTCACAGTCGTCTCTCATCATTCAGTAACCAGTTCGGTCTCACAGTCGTCTCTCATCATTCAGTAACCAGTTCAGACTCACAGTCGTCTCTCATCATTCAGTAACCAGTTCAGACTCACAGTCGTCTCTCATCATTCAGTAACCAGTTCAGACTCACAGTCGTCTCTCATCATTCAGTAACCAGTTCAGACTCACAGTCGTCTCTCATCATTCAGTCACCAGTTCAGTCTCACAGTCGTCTCTCATCATTCAGTAACCAGTTCAGACTCACAGTCGTCTCTCATCATTCAGTAACCAGTTCAGACTCACAGTCGTCTCTCATCATTCAGTAACCAGTTCAAAGTCACAGTCGTCTCTCATCATTCAGTAACCAGTTCAGAGTCACAGTCGTCTCTCATCATTCAGTAACCAGTTCAGACTCACAGTCATCTCTCATCATTCAGTAACCAGTTCAGACTCACAGTCGTCTCTCATCATTCAGTAACCAGTTCAGACTCACAGTCGTCTCTCATCATTCAGTAACCAGTTCAGACTCACAGTCGTCTCTCATCATTCAGTAACCAGTTCAGACTCACAGTCATCTCTCATCATTCAGTAACCAGTTCAGACTCACAGTCGTCTCTCATCATTCAGTAACCAGTTCAGACTCACAGTCGTCTCTCATCATTCAGTAACCAGTTCAGAGTCACAGTCGTCTCTCATTATTCAGTAACCAGTTCAGAGTCACAGTCATCTCTCATCATTGAGTAACCAGTTCAGACTCACAGTCGTCTCTCTTCATTCAGTAACCAGTTCAGACTCACAGTCATCTCTCATCATTCAGTAACCAGTTCGGTCTCACAGTCGTCTCTCATCATTCAGTAACCAGTTCGGTCTCACAGTCGTCTCTCATCATTCAGTAACCAGTTCGGTCTCACAGTCGTCTCTCATCATTCAGTAACCAGTTCAGACTCACAGTCGTCTTTCATCATTCAGTAACCAGTTCAGACTCACAGTCGTCTCTCATCATTCAGTAACCAGTTCAGACTCACAGTCGTCTCTCATCATTCAGTAACCAGTTCAGAGTCACAGTCGTCTCTCATCATTCAGTAACCAGTTCAGAGTCACAGTCATCTCTCATCATTCAGTAACCAGTTCAGACTCACAGTCGTCTCTCATCATTCAGTAACCAGTTCAGACTCACAGTCGTCTCTCATCATTCAGTAACCAGTTCAGACTCACAGTCGTCTCTCATCATTCAGTAACCAGTTCAGACTCACAGTCGTCTCTCATCATTCAGTAACCAGTTCAGACTCACAGTCATCTCTCATCATTCAGTAACCAGTTCAGACTCACAGTCGTCTCTCATCATTCAGTAACCAGTTCAGACTCACAGTCGTCTCTCATCATTCAGTAACCAGTTCAGAGTCACAGTCGTCTCTCATTATTCAGTAACCAGTTCGGTCTCACAGTCGTCTCTCATCATTCAGTAACCAGTTCAGACTCACAGTCGTCTCTCATCATTCAGTAACCAGTTCAGACTCACAGTCATCTCTCATCATTCAGTAACCAGTTCAGACTCACAGTCGTCTCTCATCATTCAGTAACCAGTTCAGACTCACAGTCGTCTCTCATCATTCAGTAACCAGTTCAGACTCACAGTCATCTCTCATCATTCAGTAACCAGTTCGGTCTCACAGTCATCTCTCATCATTCAGTAACCAGTTCAGACTCACAGTCATCTCTCATCATTCAGTAACCAGTTCAGAGTCACAGTCGTCTCTCATCATTCAGTAACCAGTTCAGTCTCACAGTCGTCTCTCATCATTCAGTAACCAGTTCAGACTCACAGTCGTCTCTCATCATTCAGTAACCAGTTCAGACTCACAGTCTTCTCTCATCATTCAGTAACCAGTTCAGACTCACAGTCGTCTCTTATCATTCAGTAACCAGTTCAGACTCACAGTCGTCTCTCATCATTCAGTAACCAGTTCAGAGTCACAGTCGTCTCTCATCATTCAGTAACCAGTTCAGAGTCACAATCGTCTCTCATCATTCAGTAACCAGTTCAGACTCACAGTCATCTCTCATCATTCAGTAACCAGTTCGGTCTCACAGTCGTCTCTCATCATTCAGTAACCAGTTCGGTCTCACAGTCATCTCTCATCATTCAGTAACCAGTTCAGACTCACAGTCGTCTCTCATCATTCAGTAACCAGTTCAGACTCACAGTCATCTCTCATCATTCAGTAACCAGTTCGGTCTCACAGTCGTCTCTCATCATTCAGTAACCAGTTCAGTCTCACAGTCGTCTCTCATCATTCAGTAACCTGTTCAGACTCACAGTCATCTCTCATCATTCAGTAACCTGTTCAGACTCACAGTCATCTCTCATCATTCAGTAACCTGTTCAGACTCACAGTCATCTCTCATCATTCAGTAACCAGTTCAGACTCACAGTCGTCTCTCATCATTCAGTAACCAGTTCGGTCTCACAGTCGTCTCTCATCATTCAGTAACCAGTTCGGTCTCACAGTCATCTCTCATCATTCAGTAACCAGTTCAGACTCACAGTCATCTCTCATCATTCAGTAACCAGTTCAGACTCACAGTCGTCTCTCATCATTCAGTAACCAGTTCGGTCTCACAGTCATCTCTCATCATTCAGTAACCAGTTCAGACTCACAGTCATCTCTCATCATTCAGTAACCAGTTCAGACTCACAGTCGTCTCTCATCATTCAGTAACCAGTTCGGTCTCACAGTCATCTCTCATCATTCAGTAACCAGTTCGGTCTCACAGTCATCTCTCATCATTCAGTAACCAGTTCGGTCTCACAGTCATCTCTCATCATTCAGTAACCAGTTCGGTCTCACAGTCGTCTCTCATCATTCAGTAACCAGTTCAGTCTCACAGTTGTCTCTCATCATTCAGTAACCAGTTCGGTCTCACAGTCGTCTCTCATCATTCAGTAACCAGTTCGGTCTCACAGTCGTCTCTCATCATTCAGTAACCAGTTCGGTCTCACAGTCGTCTCTCATCATTCAGTAACCAGTTCGGTCTCACAGTCGTCTCTCATCATTCAGTAACCAGTTCAGACTCACAGTCGTCTCTCATCATTCAGTAACCTGTTCAGACTCACAGTCGTCTCTCATCATTCAGTAACCAGTTCAGTCTCACAGTCGTCTCTCATCATTCTGTAACCAGTTCAGACTCACAGTCGTCTCTCATCATTCAGTAACCTGTTCAGACTCACAGTCATCTCTCATCATTCAGTAACCTGTTCAGACTCACAGTCATCTCTCATCATTCAGTAACCAGTTCAGACTCACAGTCATCTCTCATCATTCAGTAACCTGTTCATACTCACAGTCATCTCTCATCATTCAGTAACCAGTTCAGACTCACAGTCGTCTCTCATCATTCAGTAACCAGTTCAGACTCACAGTCGTCTCTCATGATTCAGTAACCAGTTCAGACTCACAGTCGTCTCTCATCATTCAGTAACCAGTTCGGTCTCACAGTCATCTCTCATCATTCAGTAACCAGTTGAGACTCACAGTCGTCTCTCATCATTCAGTAACCAGTTCAGACTCACAGTCGTCTCTCATCATTCAGTAACCAGTTCGGTCTCACAGTCATCTCTCATCATTCAGTAACCAGTTGAGACTCACAGTCGTCTCTCATCATTCAGTAACCAGTTCAGACTCACAGTCGTCTCTCATCATTCAGTAACCAGTTCAGACTCACAGTCGTCTCTCATCATTCAGTAACCAGTTCAGACTCACAGTCGTCTCTCATCATTCAGTAACTAGTTTAGACTCACAGTTGTCTCTCATCATTCAGTAACCAGTTCAGACTCACAGTCGTCTCTCATCATTCAGTAACCAGTTCAGAGTCACAGTCGTCTCTCATTATTCAGTAACCAGTTCAGAGTCACAGTCATCTCTCATCATTCAGTAACCAGTTCAGACTCACAGTCGTCTCTCATCATTCAGTAACCAGTTCAGACTCACAGTCGTCTCTCATCATTCAGTAACCAGTTCAGACTCACAGTCGTCGCTCACACGTAGAGTGAATAATATAATAATCAAAATTGCAGAAGCTTTTATTGTTTTTAGTTTATTTTCCGGTCTTCGAGTGGACTTATTTTGTTTTACAAATTCATTTCATTTGTAGTCAGACCCAGAAATCTTGCTTGCTGTGGGTTTAATCGTACCATAAGCTGACTGTTCCTTCCTGTTAAGTTCCCAGCTTTGAAGAATCCCCAAAATAGTAAAATGAACACAATAATAATTCTTTTACCTGCATCCATCTCAATTAGGTTGAAATGTGTTGAAATCATTAAACTAAATGTGCTTTAGATTTCGTAAATATTTGTCTAAACTACCAATTATCAAAAACAAAACAGTGACCTTACATTACAATTTAATAAAGAAAATTGTTTATGTATTATTTCCGCAAGGTGGCAAGGTTAAACAGTTTTGTACCACTTCAGAATTGAGAAAGAAAATTATATTTTATGGACTGATATAAAAACAACAGATGAGCTTGAGATTCGTTATTGTGTGAAATGTCTTGAATGATGTGATGTCGAAATTTATGATAGGGAACTTAAATAATTAAATGATCAGCGACGGCGCCAGGGGGGCTTGGAGACTTAAGCCCCCCCAATATTGTTGCTTACATATATTCATAAAATATGGAAAACACACTCGTCGTTGTTGCTTGACAATTAACATTAAAGAAACATAGATCTGTAGAACTCAACGTCTTCATTAAGACGGAAGTATGTATCATGCGTCCCATATCAACGTACTGAATGCACTGAAACTCATGTGCTGTATTGTCGCTCCCTTTGTAATGCCATTCTATCTTGAGCTTTGACGAAGATTAAACAACCACGTTGATTTTAAGTTACAACAGGTCATCAGGGATTTTACTTGATAAACCAAAGGTTTCACAAGTATTTACCCATTAATTTCATTTATCTTTTATTGAAAAGTAAAACATAGCATACATGTATAAGTGTATTGTGTATAGGTCAAAACTATTGAGCATTTAGCCAGTGTTGTGTCCTCTGTGAGATCATTTTGCATTGTGTATCAGCCATCCAAAATTGTACTGACGATTGTGGCATACACTTAAAATTGTGACTTACAATCCAATTAATGTAATACTTGTGATTAGATAATAACCTTACATGTTAACTGACCAAATAATATTTCTAAACAATTCTAGAATGAATTTTGAAGTTGTCATTGGGCTATTTAGAAGTGTCTAATTTAATGTAATGTAGTAGTTACATTATTGTAACAGGTCACACTTATGATAATAAGAACAATATCACAATCACAGTTTGACCTGTATGAATAATTTGAACTTATGAAGAAACCAGCCTTTCTGTGAAGGTCAACTAAAATTTAGACATTTTGTTTTGGTGCTACTATGACCATTCAGTATCCAGGCCGCGGGTTTGCTTTGTTCGAGCGCGCGATTCCCGCCTCGAACGCCTTAAGCGTATGATCACTGAGCCGCTGACCATGGTGTACGCTCTGCGTACGGCTAACGATCGGCTCAGCCCGATAGAGATCCAGATGCCAGCCGCATGCCACACACACCCCCCGCTCACTCCCATTAGCTGTCCACAGTTTTACAACATGTCCTATCAAAACTGTGTTTGTGTTCCTTAATTAGTCCTGTAATTTTACATTATCACTACCTTCTAATTAAGTACTTGTGCTGTATGGTTAAAGATAAACACTTTCTCTAACAGTATTTCATAGATATGTTCTGGATTTTCATGTACTATTAATATAATTTGGTGATTTCAATGCCGTAGAGCAGTAGTTCGTAATGTTGAGCTATGTTTAGTTGTTATTTGTTCCTTATTCATGAAATGACTCAACAGTCATTGTGTATAGGTCAAAACCTATTTCGATCATATTTCGATGTTTAAAATGAATATCCTTTGTAAGCCCTAATGCCAATATAAGGAGAGAAATTCCCATTCGTTTCATATAAACTAACACAACTTGGAAGTAAG
Source organism: Tachypleus tridentatus (assembly GCF_004210375.1). Classification (NCBI taxonomy): domain Eukaryota; kingdom Metazoa; phylum Arthropoda; class Merostomata; order Xiphosura; family Limulidae; genus Tachypleus; species Tachypleus tridentatus. The sequence continues at coordinate 44,897,844 of NC_134829.1, read as the reverse complement.
AAGTGGTACTAGCAGTCAGCCGGCTTGGGGGTCACTTTGACGTTCGCGCGCTCTGTATAAAAGGGAATTATGTTTGTTTACGCGGCTCTCGCTCTCTCTGGTACTCAGCCTCACACTGGAACACACACTCAGTTTGGATGTCAGAGTCAGACATCACCCACCAAAACATAAACCGGTCATACTACACATAAGGTTGATTATTCAACACTACCTGCTACCCAAGAAGAGGCAGCGAGTAGATGGTCCTAAAAACACATGTGGTGCAAGTGAGGAGGACAGTGGTGATCGTGATGATGAGAATGCGGACATGACTAGTGCGAGATCCCAGCTGCAAGAGGGCAACACTCACACCTAGGGTAAAAAACTACCACCAGGACCCAAGGACCTGAGCCAGCTTCCAGATGGTGATCCTACTTGTCCAGACTTGAAGAGATACCCGGCCACAGAATACAGCAGCCAGTCAAAATCATTCAACAAGAATTGGCGTGATCAGCACTCGTGGTTGGAGTACTCTGTGACCCAAGATGCTGCATTCTACTTCGCATCTCGTCTTTTCAGTCACACACACTTCAGTAAAACTGAGAAGTCCTTCACCCATAAAGGCTTCCGGAACTGGAAGAAGGCGACAACATCACTGAAGTCCCTCCCATGATAACTCTGCAGGACACAAGTTTGCCATGCAAGCTTGGGCAGAGTTTAAATTGCAGAGAACAAAGGATCCAACATGCTCTCGATGCAAGCCATGCTAAAACTGTGGAGGAACACCGACATTATATAAGAGCCGTGATAGATGCACTGCTCTACACAGCCTGCCAGCATGAAGCCCAGAGAGGTCACAGGGAAGGTAGTCAGTCAGATAACAGGGTAATGTCCTGGAACTTCTTAACATGATTTCCAGGTATGATGAAATCGTGAAGAGGAAGCTGAGTGGTCCTGGCAATGCCAAGTACACGCACCATGATATCCAAAACGAACTGCTTGACATCACAGCTGGAATGATCAGGAAGGATATCAGCAAAGAGGTCATGGAAGCTGAGCATTTTGCTCTAATGGTGGATGAAACAAAGGATGTGAGCAAACAAGAACAGCTGTCCATTGTGGTAAAGTACCTCCACCAACAGAGCCTTCACGAGGAGTTCCTGGACTTCACAACTGCTGAGGGTCTGGATGCAAATTCATTGCTCAAGAAAATCTTGGAGTCTCTGGCTAAATGTGGTATTGACCATAATGCCTGCATTGGTCAGTGCTATGATGGAGCTGCAGTCATGTCAGGGCACATCAGTGGCGTACAGGAGAAGTTCAGAAGAGAGGTGTCTCAGGCTGTGTATGTCCACTGCTGTGCACCCAGGCTCAACCTTGTGCTAGTTGATTGTGTGCACAACGTCCAGGCTGCAGCAGAGTTTTTGTGACAATTCAGAAGCTGTACACAATCTTCTCTACATTGGTTTGCATGAAGAATTTCTGAAGGTACAGAAGGAGCTTGAACCCGTGAACCAGCACACAGAGTTGAAGCGACTATCAGACACAAGATGGGCCTGACAACATGCTGCTTGTCCGGCTGGAAAAAGAATCCTCCCTGCCATTGTGACAACCCTAAAGCGTCTTGTGGAGGAGGACAATGTCCACAGAGCCACTGATACAAAGGGCCTGTGCATCCTCCTAGATCACCAGTTCGTAACTAGTCTAATGGCCATATAAAATCTACTGCTGATGACTAAACAGCTATCAGACCACCTCCAGTCACCCGACCTGCAGCTGGCCTTTGCAGAGGACCTAGTACAATCTGTCATCTCTGGTCTCTCAGAAATGAGAACGAAGCAGCATGGAAAGACTTGGAAGAGTCTGCTAAGGATATATGTAAGAAAGTGGGAATATGCACTGAGATGGTGCATCAAGGTGGACAGCAATCTGCCCCCAGACACCTGGATGAATTCATAATCACATCTAGTACTGGCCAAAGAGATGAACCAACACCAGATGCCAGGAGACACACCTTCTATGCCATCATAGACAGAATGCTCAACAAACTGAATAGAAGATTCTCCTCTGATGCCTGCAGTGTTCTGATGGGTGCAGCTGCATTGAACCCCAAACACTCCACATTTTTGGACAAGCAAGCACTCTTAGGAATGGCAGCAAACTATGGTGTGGCAGAGTATGACCTCGCAGTGGAGGTCCACCAATTGAACCGGCTTATTGTCAGGAAGAAGGACAAGGAGCAGAAAGTATCCACACCATTGGAGCTTGCAATCATGCTGGAGCTATACAAGGATGCATTCATAGATCTCCACAAACTTGTATGCATCGCTGTGACCCTGCCTGTCACTCCAGCTTCCTGTGAAAGAAGTTTCTCATGTCTGAAGCTTTTAAAGACATACTTGCGCAACAGTAGTGGTAACAACCGAACCAGCAACCTTGCTGTTATATCAGTAAACTCTAGGAGGGCAAAACAACTCGATATTGATACTGTTATAGACACATTTGCTGCCAATCACCAGAACAGGCGCATTGTTTTGAAGTAATATTGACTATAAACACAACATGATGAAAGATAGTTAGCCTGATAGTGACCTTACTTTTCCTCAGAGTGTATTAACTTCACATGGGATAATTCGTTTCTGCTATGTAAACTATGTCTTTATGTTATATTTCTTTTGATTTGTAGCTTTACTCTTAATGGTATATTAAATTTTCAATCTAAACTAATCTTGATTTTCTTTATTATTATGTATTACCTTGAGTGGAAATTAGGTGAGCTTCCTCTTTTACATATACGCATATTTTCATAAACAGATTATTTTTAATTTGTGATAATGAATTATTAACCAGAGTTTGAGTTTTCAATGAAAACTGCATTGAAAACGCAGTTCAAAATAGCACACCTTTCTGAAATGTACCTTGGTATTTACATTATTATAATTTACCATCTATACTTCATATTGATGGCATTTTGGGAAGCCTTCTCCACAGTTTACCTCAGCCCCCCAACGAAAATATCCTGGCGCCGCCACTGTAAATGATTGAATTTTCATGTAAAGCTACCAAAAAGTACCTTACAAGTATTTTGAGATGGAAAGGAAAGGTGGATAGTCAACACCTCCCAGTACAAAATCTTGGACTACTCCTTTACCAGCGAATAATGAAATTGACTATCACTTTATAACGTCCCAATGACTGAAAGGGCCAATGTGTACAGCAATAGGTTTTGAACCCGTGATCTACAGATTGAAAGTGAATCGCGTTAACCACCAAACCGTGTCTCTAATATTTCCGTTATAATTTGGAAGAAAAAATCTAGCATGTTCTGTTAATTATTCATTTTATTAATTCAAATTAATAATCAAATATAATAATTAGTTTTCTTCCAACTAAAGTTTTGGTATTCAGTGGAAAAAAAGTTTGATACATCTCAAATAACGTGATGATAAATATAATGTCCAATATCCATGGCCTAGGTTTACTAAGAAATAAGAATTTAAATTGTATGTTTCTTGAATTTTGCACAAAGCTACTCGAGGGCTATCTGCGCTAGCCGTCCCTAATTTATGAGACTAGAGGGAAGGCAGAGTGTCATCACCACCCACCGACAACTCTTGAGCTACTCTTTTTTACCAACGAATAGTTGGATTAACCGTCACGTATAACGCCCCGATGGCTGAAAGGACGAGTATATTTGGTGCGACGGGAATTCGAACCCGTGTCTCTCAGATTACGAGTTAAATGCCTTAACCCATCTGGCCATTTGCAATTTTAATACTTGAGTTTGAAAAATGTAGAAATTTATAAGTTGAAAGATAGTGAAGTAAAAAGTTGAGTAATTCCCCTAAAAAGTATTTGAAAATACAAATACATTTCAAACAGTAAATACTAAAGAAAATTACTCATGTGAAGTTATTTGGTTTTCTTTACACCCTTGTGTAAACATATAAAAAAACTGTAAAATTTTTATTTGATTACTATACCATAAAAGTACAAACACTTTTAAACACGTTACAACTTGAAACATTTATCAATTAAATTTCGATTGGTAATCCATTGCTCAAACTTAAAGTTCTTTATTTTGTGATCATATTGGATTGTCTTGAACAAATACACAGAGACAAAGACGAGCGAAGTACTTTGAATCTAGAGAGACAGTTTTCGAGGAGTTTCTTTTGCTGGTTAATTACAAACCGCCTCACGTTTCCAGGTTTTACATATTTTATAGGCATTATTAAATGTTTAAATTTATAGTGTTTATATTTTTAAAGATGAACACGTGTTTCCAGCATCCTTTCTCTGGTTCCGCCACCTATGTCTGAAAATTATAATTATGTAAATAAAATATTTTCATTCAATAAATGAAAATAAAATGTTACTTACTATAGTGTGGTTTACATATAGTGATGTACCGATAAATACTGAGAGTAAGTAATGTATTCATGGTGGCCATCGAAAGAGTAAAGCAAACGAATGCATACATTCGACACATGAAATCTCCGAACACCCATCTTCCCACATAGCCCGACACTGTAGTGAAGGGATATCCGAAGACTGAGATTCCGAGATCTGACAAAGCCATGTTGACCAAGAGAATACTGTGTCCAATCTTCTTCAGATCTCTTCTCTTGAAGTAAACGGAGACAACCAAACAGTTCCCGACAGTAGCAATCACACCTATCAACAAAGAAAAACAGATAGGATGTACATTTAAAGAATATAAGATATAATATACATTTAAAGAATATCAGATAGGAGGTACATTGAAATAATATCATACAGGATGTGCATTGAAATAATATCAAATAGGATGTGCATTGAAAGAATATCAGATAGGATGTGCATTTAAATAATATCAGATAGGATGGCATTTAAAGAATGTTAGATAGGATGTACATTTAAATAATATCAGATAGGATGGCATTTAAAGAATATAATATAGGATGTGCATATCAATAATATCAGATAGGATGTACATTTAAATAATATCAGATAGAATGACATTTAAAGAATAATTTAAAAGTATAAGTGCTTTATTTATTTAAGTTTTAAGAAACCGGTTGTTGTTTGCTCTAGAACACAGATTTGTATCAAAATGAGCCGATTATTTCGAAATATGCTGGAGTTGTTGGCAGCAAGTTTGTTGTTGTTTTTTAAATGTATATAATTGTAGACGGTGGTTTCGTATATTCATGTTTGTTTATACATCATGAACGGTCCCACAACAAAGCGTGCTTGATATGGATAAACTGCAGTGTTTATCGTTCATACGAAATTACTTGTTTCTTTCTGGTATTGTCTCTAACTTGTGGTATACGATCATGTGCTTTTCAGGTTATGTTTCCATGTAATGTGGCGTCTGTACGTTCCTTCAGCTTTCTCTCTGAGAAGCTTTAACCTTCACATGTTTACCATCCCATCTTAATACAGATCTGAACTACTCTTCTTATAAGCACTTACATGAAGATCTTTCAGGTTACGATTTTACAATAAATGAAGAGTGTATAAACGTGTGAAGGTACTTTTTGTATTCTGAATTAGTTGCATATCTTTCAATATGTACTCCTATCTAAACAACTGGTGATACTATATGACCGTTCAATATCGTACAAGTTTTCTAATGGGACAGTAGTATGTATAGGGAGTTACAACGCAAATATCTATGGTTAGATTCCTGCGGTGAACACAGCAAATAGCCCAATATGGCTTTGCTCTAATACAAACATATAATTCTTATGTAAACACACAGTCGTTGATATAATAGGAATTCAGTGTCTTAAGATAAAAAGAAACGTTTGTCATCCTGTTTTGTTTTAGGCTTAACTAAGAAAGTTTTTTTTTAGTTTTTGAGAAATAATTAGTGTATTTTATTCATTTATTTTTCGAGGAGGGGGAGTGTGGCTAGTAATTAGCATGTCGGACTGTGAGTTTGTGTCTTTTGTTATATATAGCAAGGTCACATCAGGCTACCCGCGGAGTCGAACGAGGGAAATCGAACCGCTGATTTTAGCATTGTAAATCCGTAGACTTACCGCTGTACCAGTGGGGGACGAGTTTGCTGGTCAACAAAACGTAATAATAGTTATAACGCTCCTCATTTCTGGGACTTCACGTGCGCTATAAAGTGACACTCGAAAGCTGGTATTCAGTCAAATAAGAGTAGCCCACGTAATGGAGTAAATGATTTTTGCTAGCTGCTTTCTGTTAGCCTATCAGTTCATAATTAAAGAGGGCAATTCTTAAGTAGCTCTGTGCGAATGTCCGAAAGTAAAGTAAAAATACAGCTATTTTATGTGTAACACAGATAATTATAAAATACTGTGAGTGGGAATTAACCCCACGTGACTTGCTCTGGAAGACGTTAACGCTTGCAATTTTCAAGTGAACATATAACCGTATAGCGTGAGCTGACAGTCCAGTTTTCTATTACTTAATGATTTAAAATCGTTATAATTCAAAACACAACTCTTAGTTATCTAGTGAATTCTTTGTTTTATCTAAAATAAGGGAATGAAATATGGATAGCATATTTGTTATTACCTCATAGTTACCCGTCCTTGTTATATGGACCACCATATATACTATTTCTGTTTGGCTTTAGATTCTTATTCGAAATTAGATTTATTTTTATGTTGAATAAACTATTAATAAGAAAGGATTCCTCCACTCTCGTCACTTTCAGCTCTATTTATACTAACATTTCTTGAGAATGTGACGAATATTATATTTTTTACAGAAGCTGCCCAAAGTAGTTGAATATACAGTAGTTTTGATATAGTGTAGTTTCATCTGCAATATAAAACTATACTTCATCTATTTTAATGCTCTATAATGAATACACTTTTGCAGAAACATTATATTAACACCCATGGTTCTTGTTTATTTGCGATGTTCTGGTTCGAAACAAGGGTGCTCTGGGAAGAAGAAATGGAGAAGTTCGAAACTGAATACGAAACTAAACTATTCGTTATCTCATTTTTTAAACGCATGATACTGCAATAAATATTTCCAACTGTTTATTATTTTCTTTTGGGGGTTAATGATTACTTCTGACAAGTTACTAAAAATGGATTGAAATATTTATGAAGAGGAGTTCTTTCGGAGGACAATCAAACACAAGAACGATCTTTTGGGGAACAGACAAAAAGAAGTGCATTCTTTCTGGAGACAGACACAAGGAGGGTATTATTTCAAGTGATGTACACAAAGAAGTGTTCTCACAGAGGACAGACAAAAGTAAGGTATTATTTCAAGTGATGTACACAAAGAAGTGTGTTCTTTCGGATGACAGACAAAAAGAACTGTGCTCTTTCGAAGGAACGAATAAAAAGAGGTGTGTTCTTTTGAGAGACCTCCACTAAATGAAAGCGAGAAACCAAGCATGTTGAGTTCGTTCACCCATAATTTATTAGATCCGCACTTTTATACAAAAAAACAGCAGTTAAATACTTCCTTCACAGTTTCCGCGACCATTTAATGGACAATACTTTCATTAACGTTTCCCCGAGCACTTGCATGGAGAGCAGTTAAATACTTCTTTCAAAATTTATCCGAGCACTTCTTAAATGGTCAGCAGGTAAATACTTTCTTCAACGTTTCCCCAAACACTTACATGGTCAATAGTTAAGTACTTCTTTCAAAATTTCCCCAAACACTTACATGGTCAGTAGTTAAGTACTTCTTTCAAAATTTCCCCAAACACTTACGTAGTCAGTAATTAAATACTTTCTTCAACAAATTTTCCCGAGCACTTACGTAGTCAGTAGTTAAATACTTCCTTCAAAATTTATCCGAGCACTTCTTACATGGACAGCAGTTAAATACTTCCTTCAAAATTTATCCGAGCACTTCTTACATGGTCAGCAGGTAAAAATACTTTCTTCAACGTTTCCCAAACACTTACATGGTTAGCAGTTAAGTACTTCTTCCAAAGTTTCCAGGAGCATTTACATTTTAGACGTTATCTTCCTACAACTTATATGATGTTAGTCAAGGGTTCCATTCAATTAAGAGTGTATTATTTGATAACTGGTAAACTTGGACACTTAATGGAGAATTTTATCTATTGTAACTGACTTCGCTAAATCGATTATTACTTTACTGAATATGGAAAACATACATATAAGTATATTCAAGGATCAGTGATCCCAAGAAGACCCACTTGTAGAAAAAATATGTATGTAAAAACGGCTGGTTTGGGTTGAGTAAATTTTTATGTAGAGGAGCGAACAACGTTTTGACTTTCTTCGGTCATCGTCAGGTTCACGATAACTGAAGAAGGTCGAAACGTTGTTCGCTCCTGTACATAAAAATTTACTCAGCCCAAACCAGCCGTTTATACATATATATAAAAGAATATTTTAATAGATTTTTATACAAACAGTCTGTTTGTTTGTTTTGAATTTCGCACAAAGCTACTCTGTGCTAGCCGTCCCTAATTTCGCAGTGTAAGACTAGAGGGAAGGCAGCTAGTCATCACCACCCACCGCCAACTCTTGGGCTACTCTTTTACCAATAAATAGTGGGATTGACCGTCACATTATAACGCCCCCACAGCTGAAAGGGCGAGCATGTTTGGTGCGACGGGGATGCAAACCTGCAACCCTCAGATTACAAGTCGCACGCCTTAGTCGCACGCCTTAACACGCTTGGCCATGCCATGGGAATAGTTTATAAACTGTCATAAATTAATATTTTTACTGTACTACGAACAGAAACATGGGAATAGTTTAGCACTGTCATAAATTAATATTTTTACAGGACTTATACAGAACAGAATCATAAGAATAGTTTAGCACTGTCACAAATTAATATTTTTACTGAACTTATACAGAACAGAATCATGGGAATAGTTTATAAACTGTCATAAATTAATATTTTTACCGATACAAGATACTCCTATATTCAGGTTATAACGACGTTTACATGCCGGATGTTTAGAATTTCCCAAACGGGATATCCCTAGTATTTAATGAAATTGGAAAGTGAATGAACATGAATTAACTTGGGAAAACAGGACCGTTTAGAAAGAGACCTGTAGTAAGGCGTATCCTAGCCGTGGTAAGGAAAGTGTAGTGTCTTTTAATAAGTGAGAATTCACGAATACATATTCAAGTAACAAAATCTGTATGGCCAGGTGACCAACGTAATCAAGAAGGATCTCTGCCTAAAAAAAAAGTGACAAAAGTCTCATGTACACAAGTTGTTTCCATGATATATTTGTTGAATAGTTGTATACGTCAAGCAACTGGATGATTAAATCATTAGTCATACCAATCTATACAAAAATATATTGGTCAAGATGCTAGACGCATCGCCTAGAGATTTCTGTGTGAACGGATTCTATAAACGGCCACGAAGAAACCTTTGACCTCGTACATTTTTGATAGCTTATAGAAAATAGCGGGAAGAATAGATATGATTTAGAAACCACAACCTTACGGCGGAGCTTTTAACATTGAAAATTACGTCGCAAAGCTGTTTGCAAGATGCACGGTCCTCAGACAGAGTATGACAGGACGTGAAGACATGTTGTAGCTCCAGAATATTTTCAATATAACATAGTTATCCTCTTTTAACGTTGCCACACTTGTAAAGAAGTTTAATGGATAGAAAAATAATTACTAATGATAGAGGATAAATAATAAACTATTAACACTGCTGAACTATATGGTTTTATGCAGAATGACTATTAACACTGCTGAACTATATGATTTTTGCAGAATGACTATTAACACTGCTGAACTATATGGTTTTATGCAGAATGACTATTAACACTGCTGAACTATATGGTTTTATGCAGAATGACTATTAACACTGCTGAACTATATGGTTTTATGCAGAATGAACATTAACACTGCTGAACTATATGGTTTTATGCAGAATGACTATTAACACTGCTGAATTATATATTTTATGCAGAATGACTATTAACACTGCTGAATTATATCATTTTATGCAGAATGACTATTAACACTGCTGAATTATATCATTTTATGCAGAATGAACATTAACACTGCTGAACTATATGGTTTTATGCAGAATGACTATTAACACTGCTGAATTATATATTTTATGCAGAATGACTATTAACACTGCTGAATTATATGATTTTATGCAGAATGAACATTAACACTGCTGAATTATATCATTTTATGCAGAATGAACATTAACACTGCTGAACTATATCATTTTATGCAGAATGACTACTACATTGCTGAATTATATGGTTTTATGGAGAATGACTATTAACACTGCTGAATTATATGATTTTATGCAAAATGACTATTAACACTGCTGAACTATATGGTTTTATGGAGAATGACTATTAACACTGCTGAACTATATGATTTTATGCAAAATGAATATTAACACTGCTGAACTATATGATTTTATGCAGAATGAAAGTAAGTTTTACACCTAAATGATTCTGCATATCAACCAAGCTGATTTAATACGTATAATATTCTTACACAACACAAGCTTTAGCTGGACATACTCTTTATGAATAAAATTAACGTTACAGCTTCCAAACCTGCAAGGTTATAAGAAAAACCCAAAGACTTAACCTGCAGCTGGAAAGTGAGAACACTGAAATGTGTTTGGCCCGGCATGGCCAAGCGTGTTAAGGCGTGCGACTCGTAATCTGAGGGTCGCGGGTTCGCATCCCCGTCGCACCAAACATGCTCGCCCTTTCAGCCGTGGGGGCGTTATATGTGACGGTCAATCCCACTATTCGTTGGTAAAAGAGTAGCCCAAGAGTTGGCGGTGGGTGGTGATGACTAGGTGCCTTCCATCTAGTCTTACACTGCTAAATTAGGGACGACTAGCGCAGATAGCCCTCGAGTAGCTTTGCGCGAAATTCAAAAAACCAAAACTGAAATGTGCTTTTATAATGGCATAAAATACAAGTTTTTGAAAAGTGAAACTTGCAAAAAGTTATTATTAGTTATTTCTTCCTTTCTCAGACCACTGTAAGAACACTCAATGCAGTTAAACAGTTCTTTATCTGATATAAAACCTTTAGAGGATATTAATGGCTTTGCTTATTTCTTTTCTCAGTTTTTGTACTCATTTTGTGATTTTTGGTTGGATATTCTACAAGATGAAACCCATCATGATGCACGTCTTTAAACAGATAAATGTAGCAACTCCTTATTATTAACTTCTTTACATATTGCTTTACTTGAATAAGCTCTCTATCAGTGTATTATACTAGATGCAAGATTTGTCAGATATATGGGAAGCTACGTGCTATAAACCATCAAGTAATCGCTACGTTTATTTTTATTAATGTTGTCTTATGTTCAGAAGAAAGGTGTTTGAACGTGAAAACTCACCAACTACAGTCAAATAAATCGCTGTTCCCAGTAAAGCTTCTTTGGACATGATACTTTCAAGGATTTTCTGGCGATGGTTAAATTTGACTGTTAGATTTCCATACATTTTAGAATCAAGACACTTCTACCCACAGAATCAGTTAATGTAAAGACCACCTGCAGCGTGTCTACCTTCGACAACAGAGTTTGTTACACGTAATTTACGTTTTGCTGATAACTCGGTTCTTGTGACAGTGCGCCTCACACTCACAAGAAAGAGAAAAACGCAACGCAATATTTGTCAGACCAATCAGGTTTCCTGTTAAACGATGACTTTACGAATTTGCGCATGACAAGAAACAATAAGGCGCACGAATGCTGCATCCGAGAAAACATCTGAAAATGGCATTTTATGTACGTGTATCAGAGGATACAATTTGAACTCAGACTATTGAAAGTAAACATTTTTCTTCGTCTTATCGATTGTGAAGCAGTACAGAACTGATAATGGTAAAGAAACATACATTTACGTTTATTCCCACTGCTGGAACTTTAACAAGAGCCGGTAATATATAGCCTGTGGTTATTCGCTTCCATTCAGGTTCATAGAATGTATTTTTGTTTTCGAAAATTGACCTGTTGATATAAAGCCTTACCTCGAGGAAATCGAATTTTGCACTTGTTTCTGGGCTGATTTCCAACATACCTCTTGACCTGACTTAAGCTATATATAATTATTTAATCTGTATAGAGTGCCGAACAAAACAGTGAGGGTCATGTATTAGATTACTTCTGCTCTTTGTTATATTTTGTATGTGTGGTAAACCAGCAGATGGAAGATGAACTCCCAGAACGATAACAAATTCGTAAGGTTTCATCTTGAGATATATTTAGTCGCAGAAGCAATAAGTGTCTTTACTGCAAAACTAGTGACGGCTAGTGCAGATAGCCCTCGTGTAGTTTTGCGCGAAATTCATAAAGAAACAACCAAACCTTATCAATTACCGTTGTAGCATTTTAATGTGTTTAAAATTCACATGTAAAGTACACACACATTACAATCAACTTCAGAATATCATCTTTTAAACGAATATTCTAGCCTTGTTTTTGTATTAAGAGAGATGTATTAAAGCTTTATAAGCTATAAATAATTCCAGACCCCTGGTGCTTTGAAAGATATAAAAATCTGAGAAGAGCTGAACGTGGTTCTAGCACCTAATCAAGAACAAACAAAGCAGAAGTGACTCAAAACTCAATCAAATAGCGAGTCGGCGTAGATCCCTTATCTCTTCAAGTATATTGTTTCAAAGATACGAATTCGGAAGCGTTCTTTTCGTCATCAAAACATTGGTAACAATTGGTCGTGGAGTAAATGATACAAACGTTCGTATGAGCAAATATATTCATTGGAAAGCACCGTTTACTCCTAGGTCCTGTTTGTTCGACATGAATAACTCAATGTTCGTTTTAAAAAGATAAGCAAGCCTTGTATTTACGTCAAGCAGCTCTGTGCTCATCGTATTTTATAAACAAATCAAATAAATATAAAAATATTACTATAAATTACTAAACAATTACTATATTTTGTATATATATACATGAAGCTACACCAAGACTATCTGCACTAATCGTCACCAGTATGAACTGATAGACTAAAACAGCGTTTTTCAAATTGGGATTCGCGGCTCCCTTGCGAGCCTTCAAGCTTTTCCTGGGTATCTGCCAAAAGAATGGACCGAAAACAAATACGCTGAATTAGTTTTAATTCTAAATAAACCAGAAGACGATAATAATTATGTAGAATTAATTAAACGAAACAATATGTAAAAAGGAGATGTTATTGTTTTTACTTCGGCATACTGTTTTTCAAATACTGTATAATTGTTATAGTTTAGGGAGCTTAAACGTTTTTGTTCACATAAAGGTAACCTAAAACCAAAAGAGTTTGGAGGCCACTGAACTAGAGGAATGATAGACATCCGACGTTTGTTTTGAATTTCGCGCAAAGCTACTCAAGGGCTATCTGCGCTAGCCGTCCCTAATTTAGCAGTGTAAGACTATAGGGAAGGCAGCTAGTCATCACCACTCACCGCCAACTCTTTGGCTACTCTTTTACCAACGAATAGTGGGATTGACCGTCACATTATAACGCCTCCACGGCTGAAAGGGCGAGCATGTTTGGTGCGACCAGGATTTGAATCCGCGACCCTCGGATTATGAATCGAACGCCTTAACACGCTTGGCCATGCCAGACCTGACATCTGAACGTAAAACACCTGAAATTATTGGACTACTGTAATTGAATACTTGGATTTCATCTTCACTGGTACAACTCAGGCCTGAATCCAAAGTGCGGGAAGCGATTTTGCGGACAACTGGACATAAATTATGTTTTGCCCACCACCACGTTCCAAGCTGAACAAAAAACCCGGCCTGGCTAACCAATGAATGAATATTTGCTGTAAAGTGTAGCTACAAGTTATGGTTTTGTTACTTTAAATCGCACAGTGAATCTTTTTTTTTTTATGCCCGCACATTTTTTTACATCGAAGGTGTTTTTTTATTAGATAATTAATAACGAATACTTTGGAGCATTGTTGTCGTTTCCATGTAAAATACGTTCAACAACTTCCAAATGTTTTGAACTTGGTAAAAGAAAAAAACAACTAGCAAAATTGCGTAGCTAATATTCAATGAAATTGTATATGTTCATATTGATAAGATACTAAATGTTTGGAGCTACTTCTTGGATGATTGCTATCCGGATCTTTCAAAGTTACCTCCATTCGTCAATTTCCCCCCGCTGTTACAGCAATACGTTTACGAATTTAGAGCTCTATAATCAGGATTTCGATTCCCCTCGGTGGACACAGCAGATATTCCGACGTGGCTTTGCTAAAAGAAAAACATACACAGAAAACGTCACAGCTACAAACAGCGTGTCATGTGTCCCCAAATGTAAAATCAACGGACTCATTAACTTCTTTTATAAAATACACACACGGTTGCAGACGACTTTGAAAATCTGTAAGCTGTAGAAGGACAGGTGGTTACGACGCTTAACTAGCATTATGCGGGTCGCGGGTTCGAATCCCTATCCAACCTGTCATGCTCGTTTTTCAACAGCCCTCGAGTGACCTTGCATGAAATTCAAACCACATCAACCCTTGCTTTTATTCGACAATAGCTAGACATTCGGAACGTGAGTTGGTTCTGTGTTGACTTTCTGCCCCCCCCCCACGTTAGTCGTTTAAAAACGGAGACTGTAGGAAACAGCTTCGAAAGTGTGCAATAAATACAGAATATAAATATAAATGTCTTTGTTCTTTGAAACCATCTTTCGTGGCAAATGAATTCTGGCATAATCTGGTCTATGGATGTTCGACTCCCAATCTGCGGGACGCATGTTTGAATCCTGTCACAGAATGTTCTTCCCTTAAACCGTTGAAGAGATATAACGCGACAGTCCATTCCCCGTTCTTTAGTAAAGAGTTGGCGGCGGATGGTGTTGAGTAGCCTTCGCCTCTATAATATCACTCCTAAATTAGGGGACAGTTAGTGCAGGAAACCCTCAAATAGTTTCACGTGACATCCAACAAAACAACGAAACAAACTAACCGTGACAAGAGAGATATATGGAAAGTAAAGAAAGAAGGCATAGAGACAGCACGTGAATAGTGCTGTAATTAGCAGGCAAAGAAAAATTTATATCATAATGACCTAAATTAGCGTCAGAAAATATTCAACATTAATATCCGTTAGCAATAACGAGTCAAGTATATGTGTTCTACTGAATCAAGGAAGGTATTGAATTTTGTTACAAAGGTATTAAAACCACGTAGCCCTCTACTGGTCTGTATAAAAATGTGTAAATTATTTTCAAGAATTTTTTAACGGTTTAACATTGATTACGCAGTATTTAGATAGATAAAGCGCTACAAATCATGTGTTCGTATCAGTAGTGGTTATACGGTTTGTGTATGTAAATAAATTATTTCGGTGTTACGGGCTGAAATTGATTGATGTATAACATTTTCTAGATACTTTAAATAATAAAACGTCACATATGATAAAGTTCAATTGTGCAAAAATCTTATAGGATTTGTACATGGTTGATAATAATGAATTAGACTTAACATATTGATAAAAGTTCGAACACTTACCGCCAGGTGTCTGTTACCGTAAAGTAAGCTTCACGTAGGAGGATTCGTTACTTTTACTGTTGTTTGTTTCTTTAGGTGTTGAGAACATAGGAATGTCTATGTTCCGCCCATTGTAGGTATCGAAGCTCAATTTTTAGTTTCTTAAGCCTCCAGACTTACCTATCAACTACTGGAAGAATCAGAGGTATCTAATAAAAATTAGATTACTGAAGATATATTATCACACGCACTGTACGCAGTTGATTATTTACGGGATTTTTTATTTCTGTTCTATTTGCACAAAGAAGAAGAGCATTATGGGTTTATGTTTTATTTATTTTATTTCATTTTTTTAACTGTTATAACTTCTGATATTTGATCTATTATCCAAAAAATTCTATATTAGAGTACCACCCTGAAGGTTTGTTTTGAATTTCGCGCAAAGCTACACGAGGGCTATCTGCGCTAACCGTTCCTAATTTTGCAGTGTAAGACTAGAAGGGAGGCAGCTACTTATCATCACTCACCGCCAACTCTTGGGTTACTCTTTTACTAACGAATAGTGGGATTGACCGTCACATTATAACGCCTCAACGACTGAAGACGCGAGCATGTTTGGTGTGACGGGGTTTCGAACCCTCGACCTTCGGATTGCGAGGCCATGCCGGGCCGCTCCCCTGAAGGCAAGTACGAACATTTGTTTAAATAGTTTGCTTGTTTGAAGTTTAACAGAAAACTACAAAATGAACTATTCGCGTTCTGCTCACCACGGCTATCGAAACCCAACTTTCTGGCGTTGCAAGTCCGTTAACATGCCGCCTTTGGCTAAAACTTTTAAATAACTGTTTTTAAGAACCAGCCGATTCAAACAAGGGGTTTGTTACTGAGTGTATTTAATGCTACTACCGCCACATGGTGAGAAAATAATAAATTATAAAACAAAAGGTGCAAGTTGTGACTAAATATTTCCAAGTTCAAACAACTACAAAGAATCACAGAGTAAATAGTTTTGGAAAACATAATGTTTTTGTATTCTCTTGCATCTCAGTTTCTTTGTTTATGAAGATTATTTTTATGTACTTATTTCTGTATTTTATCCTTTACACACAAGTAAATTCAGTAAAATATATTGTCACAATAATTCGACGAAACATAAATTTCATGACAATGGAATAAATAACTAATGGGCTTATTTTCATCAGAGCAGAGGTTTATATCGAAGTAAGCAAATTCATGCGAGATACCCTTTAACAAGATTTTATAATCTTGCAAAGAATCAATTCAGTAATGGGTTTTCTCACTAACTTTACCTCCTAAACCCACATTCAGTCAATCTGTTTGAAGTCAAGCACAAATATGCACAATTGGCTATTTGTGCTTTGCCCATCACGGGTATCAAACCCAGATTTTAGCGTTGTAAGTTCGCAGGCATCCATGTATCTACCAGTGTGCCAGTGGAGGACTGTTCAGTCTGTTCAGTGCAAAAAAAAAATCGTGTACATCAAAACACTGTGTATTTAAACAATAACAAGACAATAAAGAAAATACAAACACTTTCACCGGTGAAACGTAAGGTGTGCAGAAAGAAATATATCTATAAAGTTTAACTTGTTGGGTTAAATGTCAAGGGTGAAGAACTTGTACAAAGGACAAGGCTAAATAATCTTCTCTTTCCTTCTTTCTCTTGTCATTAACTCACGAGTGACCTCATTAGATGTTAATTACAGACTGCTTTGTGGATGGTAACCACTGATTCACTTGACTGAGAAAGTACTTATGTTTCGAAATTCAAAGTGAAAAGTCTATAAAATAAGAGATTTAGTTCACTAAAATATCCTTAGGAAAGGTTTTGGATTTCGCTCAAAAATACACAATGGTAATCTGCGCTAGCCGTCCCGAATTTAGCAGTGTAAGACGAGAGGAAAGGCATCTATTCATCAACACCCACCGACAACTCTTGAGCTACTCTTCTACCAACGAATAGTGGAATTGACCATCACATTATAACGCCCTCACGACTGAAAGGGCGAGCATGTTTGGTGTGACGGAAATTCGAACCCGCGACACTCAGATTACGAGTCAAGCGTCTTAACCGGCCTCGCCATGCTCAAGCATAGCTAGGAAAGAAAATTAGTTTAATGTTTTGTTGTATTATTTCTGAGTTGGGATATCCAAATGCGCTTTTTTTCAATATTGGTATACGGAAAGGTAAGAAATTGCACCATTTTCACCAAACTCCCTTACTAAATATCATGTGATGCCCTGTTTCTATACCCCTTCACGATCTCCATATCATACTCAAACCAAAGAATGTCCAGTTGGCATTTCATACGGAACAAAAGGTTTATATATTTTAGGTAAAAGGTGCACCAGACGACGATTTTTTTAGTCACGATTCCTTAGGCAATGTGAGCCAGGGCCCATTATGCCCACAAACATGGCTCACTTTGCCCACTGAATTGTCTGCATTGCTGATAATGCCAAATCACCATAAAACAACGTAGTATATTTGTTGTGATTGTTTGTGTTGAATGAATAAATAGGCCTAACTGAATAAATTAGCAATGTTTAACAACATTAACAATAGCAACAACAACAATAATAATAATTTTATCAGTAATTATTTTTATGTATTTATTTATCGTTTGTGGTTTAACGAGGGTTAATATATTTTCTTCTTGTAGGCACTTTCAAAGTACACGATAAAACCGCGCAGGGATCATGGTCGTTGGAAAACTGAAGACAAGCCATGACCCAGGCCCATTCGGGTCTTGAGTGCAGGGAAGCAGTTAGACGGTATGGAATTCCACGTGAAAGCTTCAAAGACTTACTCAAGACCAGCAGTAAACAGAAACATTTGGGTCGTTTCCGAAAGGTTTTCTCAGATGACCGAGAATACCGACGAGTTGAGCATCTGAAGCATTTGGATTTGATGTATCACGATATTACGAAGGAAGAGCTACTGTAAAATGATGATTACTACATAAATCTGAATGGTAAAGTGTATTAGGGAAAAATGAGCCGGTGGCCTTTGCCCACTTTGCCTGCGCTGAAAGACAAAGTGGGCCATTGAAAAGAATTTTTATATTTTATTATTTCCTTAAAATTAAGAATAATAACGGCAAATTATTTCTTCTGATTTATGGAAGAAACTGTCCTTATCACACACTGAGAAACAACAAGGTGGATATCTATACATAAATCATTTTATCACTGAATCAAGTTAGGCGGCCCACTTTGCCCACCCTTCCCCTAATGGAGTAAATTAAACTGATAATGTAGCAGTAGGTCTATATATATAATATTTGTATAATGGAATAATTAAACTGATAATGTAGTAGTAGGTCTATATATATATAATATTTGTATAATGGAATAAATTAAACTGATAATGTAGTAGTAGGCCTAGATATATAGTGTTCGTATAATTGAATAAATTAAACTGATAATGTAGTAGTAGGCCTAGATATATAGTACTCCTACAATGGAATAAATTAAACTGATAATATAATAGTAGGCCTAGATATATAGTATTCGTATAATGGCATAAATTAAACTGATAATGTAGTCGTAGGCCAAGATATATAGTGTTCGTATAATGGAATAAATTAAACTGATAATATAGTAGTAGGCCTAGATATATAGTGTTCGATAATGTACTAGTAGGTCTAGATATATAGTGCTCCTATAATGGAATAAATTAAACTGGTAATGTAGTAGTAGGCCTAGGTATATAGTATTCGTATAATGGAGTAAATTAAACTGATAATGTAGTAGTAGGCCTAGATATATAGTGCTCCTATAATGGAATAAATTAAACTGATAATGTAGTAGTAGGCCTAGGTATATAGTATTCGTATAATGGAGTAAATTAAACTGATAATGTAGTAGTAGGCCTAGATATATAGTGTTCGTATAATGGAATAAATTGAACTGATAATGTAATAGTAGGCCTAGATATATAGTGTTCTTATAATGGAATAAATTGAATTGATAATGTAGTAGTAGGCCTAGATATATAGTGTTTGTATAATGGAATAAATTAAACTGATAATATAGTAGTAGGCCTAGATATATACATGCAGGTAATATAATAGAAAACATACTGTAATTATTGTTTTATTTTAAGTAATCAAGTTGTATCTAAATATCCTACTTTTTTTAGGTGTTTAACTGTCTTTAATTTGTTTTATCCGTCTTTTCACTTATTCCAAAATGACAACTCGACTTTGACAAATACCACTCTTCTACCGTGAAGAAGCCACTGTTATACACTCATATAGTCTACATTACCCATGTCTTTTGTTTATACAATAAAGAACCACTTGAATTCAAGATGTTTAGCATATATACTATTTCAATTGATTAAACATGAATATCATA
Source organism: Tachypleus tridentatus (assembly GCF_004210375.1). Taxonomy (NCBI): domain Eukaryota; kingdom Metazoa; phylum Arthropoda; class Merostomata; order Xiphosura; family Limulidae; genus Tachypleus; species Tachypleus tridentatus. The sequence goes on along the minus strand of NC_134829.1, from coordinate 44,878,022 downwards.
CTCTTATCAACCTTCGATACACTGCCGTTATCAAACAAACCGTTTACTTATTTACTCAGTAGTTATCAAGTAGCACTAGTTAAAATCATTAGGCGTGTCTGAAGGTTTTAGCAGACGTTAGGCTTACAATGTTTGGTATTATTAATATTATTATTACAAATATTTGTTTTAAGCTAACTATTTTTTCACAATTTGAAACGTAGTAACTCGTATTCGTTTTTAAACAATGATTTATCTAACCTTTTCATATTAACGAATTTTATTTATTTATTTACTTAGAACTGCTCTAAGGTTTTTATTGATTAAAAAACATGAGAAACGGCTAAGTAGATTGCAATTTTGGATATTTACAGGTTAATTAAATATATAATAATTTACAATGTTAATTACTTACTATGAATCATGGCGGAGCGTTGAATTTTCTTTTCCATCATTATCAAACGTACCTTAATCAACTATATGCCATCACGTGTCGTTATCATAATTTCTTAAAATATAGAACAAGTTTGAGAGGGTTTGAATTGGTATTCTATAAGTTTGGTTTAGTTTGAAATTCGCGCAAAGCTATTCTAGGCCTATCTGCGCTAGCCGTCCCTAATTTAGCAGTGTAAGACTAGAATGAAGGCAGCTAGTTTTCACCACCCACCGCCAACTCTTGAGCTACTCTTTTACCAACGAATAGTGAGATTGATCGTAACATTATAACGCCCCACGGCTGAAAGGGCGAGCATGTTTGGTGCAACAGGGATCCGAACGTGACACCTTCGGAGTACAACTCGAGTACCTTAACCACCTGGCCATGCCGGGCCTTTCTATAAGTACAAAAAGATAATTAAACTTCACTTACGTATATGACCTGGTAATTAGGGTATTCAGTTTCACAATCTGCGGGTCGCGTCATTAAACATACTCGCCCTTTTAGTCACGGAAACATTATAGCGTATCAATTAACCCAATATTTATTGGAAAAAGAGTAGCCAAATAATTGGCAGTTGGTGGTGTTAACTAGATGCAATCGTTGTGGTTTAACGCCAGTGAATTAGGGGCGAAATTTAAAATATATCAAACTTGGATATCTTTAGGAATATTTTTAAAACATATTTGTAAAGGTTTGTTTGTTTTTTTGTTTTTGGAATTTCGCACAAAGCTACTCGAGGGCTATCTGTGCTAGCCGTCCCTAATTTAGCAGTGTAAGACTAGATGGAAGGCACCTAGTCATCACCACCCACCACCAACTCTTGGGCTACTCTTTTACCAACGAATAGTGGGATTGACCGTAACATTATAACGCCCCCACGGCTGAAAGGGCGAGCATGTTTGGCGCGACGGGGATGCAAACCCGCGACCCTCAGATTACGAGTCGCACGCCTTAACACGCTTGGCCATGCCGGGCCTATCTGAAGGGAAGAGAATCACATTAAAAGCAATTTAAAAGCAAAATAAAAGCCTCTTAGTTGTTTCATGGCAAGAATATTTGCGGATTCCAAAGCTCCATGTATATGGATTGACGTGCTATAATTTATCTCGGACGAGTCTCTGAATTAATTAATATTATGTTACATGTGTTACATATTACGATTTCAAATAGCCGGAAATTTTAATTTTAAATTATAACTCAATTGAAAGTCAAATATTTAACAAATTTACGATATTTGTCGACAAGATTGATACACATAATTTTTTTTTCTTAACACAAATATATTTTAATATACAAACAATAATTTATAATAAGGGTTTTTAGGAATAATGGTTTATATACAAGAGTTTTAGAAACTTACAAAATGTACTGAGTATTCTATCCATGCTCGCCCTTTCAGCCGTGGGGGTGTTATAATGTGACAGTTAATCCCACTATTCGTTGATAAAAGAGTAGCCCAAGAGTTGGCTGTGGTTGGTGATGACTGGCTGTCTTCCCTCTAGTCTTACACTGCTAAATTAGGGACGACTAGCGCAGATAGCCCTTGAGTAGCTCTGCGCAAAATTAAAAAAAAATAAACATAACAAAACAATTCTATCCATGAGGGAACTGAGTCTTTTATCGACGGTTCACGGAGATCGAATTAATTCTATGTTGACACATCGGTACACTTTTCTTGGCGGCTAACTATATCACACGTAAAGTTTTTCACCGACGACAATATCTACATCCTCGTAGAAACGCTAACGTCAGAAGTTAATTCAATGAAGTTAAGCGATACAATATGTTCAAATCTATAAACGTTCCTGGTCAAATATCTGTAATTTTCCGATTAATAAGCGTTTATCACAGTTGTAGCTTCCGAGGTTTATAGTATATTATCTGTAGCAAGCCAACAAAAATATTAAACTTTCTGTCCGCATGTTGCGATTCATAAACTTTTAGGCGAGGCTTTAGAAAGTTCAGTTTGCCCAACAATACTGATATTTATGTAGATATATATATATTGTTTATTCTTACACTTCAGCATCTTTTACAAATTTATGGAACAGGTGGCACTTTCGCAATACACGTTTAACAGTATAAGATACAGGCATTTTTAAATATGTATTAAACTGAAACATATATAAATATTAAAATAAATATACATTAGTAAATCCGTTAAAATGGAAATAGAGGTAGCCAGACAATATTGTAGTCTAAGAATATTACAAAAGACATTGATAAAATAGTGGTAGAAATTCACGGAGTTTGTTCGATGAAACGAGAAAATATATTGGAATGGAATTGTGAAACGAAACAGAAAGAATTTGTGTTCGCGTCTGCTAAAGTGGTTATATCAGAGATCCTAAGGTTCAGCAGTAAGTATGAAGGTTTATAACGCTAAAAACTGGGCTTCGATACCCTTAGTGGACACAACACAAATATTTCTTTGTGTAACTTTGTCCTTTAAAGCAAACAAACGAACAAGAATTCGGGTATATCTCTCCTCATCTTTGAAATACTGGCCTCAAATAAGGCAGCCAGTCAGCAACACCTGACGCCACAAGAGCTTAGTCCAGTTGGATAATAGGATTGGCTGTCACTTTTTGTGATGACTTGAAGTAAAAATATATTCTCAAGATAGCTGGTATGGGTATTAGCACTTTAATTAAAAAAAAGTACAAAACAACGTTCCGTTTCTTAGGTCATCTTCAGGTTAACAAAGAGTTAACCTTTAGGTTATATCCATACCAGCCGTCTTTAGAAGGACTGTCACTGTTATAACATACGCACACCTGAAAGTGCGAAACATGTTCAACGGCATCACGTCTCGAACCATGGACTCTTCGTTTGATTTCCCAATACACTAACCATTAGGCAACTTCCAAGCTGTATCCCAAAGTATTTATGTAAACTATTTCCTATTCCTAACAAAGTTACACCACCTTCATTCATTTTCAACTAAACTCTAAATACATCTTCCTTGCATATTATTGGCGCGTTGAGCTCAAATACAACTCAAGTATACCAGTGTTGCAAAGCCCAGTAAGATTTGAAATAACACGTATAACCATTTTAAACAACTCACCAGTGAGGTCAAAAATGTCCTTGTTCTCTAGTGAGTGACTATATGCTTCAAATTATTATAATGTTTTAAGATCCGGCATGGTTAAGACGCTCGAGCCGTAATCTGAGGGTCACGGATTCGAATCCCCGTCACACCAAACATGCTCGCTCTTTCAGCCGTGGGGGCGTTATAATATAACAGTTAATTCCACTATTCGTTGGTAAAATAGTAACCCAAGAGTTGGCGGTGGGTGGTGATGACTAGCTGCCTTCCCTCTTGTCTTACACTACTAAATTAGGGACGGCTAGCGCAAATTATTTTCGTGCAGCTTTGCTCGAAATTTGAAAACAAACAAAAAAACAATAATGTTTTGATTATCCTTAAAACTGTTTTGTTACATGTCGTCTGTATGTGAGTGCTTGTTCAAACCAGCCACTCAATACTGCTAATATTTTGGAAAAATATCGGTAAAGGCAGCACGTTATGTCGTAATATTTGATGCCTAGCCTTATAAAAACCACATACGATTGTTCTGTTATTTTTTATCGGTTCATCTTCAATGACACTTTACGCAACGTGTGATGACCAGATCAGAGAACTCAGGTTCACAAATGCAACACACTCCGTCAAGGATCTAACCCGACTTTTTGAGTCGAATAATGAAACTTACTGCTACTTTTATAACAGCTGAAAGTGCGAAGAGTATTCAGCACTGTCCGGGCTCAAACTAATCAACTAAATTACCGAAAGCTGTTTTTCGTTTCAACTACGGGCCCAGCATGGCCAAGCGTGCTAAGGCGTTCGAATCGTAATCCGAGGGTCGAGAGTTCGAATCCCGGTCGCACCAAACATGCTCGCCCTCCCAGCCGTGGGGACGTTATAATGTGATGATCAATCCCACTATTCGTTGGTAAAAGAGCAGCACAAGAGTTGGCAGTGGGTGGTGATGACTAGCTGCTTTCCCTCTAGTCTTACACTACTAAATTAGGGACGGCTAGCGCAGATAGCCCTCGAGTAAGTTTGCACGAAATTCAGAAAACAAACAATCAAACATCAAATACAAATTTGTTTTCGATCGAGAATCGTTTCTGAAATACGCTCTGGATTACAGTTTAATAAACCGTTAATAAATAAATATATATACATGTGTAAAGAGAGAGTGAGAGAAAATCGACAGGTATCTTGAAAATTTGCTTGTACGCCGAGAACAAAAAACAGCGTGTTTTCCAACAGGTGCTGAGCGCAACCCGTTTCAAAATATAGAACTGCTGTGTTATGACTCACGCACTTTAAACAATACTCCATTTACACGTGGCAAAAGGACTTAAAAATAATGGATCTAATGGAGACGTAGAGTTTGCTTCATTATCTTCACTATAGGTAGAACAAGAACGTACGAGTTACAGCGGTGGAGCCACTGTTTTAAGAAATATTTACTTTTATCGAACTCTAAAATCATATATATATATATATATACAAATAAGCGTTTCTAGTTTTGCATTTATAGTGTATATGGAAGGGAAAATAGTCAACATGACCCACTGCCAGTTCTTGGACTACTCCTGTATAATGAAATAGTGAGAATAATCAATCTTAAACGCACCCAAAGCCCTCAAGAGCCGGGAAGGCCTTTTTGGTGGCAGGTCTGCTAACTGGTTGCTTTCCATCTGATCGGTATTTCCAAATTAAGCACGGTTATATCAAAATTTTAGAAGGTTCTGTGACCTAACTGTTTAGCCCACGTGCCCATAACTTCTTTCTAGAGCTGGCAACTCACCAAAGTTTATCAGTACGGATCCTGTGAGTCAGGGGTACGACTGAGGGCTTACGACGTTAACATCGAGATTCAGTCCCTGTGGTAAACGCAGTACAAATTAGTCCATTTTGAAACTTCATGTTAAAGTAAAACAAACTATTAATGCAGAAACTTTCAAATTTTCAACCTGACAAACGATTGGTCTTTCTTTTCTTTTCCATTAGTGGTATCTTTGGGGTTTTACGACATTTATTTTTGAATATGTTTGCCGAACGAATAAGAAACATCAAAAGATTACTGGTTTGTGTTTATACATTCTTAGTACAGAGGTTTGATTCCCTTCGGTGGACTCGGCAGATTGCCCAGTATGGCTTAAAAATAAGAACAAAAGCACACAAGCACACATTCCTAGTATAACATTTGTGTTTGATTAACTTGTCTGACTCAAAATTCCAAAGAGTTTTTTATTATTGATGTTATTTTACAAAATTCGCTCACTCACTGTCCTCTCCTTTAACAGTTAATTTATTTTTACCTTTTGTAAATTAAAATCGAAAATACATTTGTCGGTCAAAGAGGAGATATACCCGGAAAACGCTGAGGCTATCTATGTTGGGTTACTTTTGTTACACCCATTATATTAAAAGTGCGAAGAGCAATATTTGTGAGAACGAGACGGGAACCATGAACTCTCGAATCCACAGTTTGAGCATGCGAACATTAACCACGACTCTCGTAACAAGTGAAACAACTGAACTGTGTTTTTCATTAGAAATAAATAACATATATATAGAGAGATACATAGAAGGTTCAAAGAAATGTTGTGTCGAGAGTATACACGTTAATTCAAAGCAGCGCGGCTGTTAATCTCAAAACCAGAGTGTTTTGTATGACGCCTAGTGCACAAATAAACTGCAATTGCCAAACATATTGCAAGAAATCGTCACTATTCCTGAAAATGTATCTTATTGTAATTTTCATTCTAGCTTAGAGTTTCGTTATAGGAAATACGTAGACTCTTAACGCGTATTTGTACGTATTGCTGAATAGTCAATAAAACGTATTATAAAACATTTGTATTTGGTGGTAGTAATTTATATGTCGTTGTTGTTTTTTATATATTATGCGATGCATGTTGAGTTCGTGACGCTAGCTTTTATTATTTTTTTTTATCGCCCGACACATTACTGAATTATTGTATAGTCGTTTTTTTTTTTTTTTTTTTTATTTTAAGCAAAAAGTAACGTATGAGTTATTTATGTTCTGCCCACCATGAGTATGAAAACCCAGTTTTTAGTGGTGTGAGCTATCAGAATTAACGCTGCGTTACTGGAGATCTGGTAGTACAGTTTTTGTGTTATTATGTTAGAGAACACAAGTTTGTAGTGTAATCTCCTTACCCTCAACCCCCTTCAAGTGCGCGTGTGTCTGTCTGTCCGTCTGCCACGCGCGTATTTCAAAAAACCGATAGGGCTGATGCTACACAAGAATTTTACGCAAGATAGGAAGTCAGAATAGAGCATTCATCCACGAATTTGGTCGAGATTCAAATCCGGGTCCGCATTCTGGATCACTACTTGGAAGAATTGTTGGTTTTTATAAAGGGGATGTAAGATTTTTTAAAAGGAGCTTTTCATGTAACAGTAAAATATTTGTGTGTGTGCTCAGTGACGTAGGTGATTTTTGTTTTTCTTCTTCATGATTACATTGTGTTTCGAAGATTTTGAGTCCTTACGACAGGCCCCAAGTTAGTACAGCAGTAGTAAGTCTACGGATTTGCAACACTAAAATCAGGGGTTCGATTCCCCTCGGTATGCTCAGCAGATAGCGAGATGTGGCTTTGCGATAAGAAAACACATACACCTTACAACAGAGTTGGTATGGCTAAATTTGGTGTTACTAAGCCTAATCGTTCTCATATAAAAGCATCATTACAATTTGAAAATGTAACACCGGATTTTCTTATTTCAGAGATGGAAGGGCCTGTACTATATGACTGACAGTGACTTTTCTGTCCACATTTGGAAACTAAGTGACATATAACTTTGTCTGTAAATTATTGTAAAATGTATATTTCCTACAAGTAGTTGTACACTGTACGTGTACGAAAGGCTCTGTAGAAGCTTAGCTTATACGAATACGCTCCATGTGTAGCAGACGATGTCTACTGGTAGCGCATGCGCTCTGCTTTGTCACAGCAGGTGTAGTCGTTTACATCCTGTCTCGTGCCAGCATTTTGTGAACTATATCTCGTATAAACAACGTGAACTGGCAGAGAACCACTTGTTAGCAGGGAACTGCGATAACGAATTCGGTTTTTGATCGGTGTAGTTCATGATGAAATAGTTTCAGTTCCTGAGACACTTAAATACACGCTTGTGCAAAATGCTTTAACAGTACGAACGGCATGTCCTTTTCCGAAATCGAGCAAAATATCGGAACTTGCAAATTTAAAATCCAGCTCACTTCTGAGCACAACGAGAACATAGCGGAATTCTACGATATTCCGCTTAATCCGCCTCAAAATGTTTCCGAAGTTCCGTTAAAAGATGTCACTTCATGCCCATGCTATAACCACGTGGCCAACCATGATAATCCTGACGGAAAAGTGTCGTCCATTTCATGTGAAAAAAATAACGAATATTATAAAGATACGAGCAGAGAAGCTACGTCTCGTGACATAAGTTTCTATGATTACGTGTCTCATAGAAAGAAGAGTGCAGATCACACAATATTAGTTAGCTGTGAAGATTTCTCAAATTCCAAAAATGAATCGGCTATTGGATCTGAAAGTGAAAACGCACGTGAAAGATTGTCTTTCGGTGTCCAACAGGTGGGCGAGCCTCGACGTCGATATCTAGTGAACGAAAATGGTTCAGAAAATAATGTTAGGTTCAACAGTTCTAGCTCTGACGTCCAACTTCAGTCTGCGGTTGTTGAAGAAAATCCCACAAATCCTAATTTCCTTCAGCTCTCAAACAATGAAGCAGATCCCACAGACCCTTCCTTCTCTCAACTCCTTTCACAAGGGTGTTCCATTAGCCTCCTGAATCCACCTGAATTACCTGAACTAAAGCATTGCATCCAGAAATCTCTTGAGGATTACCAAGGGTTACCACTACCTGTCCGAACGTTACCCAGAGAGCGAAATCCTTCGTTAGTTGAAGACCTTCTTCATGAAATTTACGGTCAATTATCTCCCTCTGACCGCCGGTCAAGTGCTGACAGTGAGCATTTCACTGATGGATCAGTTACCGACTTTACATGGGCAGTTAATCACTTTATGATGGGAAGCGAAAGGGGAAGACGAGCGAGATACACTCGATCTAGTTTACTTAATAAAGGTATGAATTATGTGTCTGGTATTCTGACATAACGTAAAGTCTTATTACATTAGAGAAGTTGGCTACTCAGGTAATTAAAGTGACTCGGTCTCATTTAAAGGAGAAGGGTTTATAATGTTCAAATATACTTCTATAAAGTCTAGTAGTGCTCTTACGTTTTCTGGCTCTTCTAATATACTTCTATAAAGTCTAGTAGTGCTCTTACGTTTTCTGGCTCTTCTAATATACTCCTATAAAGTATAGTAGTGCTCTTACGTTTCCTGGCTCTTCTAATATACTCTTATAAAGTCTAGTAGTGCTCTTACGTTTCCTGGCTCTTCTAATATACTTCTATAAAGTCTAGTAGTGCTCTTACGTTTTCTGGCTCTTCTAATATACTCCTATAAAGTATAGTAGTGCTCTTACGTTTTCTGGCTCTTCTAATATACTCCTATAAAGTATAGTAGTGCTCTTACGTTTTCTGGCTCTTCTAATATACTCTTATAAAGTCTAGTAGTGCTCTTACGTTTTCTGGCTCTTCTAATATACTCCTATAAAGTATAGTAGTGCTCTTACGTTTCCTGGCTCTTCTAATATACTCCTATAAAATCTAGTAGTGCTCTTACGTTTCCTGGCTCTTCTAATATACTACTATAAAGTCTATTAGTGCTCTTACGTTTTCTGGCTCTTCTAATATACTTCTATAAAGTCTAGTAGTGCTCTTACGTTTTCTGGCTCTTCTAATATACTCCTATAAAGTCTAGTAGTGCTCTTACGTTTCCTGGCTCTTGTTTTGTCCCGAAAGATTGTAGAATCGTTATTTTATAAATAATTCCAAAAATAGAAATATGTTTATTTTCTATGATTTGATAGATAGTTTAGGCAGAGTACCCATATTGAATTGACTGTGAAATAGGCGGCTACTGTGTGTTAGAGAAACACTTGTAAAAATATATGCGTGACAATGTGACCCATCAGTGTATCTCTTGCGACTAAATAGAGAGCGACTCATGACTTTGATCCAAAAAAGTCCATTTTTTTGTTCTGATAGAATACTAAAGCTTTTGTTTGTTTCAGAATTTTCGCGCAAAGCTGCACAAGTAGCCATTTGTTCATAGCTAGCCAAAGTCAGCTCTTGGGTTACCTGTGTCTGACTGAATGTTTTCTGACTGTTACTCTTACAGCGCACCACCGACTCCCACCTTTGGAAATTGGCTGTGAATCACAAACTTTCAGATTCCAGGTTATCTTTTTAGTTTCTGTTGCTTCCCGCAATTTATTTCCAATAGAATAAAACTTTTCCTTATAATAACTTAAGCCATGTTCGAGTACCATAACCACTATGGTACGACCATTCCTTACTAAAAGCAAAAAGTTTAATAATTTTCTTTCGACTAAGTAACCAGTAATACATTTTACAAGATAACGCTTGTGATATCAAACATACTCTCTCTTAAATATAGTTAAACGCAATGTTTTATTTTAGTTTAAATTACGGCCATTAGGCCTACATTCTAAACACCTTTATCTCAGAAAACAATATTTTAATAAAGTCCAAAGTATGGTTGTTCGTTTCAGTATTTATTCTATAAGAAGTAACAGATTTGAGCAAAACATGATTTTCTCTATAAACTAACAAGCAGAATAGAGTGAACTAGCAAAGTTTTGAATAGAGATAAAACTGATACAAGTTTATTAGGAGACGGAGAGATTGTGTTTATTTGAATTTGAAAAGATTTTTTTAAGACAACAAGTCTAAAGAAGGACAAACACCTTTAGAAAACAACAGAAACTTGAAAACGAATAGAAATAAAATAAACCTTTGAAATTAAGCCTAGTTCAGAATCACCTCTTTTTCGAGACGAATGCCTTCCGGCATGACCAGGTGTTTAGAACACTCGACTCGTAATCTGAAGGTTCGGGTACGAGTCCCCGTCACACCAAACATGTTCTCTCTTTCAGCCGTGGAGGCGTTATAATGTGACGGTCAATCCAATTATTCGTTAAAAAAGAGTAGCCCAAGAGTTGACGGTGGGTGGTGATGACTATCTGCCTTCCCTCTAGTCTTACACTGCTAAATTAGGGACGGCTAACGCAGATAGTCCTCGAGTAGCTTTGCGCGAAGTTCAAAACAAATCAAATCAACCAAATGCCTTCTATGCCGTTAAAGGGAACCTTATAAAAATACCACCTCCAAACAAAGCAAAACTCAGTTAGTCTATACGTAGTAGTAACAGACTGTTTATACGGGCGAAATGGTGTATGTAATCATCTTAACTGTTTGAGTGTGTGCATTGGCGTTCTTTTGTTTTTATACCTATACTATAACTCGTGTGATGTCTTCAAATTAGTTATTTAACTTCGACCTCATAATGAAAACAATACTTTATTCGCTAATGTTTTCATTTATCGAAAGATCTGCAAACTGAGATAAGCCATCGAATTTTAGTAACGTACACCTACATCCTAGCACAGATAGCCCTCAAGTAGCTTTGTGCGAAATTCAAAAAACAAACAAACTTATAATCACATCCAATATAAAGTTGCGGTAGGACAGACGTATCAGAACTACATTTTTACGTTATTTTAGATTGTGCAATGTTTCCCAAACTGGTCGATTTTGGAAAGAATATGTAACGGCTTTTTTTTCAACCGAAAATATTCATTATTTCTGATTGGTTGTTTAGAATTTTCCAGGCGAGGCTATACCTTGCACTTAATGGTATTGAAAAACAAAATAATTTGGATCAACTTGGAGACCCAAGACCATTCGGAGGGATATTCTTAACAAGTCGTATCCCCATTATGGTAAACAAAGTACAGTGTCCTGTAGCAGATGAGAATCTACTAACACAAAGGCCTGTGTTACAAGCAAGTAAAATGCCCCAGGCGACAGCATACAACATATTACGAAGGAAATACGACAGAACTAAAATGTACATAAGTTATCTCAATGTCTTAACATTTTGACTGTTGCTTGCCATAAGCAGCACTAGAATGTAATGGGTATTCATGTTAATCCATACGAAGACATAATAGTCAAGACTCCAGACGCATACCTACGGATTTCTGTGCGATAATATTGTTGAAACGAGCACTAAAAATCGCCTTTTCCGTATAAGATAGATAACGGAAAGTTACATGGAAGAGCCGTATAATTTAGGCGTGACGACTGGACCTTTACGGTCGTGAGATAAAGCATGAGCGAACGTGGCGACATGAACTATAACGAGGTGGTGAGCCTCCAAATTCGTTTTAATATAATTTATTCAGCTTTTGTCTTTAAACATAGTTTAGATACGTTATTTGACAAAGTGCTTTAGAAGAGTGCCATTAAAATAAATGGGCCTCCACAGGTATAATGGACAACAAAGTGATGGACCTCACAGGTATAATGAACTACTAGCTTATGGGTTCGCACAGGTAAAATGGACGACCAACTAATGGACCCCACAATGATAATGGACGACTAACAGATAGACCCCACAGGTATAATGGACGACTAACGTGTGGGCCCCCACAAATATTATGGACGACCAACTGTTGGACCTCACAAGTATAGGGAACGACTAACTTATGAGGTTCTATAACTATAATGGATGACTAGCTTATGTGGTCTCATAGGTATAATGGATGACTAGCTCATGGGGTCCCACAGGTATAATGGATGACTAGCTTACGGGGTCCCACAGGTATAATGGACGACAAATTGAAATTCCACTATCAAATATAATAACAATGGGAAGACGTGTTTTTAAAATGTCATCTTTGGTATAATTTTGTCGCTTATGACGATTTTGTTAACTGTAATTTATTAGTTACTTTCCTTTAACTTTAAGTGTTATGCCCGGTTGTAAACTTCAACTACCAGGATAACACAGCGAGACCATCTTGTTGTCGTTGTTTAATTAAAGTGTAAACCGGAATTTTAGGGAAATACATTCAAGTAATTGAAAACAACATTCCTTGAACACATCTACAGTTGGAAAATTTGTCGTCTTTGCTGATAGTCGAAAATTTTCAGACAGCTTATTACGTTTTTGTTAGACTAAGAGAGGCTAACATTAATATTTGACTTAAAAATAGCACAGATACTTACCAAGACAACACTGAAGTGATACACACGTATTGTTACTAATATACATAATAAGTACGAGTGTAACTTATCAAAAAAAATGTTACTTAGTTATTGAAAATTCTTCTAAAATAACTCAAATATCGATTGTACCGCTGCAATGTAACTTTTTTTTTAACACATCACGAGAACTAAAAATTTTCAACGTGGACTAAACAACAAGATCAGTCCCTAATTCTGAACTACCAATCAGAGAAAGGGCAGCCAGCGACACATAATGTCACAAGAATTTGATCGGTTCTTTAAGCCGAATGATGAGATTGGTTGTCATTCTGAAAATACGAAACATCACTCGATCATTGGACGTTCCGATTTACAGCCAATAGGCGAAGTTTAGCCTACTTTCATCACAGAGTTTAAACGTTTTCTGTAAACTTGGTGAATGGAAAATGTATTATATTGGAAGTATGTGTCATTACGAGTTTAATCTTTAATTTAATAATATATTTATTCCATTGCTTTCTATTGCAAGCGCCTCACACTGACAAGCTAGAAACTATGTTTAGAATTGATCACTATACATTATATCCATCTATCTCAAAATACAAAATAAAGAAGAATGTGTTTGGTGTTTAATCCTTTCAGATAATGCTTAGGAGCTAATACAAGACTTTACGTAAAAAAATCCGGACGAGATAAGCTCCCAGTAACAACCCTCGCTAACGAAGAATCTTAGATTATATGCTGTGTTCCTTTTGTTGCTTGTGAACTCTAGAAGTTAGCATTACATCTACCTCAGCTCTTCAAGAAGTAATAAAATATATCCCTAACTTCTATTGCAATAAGCTTGATATCTGGTGCATTAACAAGTAATTGAGCATCACATCAATATGTTTATGGTATGTATTACATTTTAAACACTATTTAACACGCCTTTTTCGCTTTAACATAAACTAGCATCGATAAAAAACCAGTTTAATCGCAAATTATCCAGATTAGAATAACGTATTAATGAGCCTAGAGGAATACGCATACATCTTTGAACTGAACTGCCTCAATATGCTTTTATGTAAATCATGAATGTCTCTATAAGTAACTGTAGCTGGACATTACTTACATCACTGTGCGTTACATCAGACATATTGTTCTCTGTCATGAATAATAACTAGTTTAATTAAACTTGTTGACGAGAATAACAGTTTTGGAAAATAAAAACTTGAAGGCGGTTTGACTGTGTAACGAATCACAAATTTACAATAAACATACGACATTTCGACAATATTGTGTTATCCTTAGATGCACCTCAAACGTCGTATATTTATCATAAACTTAGTTGTTCTGTGTTGTTTTTTTCATTACTCAGTCAAACTTTCTCCAAACATTTAACAGCTCGGTGTATTATAAGATATACTAAGTTTGGATAACCTAATGTTGCTTTCACTAAACAATAATTTGGTGTATTATAAGATATACTACGTTTGGATAACCTAATGTTGCTTTCACTGAACAATACTTTGGTGTATTATAAGATATACTAAGTTTAGATAACCTAATGTTGCTTTCACTGAACAATACTTTGGTGTATTATAAGATATACTAGGTTTTCATAACCTAATGTTGCTTTCACTGAACAATACTTTGGTGTATTATAAGATATACTAGGTTTGGATAACCTAATGTTGCTTTCACTGAACAATACTTTGGTGTATTATAAGATATACTAAGTTTGGTTGCTTTCACTAAACAATACTTTGGTGTATTATAAGATATACTAGGTTTGGATAACCTAATGTTGCTTTCACTAAACAATAATTTGGTGTATTATAAGATATACTAAGTTTAGATAACCTAATGTTGCTTTCACTAAACAATACATTGGTGTATTATAAGATATACTAGGTTTGGATAACCTAATGTTGCTTTCACTAAACAATAATTTGGTTTATTATAAGATATACTAAGTTTAGATAACCTAATGTTGCTTTAACTAAACAATAATTCGGTGTATTATAAGATATACTAAGTTTAGATAACCTAATGTTGCTTTCACTAAACAATAATTCGGTGTATTGTAAGATATACTAAGTTTAGATAACCTAATGTTGCTTTCACTAAACAATAATTCGGTGTATTATAAGATATACTAAGTTTAGATAACCTAATGTTGCTTTCACTAAACAATAATTCGGTGTATTGTAAGATATACTAAGTTTAGATAACCTAATGTTACTTTCACTAAACAATAATTCGGTGTATTATAAGATATACTAAGTTTGGATAACCTAATGTTGCTTTCACTAAACAATAATTTGGTGTATTATAAGATATACTAGGTTTGGATAACCTAATGTTATCTAGGTATTGGTTTGGATAACCTAATGTTGCTTTCACTGAACAATACTTTGGTGTATTATAAGGTATACTAGGTTTGGATAACCTAATGTTGCTTTCACTGAACAATAATTCGGTGTATTATAAGATATACTAAGTTTGGATAACCTAATGTTGCTTTCACTGAACAATAATTCGGTGTATTATAAGACATACTAAGTTTGGATAACCTAATGTTGCTTTCACTAAACAATACTTTGGTGTATTATAAGATATACTAAGTTTAGATAACCTAATGCTGCTTTCACTAAACAATAATTCGGTGTATTATAAGACATACTAAGTTTAGATAACCTAATCTTACTTTCACTAAACAATAATTCGGTGTATTGTAAGATATACTAAGTTTAGATAACCTAATGTTGCTTTCACTAAACAATAATTCTATGGATAAAATATTAAAGTCAATACTTCATACTGTAAAAGTGGTATTTATTAATTAGTTATTCAGTTCACTAGATTCTTGACTGGAGAGTAATACAATAGTTAATTTATCTAATTTAATACAACAGTTTATATGTAAACATGTAATGAAAAAAACAAACAAAACTTATAATGAAATTATTTATTAGTCCGGGTTTCCTCACTGTTTTCAATATTTTTTGGCTGTAATATTAATAATATTTCATGAGATTCCGCCAGTATCAGGACACTTAGGTTAGTCCTGACTCAGGTAACAGTGTAAATCAATCCTCGTAATAAAAATGGAAAATATATCATGCATATATATACATTAAACTTATAAACCAATACTATTAGTGAAACTATCATTAACTAAAGATTGCAATATAGCATATTTATAAAACACATGAAAAGTTTCTTAGTTTAATTTAATATAATCGTTGAAAAATACATTTACGATATATAAATTTCATATCTATGACGAAATTGGCTTTAATGGAAAATACAAAATAAATTTACAATTATAGTTGTCTTCATAATTACCGCAATTTTATAAGAATTTGTAGCTGATAAACTAGTTTAAATTGTCTGTCTATCTAACATTATTTTTGTCGATGAGATCCTTTCTTATCTTTCGTGATTAATCTAACATACACTGAGTCACCTTTGTTGATTCCACGAGAAAGCTAAACACTGCCTTACCACCTGTTGTCTTTTTATCTGTGGAGCTGATGTGTTCAAATTCGCCATCTACTGGCAAACATATGGAATTAAATACAAACTAGTACTGACTTGATCTGTTATTTCGTAATACGACTTTGGATTTATTGGAAAGAAGAACAGTGCATTAGAAGATAATAAACTTTTTGTGAAAATAAATCTGTACACAGATATTTATACAGTAATATTATCCTTCGCCTTCCCTCCAACGACCTCTACCTCAAGTATTTTAAACAGGAATTGGAATAGTGGAAAAGATAGTGAAAATACTTCACGTTTTTAACACTAGGTTTCAGCTCATCTATAAGGAGAAAATTTAGAAATACGATAAAAGTTGCCTGTATTTTACTCTGAATCAATGAATTATCTTTATATGAGTAGTTTATTAGTATAGTTGAATTATCTTTATATAAGTAGTTTATTAGTGTGGTTGAATTATCTTTATATGAGTAGTTTATTAGTAGTTTATTAGGAATTATCTTTATATGAGTTGAATTATCTTTATATGAGTAGTTTATTAGTGTGGTTGAATTATCTTTATATGAGTACTTTATTAGTGTGGTTGAATTATCTTTATATGAGTAGTTTATTAGTATAGTTGAATTATCTTTATATGAGTAGTTTATTAGTGTGGTTGAATTATCTTTATATGAGTAGTTTATTAGTATAGTTGAATTATCTTTATATGAGTAGTTTATTAGTGTGGTTGAATTATCTTTATATGAGTAGTTTATTAGTGTGGTTGAATTATCTTTATATGAGTAGATTATTAGTGTAGTTGATTTTTCAGAGAAAGGTTCTGAACATGATTCTTAATTACCCAAACATATAAAATAATAAACGTATTCTAGGAATAGAATGAAAAGAGACGTCAATGTGGATATCGAAAAATACAAATATATCAGACAGATAACAAAGGTCCAATAAAAGTAAGTTTTAACAGGGGGACGAAAACAATGTTATGGATATAATTTAACGTATATCTAACTAAAAGAGTCAATCTTTGTAAACATACACTGAGGGAACTGCACAATATGGGCTATGGAGGACCAACTCAGTGCTAGTGAATAAAATATAAAAATCAACAGATGTTTCTATTATTCCGTCTGACCCCTGTAAGATTATTCTGTATGTGCATACTATCTATGGTTCTGCCGTAAATATCGGTTAGTACATCATACGTATGCGAAGCCAAACCTCGTCCATCTGTTTTCGAAGCTTCAGGACGAGGTTTCGACGTGCTCGCGCAGTTCTTTATCAGACGAATGAGAAGGAAGATCCACTGAGAAAAATACTAATACAAGTACGTTGTTACGTAATGCAGTTAAATTTCGTGAATTATTATGATGTATTTTCTAGTATAAAAGAAACTACAATACATCCTGTTTGTACTCGAGAGAGAGCGTAAAAAATTGCTTTGAGATATTAGTGAGGGGTGCATTTTTCTTTTTTGTTTTAATTTATTTATGGATAAAGCTATTAATATTATATGATGCCACCATCCCTAAATTTTGAGCTATGGTTTATAGAGAAGGCATCCAGTTAGCAGCACCATGCCAAACCCCATCGATACTCAGGAACTAACTGTCACTCTTATGACACGCCAACAGCTTAAAGTGGGTTAGGTATTCTATGATATCGCATAGATGTGATCCCAAGTTTTCAGTTCCAAACTCTACTTCAGACCTGACTAGCAGATTTAGGTATTCTATGATATCGCATAGATGTGATCCCAAGTTCTCAGTTCCAAACTCTACTTCAGACCTGACTAGCAGATTTAGGTATTCTATGATATCGCATAGATGTGATCCCAAGTTCTCAGTTCCAAACTCTACTTCAGACCTGACTACCAGATACTTTTCTGGTTCAGTTCCAAACTCTACTTCAGACCTGACTAGCAGATACTTTTCTGGAATGTCACATTCACAATCTACTTCAGACCTGACTACCAGATACTTTTCTGGTTCAGTTCCAAACTCTACTTCAGACCTGACTACCAGATACTTTTCTGGTTCAGTTCCAAACTCTACTTCAGACCTGACTACCAGATACTTTTCTGGTTCAATGTCACATTCACAATCTACTTCAGACCTGACTACCAGATACTTTTCTGGTTCAGTTCCAAACTCTACTTCAGACCTGACTACCAGATACTTTTCTGGTTCAGTTCCAAACTCTACTTCAGACCTGACTACCAGATACTTTTCTGGTGTCACATTCAAACTCTACTTCAGACCTGACTACCAGATACTTTTCTGGTTCAGTTCCAAACTCTACTTCAGACCTGACTACCAGATACTTTTCTGGTTCAGTTCCAAACTCTACTTCAGACCTGACTACCAGATAATTTTCTGGAATGTCACATTCAAACTCTACTTCAGACCTGACTACCAGATACTTTTCTGGTTCAGTTCCAAACTCTACTTCAGACCTGACTACCAGATACTTTTCTGGTTCAGTTCCAAACTCTACTTCAGACCTGACTACCAGATAATTTTCTGGAATGTCACATTCACAATCTACTTCAGACCTGACTACCAGATACTTTTCTGGTTCAGTTCCAAACTCTACTTCAGACCTGACTACCAGATACTTTTCTGGTTCAGTTCCAAACTCTACTTCAGACCTGACTACCAGATACTTTTCTGGAATGTCACATTCACAATCTACTTCAGACCTGACTAGCAGATACTTTTCTGGAATGTCACATTCACAATCTACTTCAGACCTGACTAGCAGATACTTTTCTGGAATGTCAGATTCACAATCTACTTCAGACCTGACTACCAGATACTTTTCTGGAATGTCACATTCACAATCTACTTCAGACCTGACTAGCAGATACTTTTCTGGTTCAGTTCCAAACTCTACTTCAGACCTGACTAACAGATACTTTTCTGGTTCAGTTCCAAACTCTACTTCAGACCTGACTAACAGATAATTTTCTGGTTCAGTTCCAAACTCTACTTCAGACCTGACTAACAGATAATTTTCTGGTTCAGTTCCAAACTCTACTTCAGACCTGACTAACAGATAATTTTCTGGTTCAGTTCCAAACTCTACTTCAGACCTGACTAACAGATAATTTTCTGGTTCAGTTCCAAACTCTACTTCAGACCTGACTAACAGATAATTTTCTGGTTCAGTTCCAAACTCTACTTCAGACCTGACTAGCAGATACTTTTCTGGTTCAGTTCCAAACTCTACTTCAGACCTGACTAGCAGATACTTTTCTGGTTCAGTTCCAAACTCTACTTCAGACCTGACTAGCAGATACTTTTCTGGTTCAGTTCCAAACTCTACTTCAGACCTGACTAGCAGATACTTTTCTGGTTCAGTTCCAAACTCTACTTCAGACCTGACTACCAGATACTTTTCTGGTTCAGTTCCAAACTCTACTTCAGACCTGACTAGCAGATACTTTTCTGGTTCAGTTCCAAACTCTACTTCAGACCTGACTACCAGATACTTTTCTGGTTCAGTTCCAAACTCTACTTCAGACCTGACTAGCAGATACTTTTCTGGTTCAGTTCCAAACTCTACTTCAGACCTGACTAACAGATACTTTTCTGGTTCAGTTCCAAACTCTACTTCAGACCTGACTACCAGATACTTTTCTGGTTCAGTTCCAAACTCTACTTCAGACCTGACTAACAGATACTTTTCTGGTTCAGTTCCAAACTCTACTTCAGACCTGACTACCAGATACTTTTCTGGTTCAGTTCCAAACTCTACTTCAGACCTGACTACCAGATACTTTTCTGGTTCAGTTCCAAACTCTACTTCAGACCTGACTACCAGATACTTTTCTGGTTCAGTTCCAAACTCTACTTCAGACCTGACTACCAGATACTTTTCTGGTTCAGTTCCAAACTCTACTTCAGACCTGACTACCAGATACTTTTCTGGTTCAGTTCCAAACTCTACTTCAGACCTGACTACCAGATACTTTTCTGGTTCAGTTCCAAACTCTACTTCAGACCTGACTACCAGATACTTTTCTGGTTCAGTTCCAAACTCTACTTCAGACCTGACTACCAGATACTTTTCTGGTTCAGTTCCAAACTCTACTTCAGACCTGACTACCAGATACTTTTCTGGTTCAGTTCCAAACTCTACTTCAGACCTGACTACCAGATACTTTTCTGGAATGTCACATTCACAATCTACTTCAGACCTGACTACCAGATACTTTTCTGGTTCAGTTCCAAACTCTACTTCAGACCTGACTACCAGATAATTTTCTGGTTCAGTTCCAAACTCTACTTCAGACCTGACTAACAGATAATTTTCTGGTTCAGTTCCAAACTCTACTTCAGACCTGACTACCAGATACTTTTCTGGAATGTCACATTTTTTTTCGGACCATCATCTCTTGTTGTTCAAGAAATTTCTAATAAATCTTTTTTTATTTTTGATTTAAAAATTCTTTTATACTTTTTTTACATTCTTACAATCATACTTCCAATTACAGTTCCTAAGATTTTCATCCACAGCTGAAGATAAAATTATATCATTTTTTTATTTCTATCATTTCGAATTTCTTTCAGTTTGTTTTTTGTTTTTTGAATTTCGCGCAAAGTTACACGAGGTCTATCTGCTCTAGCCGTCTCTAATTTAGCAGTGTAAGACAAGACGGAAGGCAGCTAGTCATCACCACCCACCGCCAACTCTTGGGCTACTCTTTTACTAACGAATAGTGGGATTATCCGTCACATTATAACACCCCCAGGGCTGAAAAGGTGAGGATATATTTTGCGACCGGGATTCGAACCCGTGACTCTCAGATTACGAGTCGAACGCCTTAACCCATCTGGTCATGCCGGGCCTAGTTTTATTTTTATCTACTTCTTATTACAAAAGTGCAACTAATGTTATCTTTTTCAGAATGATTTCTATCCAATAATATCCTAAATAATTTCGTTTTTCATTCGACATAAAAGTATTTAAGTATTACAATCTTGTCTACGCGGTTTTACTTATCGTTCAGGGCCCCCAGTGCCATAGTGTATGTCTACGGACTTACACCGCTAGAAACTGAGTTTCTATACCTGTGGTGGGGATAGCACAGATAGCCCATTGTGTAGTTTTGTGTTTAATTCTAAAACCAAACAAACGTATTGTTCAAAAACACAAGTAAAAGTGAGTTGCGCTAATAACCATTTTATCGAAGATCCTTGGAAGTCAGTTCAGAGAAATCAACTTTAAACTTTACACTTTAACTTCTAAATCTCATCTGGCTGCCCCGTCACACCAAACATGCTCGCCCTTTCAGCCGTGAGGGCGTTATAATGTGACGGTCAATTCCACTATTCTTTGGTAAAAGAGTAGCCCATGAGTTGGCGGTGGGTTTTGATGACTAGGTGTCTTCCCTCTAGTCTTACACTGCAAAATTAGGGACGGTTAGCGCAGATAGCTCTCGTGTAACTTTGCGCGAAATTCGAAACAAATCATATTAAATTCACTTTCTCAATGTTAAGTAGAAAGTCTTATGACTCTAAATACTGGTTTTTGATAACTGTGGTAAGGGTGGCATAGGCGGCCCATTGTGTGAATTTTACTCTGTAAAATTAATTAATTAACTGATGTTTAAGTTATCTACTGACAGCTAACTATTTCACACATAACTCCTCATTTTTCAAATCAATTCAAGATAAATATTAAGAACCATTAAATAATACATAATTAGATTTATCATTTGAGTATATATTTATGGTAGATATATAATTTTTAAGTTATTCTCTTCTAACCACAAGATCTAAATATTTGTGTTCATAATCTCAGTTACAGTTTTAATTATTTCATTATTTTTATTCATACACCCCATCCTAAAAAAGAAAAAAATCCATAAATGTCGGTATACCATATAATCACAACATGAAGAATTTGGTTTGTTTTAAATTTTGCGAGAAGCTTCACGAGGATTATCTGCGATAGGCGTCACTAATAAGGCAGTTATTCATTGGTAAAAGAGTGGTCCTATTGTTGGCGGTGAGTGGTAATGACATATTTTTAACGTTGTTTAAACTGTAGGTAAGGGTGTGTGTTTTATTATAGCAAAGCCACATGGGGCTATCTGCTTATCCCACCGAGGGGAATCGAACCCCTGATTTTAGCGTTGTAAATCCGTAGACATACCGCTGTACTAGCCTGTAGGTAAGGAAGATCTCTTCGCTGAAACTGTGATGTGATTAAAATATATACATTATCTGTTAAACCACATTTCTCAACATTCATATTGACCAAGTTAACTGGTCCTGCCTGCTCTTTGCACTGGTATTCGTTCTTCAGTATTTTCTAATCTATAGCCAGGCATGGTCACGTGGGTCAAGGAGTTCAACTCGTAATTCGAGTGTCGCGGATTCGAATCCCCGTCGCACCAAACATGCTCGCCCTTTCAGCCGTGGGGATGTTATATTGTGACGGGCCAATCCCACTATTCGTTGGTAAAAGAGTAGCCCAACAGTTGGCGGTGGATGGTGATGACTAGCTGCCTTCCCTTTAGTCTTACACTGCTAAATCAGGGACGGCTAGCGCAGACAGACCTCCTGTAGCTTTGCGCAAAATTAAAAAAACAAACAAACTTTGATCTATTTGACAAGGCATATAAAGCTTTATTTAGGGTGTTTAAAACCTCAAGAGATAAATTATGACAAAATGACAACGTAGACTAAAATTAATAGTAGTTATGTTAATATTTGTATTGTATAAAATAAAAACAAATGAAACATGGGATTAAAAGGACGTCAAAATTGTATGAAAAATAGTTACACTTGATATCTAGCTCTGACTAAACATTTATTTGTTTCATTGTAATTGGATTACCAAGAGGTTTAACAGAACGTCTCGTAACTTTATCCAAATAAATTACTATATAGCGTTTCTATTACGCCAAATAAAGCTGTTCGTTTAAAGCTGGTTCAATAAATCCCTCCCTATTCTAACACTTGAATATTAATCATTGAGCCACTTTCTTCCTTATGCTGTTTTATTTTCACGAGAGTTCTGATGCAGGCAACAATTACCAAAACTAATCCAACATAACGTTTTTTATCGATAAATATTTTTGTTTCGTTCGTTACTGATTTTCGGGTGGATAGGGTAATGTGCAATAGTAGTCACACAATACGTTTACTTGTGTTTTTACGCAAAGCTACACAATAGGATATCTGCACTTTGTTCACCGCAGGTGAATCGAGCCCCGGTGTTTATCGTTGTAAGTTAATAGCTGACTTACCAGGAGTTCGTGAAATGTGAAACTGACACACGACAACTCAAGCGTTGTCGGAGACTATTATTTTTTTTTTTTTTTAGGGGAGGTAAGAAGGCCACATATGAAGAAGGAAGCCTTATTTGTGAAAGCACTTGAATTATCATGTTTTCTTTGTTATTGTCTAATTTTGGGTACTAGTAGAATATATGCTTTAGTGCTATTATTGTATGTTATAAAGCAACGGATACGTCTGACGAAAATTATCTAATAACATAAAATGCTATTGTTTTGTTTATTCCCATCACAATATACTTACATCATAAGGTTTAACTAGTGGCAAGTCGTCAAAAACTAGATGTCGCACAGTGAGTCTGTTTGTTTTCGTTTTTGAATTTCGCGCAGAGCTACACGAGAGCTATCTGCGCTAGCCGTCCCTAATTTAGCAGTGTACGACTAGAGGGAAGGCAACTAGTCATCACCACCTACTCTTGGGCTACTCTTTTTACCAACGAATAATGGGATTGACCGTCACATCATAACGCCCCCACGGCTAAAAGGGCGAGCATGTTTAGTGCGACCGGGATTCGAACCTGCGACCCTCAGATTACGAGTCAAACGCCTTAACCCACCTGGTCATGCAGGGCCCCATACAGTAAGTCAGAGGTGCACAATTTTTTATGGAACCTCTACTTTTTTCCAACACGAATTTTGCTGTGTCCTCTTCCCATACAACTTATTTGTGTATGTGTCACTTCTCTCTTGTTATTAACAGTAATATTTGTGTGGTAGTTTTAAATATTTATTTTTGAATTTTAAATTACATTTCTATGCTCCTTTAATTATAGTAGTCTACTTTCCACCAACTCTCTACCTCACCTTGAGGTTCGCGCCCCCAGAGTTTGCACATAACGGCAGTAAGTTGTAATTCAGTGCGCAGAAGGAAAGAGTCTTTTAATTTCAAGTCTAATCTAAATCAACTTAATCATAAAGCCTTAATGGCCAGTTTCGATGTTATATCCCTCTTTACAGAAGTTCCAACCACTGAAGCCTCCAAGATAGCCTTAGAACTCTATATCCGAGACCCTAACCCAACTATAGAAATTCCCAGTAACCAGTTAGCAACCCTCATAGAATTCACCACGATAAAGACAAACTTCATGTTCAACAACCAAAACTATATACAAACAAATGGCCTAAGCATGGGCAACCCAGTATCACCAGTTCTAGCCAATATTTTTATGACACAAGTTGAATCACAAGCAATTAACACAGCATTACATCCACCACTATACTGATACAGATATGTAGATGACACGGTTGCGGGATTCAAATCTACAGAACACATACTTAATTTTTTCAATCACATTAACTCTATACATCCCAACATTAACTTCACATGTGAACAGGAAGAAAGCAATCAAATATCATTTCTTAACCTCAAAATTACAAGAACTGACACACAATTCAAAACAGAAATCCACCGAAAAATCACCCATACTGGACTATACATTCCTTGGGACTCAGCACATGAAACAAAACAAAAACTCAACATACTAAGAAACCAAATAAACACAGCCATAAAACTATGATCACCAGATAAAATTAACGATGAAATAGACAAAATAAAATAATACTTCATCAACATCAATAAGTTTCCTCCACAAACCGTAGAAAACATTATACGCACACACCTAGACAGAAAGCAAAATCAACTAACAAAAGTAAATATATCTCACAACTCAAAAAATCACGAAACCATATACTGCTGCATACCATATATTCCTGACATCAGCAAACAAATAACCAACATTTGGCAAAAACTAGTAACAAAATATGACATTCCAGTTAATACCAAATTTATTCAAAAAACCAGGCACAAAACTGAGGTCTATACTATGTAAAATCTACACTGACAAACACCACACCAACATTATTTATAAAATACAATGTGATAACTGCCACGACTTCTATATTGGAGAAACAAGTAGAAAAATGGAAACCAGATTAAAAGAACACAAAAAGTCACCTTCACACGTTTTCGAACACTGCAAGTCAAATAAACACAACATAACCATAGAAAACACTCAAATACTAAATAAAGAAACAAACATAAACAAACGCAAAATTAAAGAAGCCTTACTTATACAACAACTTAAACCCAAAATAAACCAATACAAAGGAACGCCTTTATATCTATATTAATATAATAAAATAAATAAAATTATATATTCAAACATCTAATACCGCCCTCTACATTTCGACACACAGTTACATAACCCCTTTCAAACATGTGGTCAGCTTCCGGTCAGTTACCTCCTTCTTTGTGAACCTGACGATGACCAAAGAAGGTCGAAACGTTGTTCGCTCTTCTATGTAAAATACTTTCTCAACCCAAACGAGCCGTTTTTGCATATAAATTTCTCAACAAGTGGTTTTCTCGACATCACTGAATACCCGCTTATGTTATATGGTCAAACCTCCATTATTATGGCTGTTATATGAAATTATGATACTGTTATAGCCTATGTTTTATAATGTAGACGTTTCGAGACATATTTGTTGTTGGAAAGAAGTTTAGACGAACGTGATGGAAGTAGCCTTGATGTCTGGTACTTCCATCAAAGTTCAGGAAACAATTTGAGTAAAATATAAGATACGAGTTAGGCTAGAATGTGTCAGTGAATTTGTTGATCAGTTAGTAAGTAACCGTTACACGATGAGCACTTCGTCAGAGTGTCTATTACTGCAAGTCTTCTACCTAGTTTAGCATTGCGAATACTGAGTTTACATTTTGAACAAAGAATGTAGTAACCCAAACGTGTATAAATTGGCTATTAGATGCGTTCATTTGGGTTATGATAAGGTTGGACTTAAAGAAAGGGATAGAAATGTAATAGAACAGATGCAAGAACGAGACTTGTAGAGGAAATTAGAACAAAAGTCAGTTTGACAGAAGAAATTATGGAAAACTAAATGAAAAAAATATACCAACGAAAAAAAGAAATGTTACAAAAACGACATGAATGAAGTAAGAACGGTAAAGAAAAAAAGGGTTCGAACCCGAGATTAAATAAAACAAAACCTGGTAAACCAAAACATTCACATTTCTCTTTACAATTACTCAAACAGTTTAACCTCAAACATCATCAGTAATGTACAAAATAAATTAGGAGACATAGGACCACACAGTTTGAAATAACTTACAAAGTGAAAAACAATCTATTAATCTTCTCCACTCGTTTAAAAAGACAAGTTTTGATAGTATTGAGTCGTGACGACGAGAAACACGTGATGTAAAATTTATCTTAAGATTGCTGGTATGGGTATTAAAACTTTTATTAAAATAAAGTAGAGTACAACGTTTCAATTTTTCTTTATTTTAACACCCACACTAGTCGTCTTGAGATACATTATGAAGAGTCGTAACAACTACTGGCCATTAGCAGCCTTCGTATCAAACGGATTTGTAGGCCTGGCATGGCCTAGCGTGTTAAGGCGTGCGCTTCGTAATTTGAGGGTCGCGGGCTCGCGCCCGAGTCGCGTCAAACATGCTCGCCCTCCCAGCCGTGGGGGCGTTATAATGTGACGGTCAATCCCACTTTTCGTTGGTAAAGGAGTAGCCCAAGAGTTGGTGGTGGGTGGTGATGACTAGCTGCCTTCCCTCTAGTCTTACACTGCAAAATTAGGGACGGCTAGCACAGATAGCCCCCGAGTAGCTTTGCGCGAAATTCCAAAAACAAACAATCAAACGGATTTGGAGTGTCATAACGGAAGAAATTTTCTAATAAACAGTTTAGGAGTAGCGTATAAAGAAAAGAACGAGGTCTTAGCCGGACTCCTTAAAGATTTGGAGAGACGAGCCTAGTTATCTTATACAGATGATCCACGTGGATGGTGGATTCGTTAACACACAACAAATTCTTAAATGTCTGGGTGACTGTGGACATGCGAATTAGAAAAAGCATAACAAGTGCACATCATTAAGGGAAACTGTTTAGATGGAGATGGAAACAGAATAAATTATAATCGCAGATAAACAACTGAACTCTTCGCACGAGAATTGTATTGTGAGAAAAATTAGTTTAGACACTTGTCCTCGTCTGATGATGGTCTGGAAGAGCTAATGGACCAATTATGCAACTTTTTCATCAGAATGGAAGAAGTAAAACAAATAGCAGACACTGTTTCAGTTACAATTTTAAAGGACGTATATTTCCAAGAGCTGCAAACAAAAGCTTTTAAGAAAGATAAACTTTTTCTGAAGCCGATATGACATGAGTAGGAAATCGCTTGAACATTACATCCGGCAATGTGATGAGTTAGCCTTTGATAATGAACCAAGAAGATGATATCTCTAAAATAGGATACCATACCTACTCCAACTGAGATAAAGAATGTATTATTCTATTAATCCTGCCATTAGACAATCGATCCGTTATAAGAAGTATTGATTAAGTGTTGATTGACACTGGTTCTACATGTAGAAGTACTCAGCCTGATCTGGAATTGAAAATCAGTAGATTGCCTCAAGATATGAAACGAAGAGATGGATTGGTAAGAATAACAAGCGAACGTAAAGTTCAAGATGAAAGACACCATCCTTACAATAAAAGCCTTTCTTCATAATACGATGTGTGGTTAATTGACATTAGGTAAGAGTGTGTATTGGAACTGACTTCTTGGTAATTGGCATTAGGGAATAGTATTGTGTATTTGAAATTGACTTTAGTTTAATTAACATTAAGAAACAATACCAACTTCTAGGTAATAAATATCAGGTAAAAGTGTATATTGGGAACCGACCTCTGGATAATTGTATGGTTAAACTTGTTACATATTTACTCCTATGACCAGGAAATTTTTGCGTAGTACACGACATTAAATCACCAGATTTTCAGCTTCTGTAGATGAAAACCGCCGAAGCAACAGATAATAAAGATAACCAACCTAAGAGCAAACGAACAGGATCCAAAAAAACAGGCAGTCAAAACCAAAGGTCAGCTATCATTGTAATTGTATTTTTTTTTCTGTAAGTACGTTGAAGAGACAATGATTAACTGCTTAGCTTCAAAGAAGACTTCACCAGATGTAAATACAACTACTGAAGGCCACAAGGTTCTTGTCGAGATCATAATGTGTAACTAGTGAGTTCCCTCAACCAAATACCTGAAGATGACTTTCCAAGTGATGAGGTTACAAATCATGGTAAAGAATAACATGTCATCCCATCTTTATATCATAAGCCATGGATCAATGGTATTTGATGAATGGATAATTTAAGAATGGTAAATAAGTGAAGAAATTTTTTTTTATTATTATTAGTCAAAATTATGGTGGTACTTTGTTGTACATATTAAATTAATGATTTAGTATTTAGATTTATGATTATTAATATTGTGAATCGTTAATAGCACTCTATTGGTCTAAATTTAAAGTGTCGTCGTTTCGTCATGTGATGGACGGTTCAAGATGATTCATAATACACTGAGAGACCATTTTGAATATATTTCGTCTTTTTTTAAATGTTTCCGTAAGCACGTGGCATCACATGATCTTGTTGTGAGGACGCTCGATCTGCGATATATGAGTCTCGGGGTCGAAACACGGCGGTGAAATGGTTCATTCTTTCAGTCTTAAGGATATTATAATATGATGGTCAATTCCATAATTTGATGGCAAAGGGTAGTTCAAGGATTGCCAGTGTGTGCTGCCGGCCAGTGGCTTACTCTCTGGTCATCAGCTCAAACAAGCAAACTATAAATATTTTATGCTACTTAGTTAGAGAATAGTTTGGTGTGACGTCGCGAACATTGCCTTAATATCCTGAACAGTTTAACTCATTTGTAACAAGAAAAATTATACTAAGAGTTTGTTACTCACATATTGAGTGATCGTGGACATTGTTTGGATTTTATAAAGGTTTGCTTTTCTTGTTTGGTTAGTTTCTGTTCACGATGTATCTGTTTTAAACATGTATTATAATTATGTATTATTATTATTATATAAAGCTGCACGTGCTACTTTAGTAACTCGATTATTAACAAGTTATGTTGAAATAAATATTCATGAAGTTTTGAGAATAAACACGATACTCTTTACTCATCACTTAAATTAGGTTTATTTGTTTACGTGCAAAATTACCATAACAACTATCTACGTTGTTCCCAGTTTACAGCAATGCTGATAAAAGGGTATTTTTATTTTTTAAATTTCGTGCAAAGCCACACGTGGTCTAACTGCGCTAACCGTCCCTAATTTGGCAGCGTAAGACTAGAGGGAAGGCAGCTAGTCATCATTATTCACTGTCAACTATTGGGCTACTCTTTTACCAACGAATAGTGGAATTGACCATCACATTATAACGACCCGACGGTTGAAAGGGCGAACATGTTTGGTGCGACGGGGGGTTCGAACTCGCGACCCTCGGATTATGACTCGAACGCTTTAACCCATCTGGCCATACTGGGACTAATAAAGGTTTTGATTTTGAATTTCGCGTGAAGTTACTCGAGGGCTATCTGTGCTAGCTATCCCTAATTTAGCAGTGTAAGACTAGAGGGAAAGCAGCTAGTCATTACCACCCACCACCAACTCTTAGGCTACTCTTTTACCAACGAATAGTGGGATTGACCGTAAAATTATAATGCTCCCACGGCTGAAAGGGGGAGCATGTTTGGTGTGACAGTGATTCGAACCCGTGACCCTTAGATTACGAGTCGAGTGCTTTAACCAACTGGCTATGGTGGGCTGAAAGATCAGAATTATAATGTTATGCGGTTATAAACATACCGCAGGATCTTTCTTTCTACGTTTTGTTAGAAGACGGGAAATTATTATGTATTATTATGAAAGTGGACACAGAGATGAAACTGATCAATAAGTTAATGTTATGTTCACAGAAAAAACGATCTGTCTTTGGTTTCTGTCTTGTTGCCACAATATCGCGCTCCGCATTTCTGGAGATTATACACTAAGGGAAAAGTAGGACGAGACGTTTCTGTAAATGCTGTTGACTAGCTGGTCTTCCCTCTTCCATCAGTTCAAAACTTGGGACGACAAGCGCAGATATCCATTTTCTAGCTCTCACGCGAACATCCGAAACATACATTAGTAACAAGCTGTATTATAAGATGGAAGTTATTACTTAATGAATAGATTTGGAAACGGTAAATCTTCACTAACTACAGGAAAATATCCCCGCAACTAGTTGCCTGTTTATTGTAAGAAAACGTTCACTGTTTTTGTGTGAAATTTGATGCATTACTGTAAATATTTGATAAACAGAATAATACAGATAAACTTGTAGTCCCTCTGTGGATGAACAGCAAACTGACGTTTTTACTAAAGTACGGTACTAGGTTTCCCTTAGGGTGTAGATACTTTGCTTGTTGAAAAATTATCAGATTTCTAATAATGTATTATCAGACAGGGACAGCACTGCCTATGTAGGGAAGGCTTGAAATGGTCATATAATTCAGTATTTTAAATATCTCCTCAATAGGTCATCAGAACTTCACGATACTACATAGAGGGTAAAACGGATATTACACAATGTAACAAAATACTTTTTACTTTTTCTTGTTCCTGGGCAGAAAGTGTTATTTCCCAATTGTTTGTGTCTAAAGTAAATGGAAAATACCTATTTTTCTCTTCAAACTTTGCTTTTGTGACCTGGGAGCGTATAACGAAAACATGATGGGAAATTATATTTGGGGGCTGATACATGAAAGTGGTTTACATTACAGTCGCAAACTTCGAAAAATTATTCACTTCTAAACATTTTTGTTCATTTTTGTATAACTGTAGTATAAATATATGTAAATCTTGATTCATATGTTGTTTTATTCAGACCTTATGCAAATGAAAATGTGCAAATTTGCCTGTTTTTACTTAGAAAATATGTTAATTTATAAATTTCATTATCCAGGTCACAAAAGTAAAGTTTGAAGGGAATAATGGCCATTTTCTGTAGTTTTACAACATGTTCACTTAGCCATGCCGGGCCCTCGTGAAAAGTGCAACGCAACAGTTGGTTATTTAACTGCAACACTTGTTAACACAACTCTCACGCTGTCAGTAAAACTCATCTGAGGTGTTATCAAAATTACTCTATCTTTGTAGTAGAGAGTGATGTGGTACTTTCTAGTCCATCAAAATAATTACATACGATTTTAAAGACCTTTAGTTAGCGTTGATACACGACTGCTTATTTGAGTGCCGAAGACTAAAGTTGCTGTAGTTACAATTATAATTATTAATTAGATTAAAGATTTTTAGTTAAGAAAGTTTAAAAATGTTACAAACATTTTAAAAGTAAACATTCTAATAACGTTATGGGCCACAACTAGATGGATTTACAACCATTTCTTTCATCAGAATCTAATATTTTATCGTAAAGTAGAAAGATTTTTTTGCATATATTTACATACATTTTTATACCTATCTGTTAATGAACTAACACTATGATTCATCTCACTTCTTAGTACACAAGACTGAATTTAGTAGCTGCTAAAATAATTCTGTTCATATCATATTTCATACATCAGAAATATTACATCTTGTTCATTCCTTACTCATTATAAAATTTAAACAAAGTAAATTTATTCCTAGAGGATTCAAAAAAATACTGTGTATATCATTTTAATACTTGGTCTGTTTGTAACAAGAACTGATGAATATACGCGGTGTACACTGTGTATATTATTTTAATACTTGGTCTGTTTGTAACAAGAACTGATGAATATACGCGGTGTACACTGTGTATATTATTTTAATACTTGGTCTGTTTGTAACAAGAACTGATGAATATACGCGGTGTACACTGTGTATATTATTTTAATACTTGGTCTGTTTGTAACAAGGATTGATGAATATACGTGATGTACACTGTGTATATTATTTTAATACTTGGTCTGTTTGTAACAAGGATTGATGAATATACACGGTGTACACTGTGTATATTATTTTAATACTTGGTCTGTTTGTAACAATGATTGATGAATATACGTGATGTACACTGTGTATATTATTTTAATACTTGGTCTGTTTATAACAAGAACTGATGAATATACACGGTGTACACTGTGTATATTATTTTAATACTTGGTCTGTTTGTAACAAGGATTGATGAATATACGCGGTGTACACTGTGTATATTATTTTAATACTTGGTCTGTTTGTAACAAGGATTGATGAATATACGTGATGTACACTGTGTATATTATTTTAATACTTGGTCTGTTTATAACAAGAACTGATGAATATACACGGTGTACACTGTGTATATTATTTTAATACTTGGTCTGTTTGTAACAAGGATTGATGAATATACGCGGTGTACACTGTGTATATTATTTTAATACTTGGTCTGTTTGTAACAAGGATTGATGAATATACGTGATGTACACTGTGTATATTATTTTAATACTTGGTCTGTTTATAACAAGAACTGATGAATATACACGGTGTACACTGTGTATATTATTTTAATACTTGGTCTGTTTGTAACAAGGATTGATGAATATACGCGGTGTACACTGTGTATATTATTTTAATACTTGGTCTGTTTGTAACAAGGATTGATGAATATACGTGATGTACACTGTGTATATTATTTTAATACTTGGTCTGTTTATAACAAGAACTGATGAATATACACGGTGTACACTGTGTATATTATTTTAATACTTGGTCTGTTTGTAACAAGGATTGATGAATATACGCGGTGTACACTGTGTATATTATTTTAATACTTGGTCTGTTTGTAACAAGAACTGATGAACATACGTGATGTACACTGTGTATATTATTTTCAATAACTAATGTCTTTGTAAACAAAGATTGAGTTCTACCTCGTTTGACTCTCGAAACAAATGCTCAGTGATAAAAAAAAAATGTTGAAACAAACATATAGTGGCTTGAAAAAGAATCTTTAAATACATATATAACAAATAACGTTGAGCTACATTACTAATAGCTTACAATACAAAACTCTAAACTACATAAGTGTTTACCGTAAGATAACAGGTCGCCTACTTTTCAGATCAAAAGGAAGGGGCGTAACACGGAACTCGACTCGCGTTCCCACAAGTGAGTTATCAGTTGGAACCTCCAAGTCTAAACAAGACTGAGCAAGACAGACGCTGAACGTATTTAATTTCAAATTTAGTTAGTATCTGAAACCATCTAGGATGAATTGTTGGTTATGTAAGCTACAATCGTGTTGTTCTGTATCTTAGAAAACTCTAAATCCTTACCACAATAACCTTCACGAACATCATTTTCGATCTCCCTATTTTCCCTGAGCCCATGGTTACAAAAACCATCTATTGAGTCTCACCTCCATTAAAATTTTACGTATCTCTTTATGTCCAATTCTGAAGGTCGTCGGTTCGAATCCTCCATCCCAATTATAAAGTCGCCCTCTCATCCCACTATTATTAGTAAAACATTAGCCCAAGAGTTGGCGGATGGTAGTTATCACTAGCTGCCTTCTCTTTAGTCTTTCACTACTCAATTAGGATTGGTTAGCTCAAGCATTTCTAGAGTAGTTTTGCGCGAAATTAAAACAAACAAACAAACAATTACTGTTACATTTTTTGCACAATTCTCAACGTTTATTTAAAAGAATGACTTTATGTCAGTAACTTCCAGTTCTCATCCATGTTGATGTGAGTTCCTCACTTTTAAACTGTGGCCCGCGTAGTTTACAACCACTAGTGATTAAATGAACTGCTGTTGAAAGGATGTTTGTTTGTTTTTTGGAATTTCGCACAAAGCTACTCGAGGGCTATCTGCGCTAGCCGTCCCTAATTTAGCAGTGTAAGACCAGAGAGAAGGCAGCTAGTCATCACCACCCACCGCCATTTCTTGGGCTACTCTTTTACCAACGAATAGTGGGATTGACCATAACATTATAACGGCCCCACGGCTGAAAGGATGAGTATGTTTGGTGCGAGAGAGATTTGAACCCGCGATCCTCAGGTTACGAATTGTTGGAATTCGATTCGTAACGAACTGATGAATTTCACTTCTGGCACAACGTTTTTTTTGTCCCAACTTACATTCATTAATCTAATGTAGGTTGTGCCTATTCCTATCGGGAATTGGTTGATATTCGTGCAAAAATAACAAATTGCTGTTTATTACTGGTAATCAATAGCACATATATTTAACGGTAGTCTATTTTCTTACTAGCTTAATATGACTTTCCTTCGCCTCTCTCTGTATATTTGTTCTCTCTCACAATTCCTGTCTTTTTCTCTCCTTTTGTTTTTGGCGGGTTCGCATCCCCGTCGCGCCAAACATGCTCGTCCTTTCAGTCGTGAGGGCGTTATAATGTGACGGTCAATCCCACTATTCGTTGGTAAAAGAGTAGCCCAAGAGTTGGCGGTGGGTGGTGATGACTAGCTGTCTTCCCTCTAGTCTTATACTGCTAAATTAGGGATGGCTAGTGCAGATAACCCTCGAGTAGCGTTGTGCGAAATTCCAAAACAAACAACAAACAAACCTTTTGTTTTTTAACTCTTGGCTTTTATATTCCTTTATCAAACACATGCTAACAGTTATCTTTTTACCTGGCCTTGCACCTGTTATTGTATATCGTATTATGACGTTTCTTAACCGTTGTGTGTCTTGTAGTCCTTATAACGCTGAACTGAAAAATGCAACTGCTCGCTTCAGTCGTTTTATAATGACTTAAAGTACTATAATCCTTTAATTCCTAACAGGATGACAAAAAGCCACTCACTTTCTCACCTCTCTCAGATTCAAGTTATATTCTTCACACCTAACTTCATAACGTTGTATCTACATGAATAATACACTTGTCTTTGTCTGTTTGAAAAGTTGCTCGCAAATTTCGCAATCAAACACCATAAACAACGTATTGTTAGAAAGGCCATTGTAAAAGGAATCTGGATTGTATATTGGCTTTATAATTCAGAATCATGTTATAAGGTTTTCGCTTAATTAAACTTTTTAGTGCAACAAGTGTGTTACACCATGGCATTGTTATCATGTGTTGACTGGCTTCGATTTAAATTACAGTTTTTTCACTTACAAAGTATTTTACACAAACATGACTTAATCCACATGTAATTTTCTCGCAAAATATGAATATTACACTAAATACAATAGTATCTCGAACCATTCAGGATGAACAGTGTGTTATGTATGTCCAACTAGACAGTTGAACCATCCATTATGAACCGTGGGTTTCGTATATTCAATTTTTATCTCGAACCATTCAGGATGAACAGTGGATTATCTATGTTCATCTAGTATCTCAAACCATCCAGGATGACCCATAGGTTGTGTACTCATTACCTTTGGCCCGTCTTTGTCCACTAACAAGTATAAGTTTTATGTATGTTTATTGAACATCTATATCTATGTGATATAAATATTAAAGTTATTAAAATGAACCATTTTTAAAGGTTAACATTCTGTTTGTGAAGTGCAGGATCACAAGGGATATACAGTCAGAGATCTCTTAGATCATATGATGATCCGGGAAACTCTTACGTTGTCGTCTATGTGTTATTTAGAAGCTTTTACATAACTTATCTTTGTTTGTATGTGTATGTGTGTTTTCTTGTAGCAAATCCACATCGGGCTATCTGCTGAGCCCGCCAAGGGGAATCGAGACCCTGATTTTAGCGTTGTAAATCCGTAGACTTACTGCTGTACTAGCGGGAGGCTTGTTTGTATGTTTCTGTTCCAAAACCTTCGTTTTTAAAATAATATTTAGAATAGCTTGTATATTTGTTTGAAGTTAAGCACAAAGTCACACAATGGGCTAGCTGTGTTCTGCCCACCACGGGTATCGTTGTAAATCCGCTGCCGATAGGGAGCGCGTGGAATCAAAGTGTTAAAATAAAGAACACTAAAGAAGTATGATTTTTACTTCTAAATAACCAATAATTTAATTTTTCACGATGTATATGGTTTTATTGCATAAGCCGGACCGACTTTTGATGGCGCCCTGTGTGACGTATAAATATGGCGGCTTCCCAACCCAGCCCCCAAAAAACTTATTATTTTTCTAAACAGTTACTTTATTTAACTGTTATAAACTATTATAACCATTGCAATTTACAATTTTGAGAAAAAAAAACATATTGTACACACACTAAGTTATCGTTCAGTGCATTTTGAGTCTTAAATAACATTAAACAATGAATTATTAATAAACAAGATGAAGCTAGGCATGCGCAGTTAGAGTGTTTGTAAGCTCGCATTCATTAGGCAATACGATACTGTTCGTCCCATCTGCTAGGTCTGTCCTGATGCTGGCAAGCAGCCATTTGTACGAATTGTCGCCCTCTACTGACACATCACTGGCACTACTTGCGGGATGGTCCTTTATCATACGAGTCTTATCCTTTCAAAAACAATCAATGTAACATGAACAAATACCTCTGCGTATGTATATGTGTCTATGGCATATTAACGACACGAAATATTTTATATAATGGTTTGTAGCGCCCTCAAGACGCAACCTTGATAGTATACAGGAAACTTTTATAACAAGATGAGTGGCGACTTGAAGAGACAATCCTGATGGTTTTATTGTTTTGTTTTTGTTTTTGAATTTCGCGCAAAGCTACTTGAGGGCTATCTGCGCTAGCCGTCCCTAGTTTAGCAGTGTAGGACTAGAGGGAAGGCAGCTAGTTATCACCACCCACCGCCAACTCTTGGGCTACTCTTTTACCAACGAATAGTGGGATTGACCGTCACATTGTAACGCCCCCACGGCTGAAAGGGCGAGCATGTTTGGTGCGACCGGGATTCGAACCCGCGACCCTCAGATTACGAGTCGAACGCCTTAATCTACCTGGCCATGACAATCCTGATACATCCATAGGAAAACAT
This sequence comes from Tachypleus tridentatus, assembly GCF_004210375.1. Lineage (NCBI taxonomy): Eukaryota > Metazoa > Arthropoda > Merostomata > Xiphosura > Limulidae > Tachypleus > Tachypleus tridentatus. Next base: position 44,840,800 of record NC_134829.1, on the reverse strand, counting down.
TGATAAGAGGGTACCTAGCTCTCTCACGAACCACCCCGATACGTATACAGAAGAACGTTTTTAACAGGATGTGTTACCCTAACGCGAGCAACACTGATACGTGATGCTATGCTTAATGAATCATTGCTAAAGTAATTGTTTGGAATAATTTAGACTACTTAAGACGCGAAAGTGAAATATATTTATTTATAAATTCTGAATTTTCGTTATAATAATTTGACATCTACGCAACGTGTTACGGTTCGAAATTTTTCACGCGTGTTCCAATACTATAAAGCATTTATAGAAAGAATAAAAGAAAGGTTAAACCTATCATAGGCTTAACTTAAACAAAATATTTTGTTTCAGGTTGTAATCGCCCCTATGTCCTATTCAGCTCTTCTTCAAGGGATCATGTTTCAATTGGCCAATGGTGTAGCCAGTAAAATAAAAAGCTGAAATCGATCTATTTTTTTTTAAATTCTTATTAAAACAAATCAAATCAAATGTAATATTGTTTATAAATATTATATTTTTTATTAAATGATACAAAACGAGTTTATTACATATAAAAGCTGATAAATAATATCTGATCAATATGTCTAGATTTACGTGGAGGAACAGGCACCACGTGGTTACGCCTCTGTAATGGGTCTGTTTACTGTATGTCCTGACCTTAACCCAGTGTTAAGAAAGTAAGTCAACGAACATTTTTGTTCGCCTCAACTGCTATCATCACTGGTGCCTTTAACATTAAATCAGTATATTTAATTAACTGTAATTTCTTCCTATAGATGGCATCTTTCTACGATATTATTTTTGATCCATTTGATATCTAACTACAGTTTTGAACTCAAAAGGTCGAACCATTTCGACTGGTGTATTTCACCCCACCCAAGGTATCATAGATTAACCTGCTCAAATCCTGTCTGAAAGAATTTCAATTTGAGGAAAGACTGGTAGAGAATTTGTTAACTAACAAAATGGAAACGAGCACATGGTTAAGTGGGTTAACGAGTTCGACTCGTAATCTGAGGTTCGCGGGTTCGAATCCCCGTCGCAACAAATATGCTCCCCATTTCAGCCGTGGGAGCATTATAATGTTACGGTCAATCCCACTATTCGTTGGTAAAAGAGTAGCCCAAGAGTTGGTGGTGGGTGGTGATGACTAGCTGCCTTCCCTCTTGTCCTACACTACTACATTAGGGACGGCTAGCGCTGATAGCCCTCCAGTAGCTTTGCGCGAAATTCAAAACAAACAAACGAAACGAGTGCATGCGTGCCTCACTCTTGTTATTGCTGGCGCACAAAAATATAGCTAATAAAAAAAGAGAAGAGGAAGGAATAATTTACTTTAATTCTGCATTAAAGAATTTCATGTCCCACGGTTAATGAGAATTCCCTCTTGCTTAAGTGTTTTTTATTAATTGTTACCGTTGCTTAATAGTCAAATACTTTGATATAATGAAACATACGCTTGTTATTTATTGGATGCAGACGTTAGGAAGATTGTGTACGTTTTATATAGTAAAGCCACATCGAGCTATCTGCTGAGTCCACTGAGGAGAATCGAACCTCTGATTTTAGCGTTGTAAATCCGTAGACTTAGCGATGTACCAGCGGGGGACTGATTGTACATGGCGAAATGGTTTAAGCAGGATTGGTCGTGGATAGTGGTCAACGTCTCGCAAAAGACCCAAGCGAATAAATTATTACAATAACTTGTAAATGAAATCAGTTTAGCCTTCTCCATTACGACCATTTTCTTTTAGTATTTCTTTATTTACATAACACAACGTGTCTTCTTTTTCGTGTTATAAACGGCTCGATTGTGCTGGCACAGTTTTCGTTTCACAGATGTCTTGTGCTTTCATTTTACAGCAAATCTGTATATTCACAGATACCCTGTTTTCATTTCGTAGATACTGTGGGTTCTCATTTTACAAATGTCTTGTGTTTTCATTTCGCAGATGTCCAGGAGTTAGAAACTATTGTAAAACAGCTTCAGAACCAGACTCAGCACACGAACAACTCGTTAGTGCAGCAGTTAAAACTCCGAGACCGTTTGATGAACAGACGTAACCACAGTTATGATATGCTCACTGCAGTGCTTCAAGCCATCTCACCAAAACGAAGTAAGTCAAGTGAGTTAGTTTTTGTTTCTAAAACGTTATCTTAGTCAGCATGCTTTTTAATAATGTATTTTTTCTCTTGTGATAGTTGAACATCCCGGCATGGACAGGTGGTTAGGTGCTCGACTTGTAACTTGAGAGTCGCGGGCTTGAATCCCCGTCGCACCAAACATGCTCGCCTTTTCAGCCGTGGGGGCGTTATAATTTTACAGTTAATCCCACTATTCCTTGGTAAAAGAGTAGCCCAAGAGTTGGCGGTGGATGGTAATGACTAGCTGCCTTCCTTCTGGTCTTAAATTGCTAAATTAGAGACGGCTAGCGCAGAAAATTCAAGACAAACAAACAAGCATTTGGTAATTAAATAATTATTGGTTTTTTAACGACCTTACGTTTCGGCTGCTAATTTACTCTGACTTCCAGATGTGTTTCAGTGATGACTAGTTTATAATATAGGATAGCCAATACGTGGGTGAAAATCTTGTAGTTGGAAAACATTAATATTTTACGCGTAGCTATTTGAATGTTGCTTGAATGTTATCTACATTTTGTTTACTTTCATACTTAAGTAGCTATGTACATAGTTCCTAAAACGTTAATGAAATTCTTTCAGTGTTGGATGTTTGAAAGTCAGGTGCCACGTGATTGTAGGGTTAACATAGGAGTTTCATACGCAAGTTTTCTTCAGTGTTAACTTTAAGCTCTTTTCAAAACGAAAACAAAGTAACACAGATTAGGTTTCGTCTTCATTTTGCACTGAATATTTGTAGTTTCTGAAATATGCGCTAACGAGTTATTTCATTTTTGTTCCTTATGAGCAGCTGTTCTTCTGGCTTTAAGTACCAATCGAGACGACATTTCGGAATTGAATTTTAATGCCAATAAGAAAAGGAAAACGCCTCTCGCTATTGCAGCTGTAAGCCTACGAACTTACAACGCTAAAATCAGGGATTCGATTTCCCTTATTGGACTTAGAATTTGAGTGTTTTCTATGGTTATGTTGTGTTTACTTGACTTGCAGTGTTGGAAAACGTGTGAAGATTACTTTTTATGTTATTTTAATCTGGTTTCCATTTTTCTACTCGTTTCTCCAATATAGAAGTCGTGGCAGTTATCACATTGTATTTTATAAATAATGTTGGTGTTGTGTTTGTCAGTGTAGTTTTTACAAAGTATAGACCTTAGTTTTGTGCCTGGTTTTTAAATAAATTTGGTATTAACTAGAATGTCATATTTTGTTACTAGTTTTTGCCAAATGTTTGTTATTTTTCTGCTGATGTCAGGAATATATGGTATACAGCAGTATATGGTTTCGTGATTTTTTGAGTTGTGAGATATATTTACTTTTGTTAGTTGATTTTGCTTTCTGTCTAAGTGTGTGCGTATAATGTTTTCTACGGTTTGTGGAGGAAATTTATTGATGTTGATGAAGTATTATTTTATTTTGTCTATTTCATCGTTAATTTTATCTGGTGAGCATAGTTTTATGGCTGTGTTTATTTGGTTTTTAGTATGTGAGTTTTTGTTTTGTTTCATGTGCTGAGTCCCAAGGAATGTATAGTCCAGTATGGGTGATTTTTTGGTGGATTTCTGTTTTAAATTGTGTGTCGGTTCTTGTAATTTTGAGGTTAGGAAATGATATTTGATTGCTTTCTTCCTGTGCACATGTGAAATTAATGTTGGGATGTACAGACTTAATGTGATTGAAAAAATTAAGTGTGCGTTCTGTAGATCTGAATCCCGCAACCGTGTCATCTACATATCTGTACCAGTACAGTGGTTGATGTAATGCTGTGTTAATTGCTTGTGATTCAACTTGTGTTATAAAAATATTGGCTAGAACTGGTGATACTGGGTTACCCATGCTTAGGCCATTTGTTTGTATATAGCTTTGGTTGTTGAACATGAAGTTTGTCTTTATCGTGGTGAATTCTATGAGGGTTGCTAACTGGTTACTGGGAATGTCTATAGTTGGGTTAGGGTCTCGGATTTAGAGTTCTAAGGCTATCTTGCAGGCTTCAGTGGTTGGAACTTCTGTAAAGAGGGATATAACATCGAAACTGCCATTAAGGCTTTATGATTAAGTTGATTTAGATTAGACTTCAAATTAAAAGAGTCTTTGATGAATGAGCTGGCTGATGTTACATATTTGGAGAATGCCCATGATATGTATTTACCAAGACTGTAATTAAACGATTTATATGTGGACATTATTGGTCTTAATGGACAATCTGGTTTATGAGGTTTGGGGATGCCGTATATTTGTGGTGTGTTTTACGTAGGTAGGAATAAAGTGTTTGTGAAATTGTGTTGGCTTTTTTCATTTTTGGTAGTATTTTGTTTAGTTGCGTTTCGTGTGTCTTTGTTAGATTTGTGTGTATTGATTTAAATTTGTTTGTGTCTGATAGAATGTTCTTCATTTTTGGATGTATTCATTCGTATTCATTATGACTATAGCGTTTCCTTCATCTGCTTCTAGAATTTTTATGTTTTTGTCTTGTTTTAGGTTTTTAATGGAAGTAATGTCTCTTTTTGTAAGATTGTTTTTCGTTTTCTGTTTTGTGAAATTATGTTGGTGGTTTTGTGAAAAGAATCGTTTAAGACGTTGTGTTTAAGTGTTTCTGGAAAATATTAATTTTTAATTTTTTTCTGAAAAGTTTGGTTGTTGGATGTCAATAGAATTGTTGAAGTTGTCTTCTTTCTGTTGGTTGTTTTTTGTTGTTTGTTGTTTTTATTTTCTGTGGAAAGTATCACAAGTCTCTTGGCTAGGTGTTCTAAACATGCTTTAATTTCTAGGGTTGGGATGTACCTAGATGCTACTGCGAAGTTGAATCCTCTGTTAAGTAGATGTATCTCGTCTGTGTTTAATTGTCGGTCGTATATGTTAATAATGAGGTTAGTCAATTGTTTGTCGTGTTGGTGTCTTTTCTGTTTTGCATCTTAGTTTCTCTAGTTGTTCGCTCCTCTATAAATGCTTTCTCTGTCCATACCAGCCGTTTTTTAAATATACAATTTAGTCTTTCAATGGATAGATGGCAGCACAAACGAACTTTCTTATTCAAGTGCTATCCTCAATTTTGCGACTCTCAACCTTTTTTTTTTTTATAAAATCAAAAGGTTTAATTTTAGTTTCAAAGATGGCAGCATGCAGCAGTTTTTTATGGTTTAGTGTTCCCTATTTTCTACTCTATGTTATGTGTCAGTAAATAATTTATATTATTTTTTTTACATTACATAGCCAGAAGATTTAGTTTTTAGTTTAATAGATGGCAGCGCATAAACAACCACACTGTTTATTTGAAAACAAGTGTTCGAATTTTGTTACACTGGTTTTAACAAATAAATTATATGACACAATATATAATTAATATTTTATAAATTACATAAGGGGACCGCAACTGTAATTAATTCGAATGGTTACAATTCTGATAGGTTTTTTTTTTGTGTATGACTCATGCGTTATAAACAATTTCATAGATGTACAAGCAATATGGGACGTAATTACTTTTGAAAAATACGACTTTTTTGTTGTGTTTTTTTCTTAATTTCGCGCAAAGCTACACGAGAGCGATCTGTGCTAGCCGTTCCTAATTTAGTAGTGTAAAATTAGAAGGAAGGCAGCTAATCATCACCACCCACCGCCATCTCTTGGGCTACTCTATTACCAACGAATAGTGGGATTGACCGTCACATTATAACGACCCCACGGCTAAAATGGCGGGTATATTTGGTACGACGGGTAGTCGAACGCCTTAACCCACTTGGCCATGCCGGGCCAAAATACGCCGCCTTTGAAAAGCAGTTGATCTCTTGTCCCTCTGTATACGATCCTAGTGTTTTGATATAAACAATGAATATAAAACATATTCCTTACACTGTCACCATGTTCTGTATGACTGGAAGCTCTATCTTCCTGTCACCATGTTCTGTATAACTGGAAGCTCTATCTTCCTGTCACCATGTTCTGTATGACTGGAAGCTCTATCTTCCTGTTACCATGTTCTGTTGGCTTTGTTCTATATATTTTTTTTTAACTATGCTGCTTACCGTTTCTAATGGCCTTATTTTATTGGTGGATTATTTGTTGGTACGAGACTCAACCTTTTTTTAATTTAGCTGGGGTAATTTTTCTTTCTTTTTTTTTTGGATTGTATTTGTGACAGAAATTGATCCGTGTTCCTTTCTGTACCAGTGTTTTTTCAAATAAGTACAAGGGACATCTCTGTTCTACAAATAAGTACAAGGGACATCTCTGTCCAACAAATAAGTACAAGGGACATCTCTGTTCTACAAATAAGTACAAGGGACATCTCTGTCCAACAAATAAGTACAAGGGACATCTCTGTTCTACAAATAAGTACAAGGGACATTTCTGTTCTACAAATAAGTACAAGGGACATCTCTGTCCTACAAATAAGTACAAGGGACATTTTGTCCAACAAATAAGTACAAGGGACATCTCTGTTCTACAAATAAGTACAAGGGACATCTCTGTCCTACAAATCCTCCGATCTGAACACCCGATCTTAGTATATGACTAATTTGCTGTAAATCCTTCATATCTGCATATAAATTACGAGAGAAAGTTTCCAGAGTTATTTTATTCAATATTATACCTTTAGGTTAGAACTATATAAAAAAATCAACAGGATTAGGTAAATTAAACTTTTATTTTGTAATTTGTATCATGTCCAGCAGATGGGAGCACCTCCAATATTTTCTGACTAATCCAATTTACTTGTGTAGAGTGTGTTTATTATGTTGTCACAAATAATATGTATCGCCATAATAATAATAAATAATACAAAGGCAAGTTTGCGTTAACATAGGGACGTGCCAAGAGTTCTTGGGTCAGCTGGATATGTGTACAGTTATAACCGTAAACTTGTTAAGTTTTCAGCAGTGAGAAACAGCTTGTAGTTCTTGACTTACCTTAAACAGGTAAATTGTAACCAGTACAACTTGCAGCATTTTTAATAGAAGGGGTTTGGAGCGATACGTCCCGAGTATTTCTATTTTAATATGTATTCTCCTAAATGTAAAAAATATAGATACATCTGCCTTTATAAATGTGATAATATAGTAATAAATCTCACACATTTAGTAACCAGAGAGTTTTTCTAATATTTTTGTTATAGCAGGACCACATAGGCCTATTTGCAATGACTACTAATTATAATGTTGAAAATCCGAAGACATCAGGCGACACCAGAGACTGAAAATATTACTAAATGTGTTGACTTTTGCATTATTTTATCCTAAATGTTAATGGTCATTTATCTTTTAAACGTACAAAAATTTAAAGATGTGAAATAATGATTAGTGAACTTTGTGATTCGCTACTATACAAAAGTAGATGAAGCACCTTTTCTGGAATTTATCTCTAACAGCAGATTAATTGATAACTACATTCACACCCGAAGAATAGTTATATCTAATACACGGATGTAGCATGATTATTCGTTTAACTCCAAAAAAGTTGTTACATAACTGTAAAAAGGTATATCACTTTGTTGGCTTGTTACAGATAAACCCAGAAATAAACTTGGTACAAAACACCAGTAAAAAAAGTACATCAGTTTGTTGTACATATCTCAACAGCAGCAACATTTTAGGTGCACAATGGACAACATATAATAATTTTGTTTCTTTTTTATGGTTGGTTCATGAAGTATATATTTTTAGCCGCGGCATATCGGCTAGTAAAACGGTTCTGAGTTTGTTTGATTTTCTTTATTTTTTTTTTTCAAGTACAAACTTTATTCTTATACCATCGTCATCTCTTGACCGATTTGATATGTGACCAAAGTTTTGAACTCAGAAGGGTCAAACCCTCTCGATTGATGTTTCGATCTCGCCCAGGGTCTCATAGATTTACTCTAATCTTGTATAAAAGAATTTTAATTTGAGAGTAGGCAGGTAGAGATCCTCACGAGTGATAAAATTTAGTAGGGTAAACGCAAGATCTACGCTTGGTTTGTTTGTATTGAATTTCGTGCAAAGCTACACGAGGGCTATCTGCACTAGCCGTCCGTGATTTAGTAGTGTAAGACTAGAGTGAAGGCAGCTAGTCATCATCACCTACTGACAACCCTTGGGCTATTCTTTTACCAACGAATAGTGGGATTGACCGTTACATTATAGCGCCCCCACTGTTGAAGAGGCGAACATGTTTGGTGTGATGGGGATTCGCACCTGCGACCCTCAGATTACAAGTCGAGTGCCTCAACCACCTGACCATGCAAGGTCGTTATGCTTGGTATTACTGGTACACAAAAATGTAGCTAATAAAGGGAGGAAGGATCATAGATTAACTTACTCTAATACTGTCTACAAAAATTACAAACGTCGTGGCTATTCTGGGCTCCTTCTTTTCTGAGTTATATTAGACTTGCGAGTACATGGAATTTATAATAGCCTGGATTTGTTTCTTTGGAATTAAGCACAAAGCTAAACAATGATCTATTGTGTTCTGCCTACCATGGGGATCTAAACCCGGTTTCTAGTGGTGGGGCAAAACTGGCTTTGAAAAACGTTATATGCTCGCGTTGTTACCGAAACACAATGTCACGTTCTAGTTCCAGTATAAAATCTGGTTACAGCTTTGTTTCTATGTACCTTTTGACTGTTATGTACAGTTCCCCCTCATCATCTGTGTTATATGTTATATACACTTCCTCATCCTCTGTGTTATATGTTATATACACTTCCCCCTCATCCTCTGTGTTATATGTTATATACACTTCCCCCCATCCTCTGTGTTATATGTTATATACACTTCCCTCTCATCCTCTGTGTTATATGTTATATACACTTCCCCTCATCCTCTGTGTTATATGTTATATACACTTCCCCTCATACTCTGTGTTATATGTTATATACACTTCCCTCTAATTCTCTGTGTTATATGTTATATACACTTCCTCTCATTCTCTGTGTTATATGTTATATACACTTCCCCCTCATCCTCTGTGTTACATGTTATATACACTTCCCTTTCATCCTCTGTGTTATATGTTATATACACTTCCCCTCATCCTCTGTGTTATATGTTATATACACTTCCCTCATCATCTGTGTTATATGTTATATACACTTACCTCTAATTCTCTGTGTTATATGTTATGTACACTTCCCTCTAATTCTCTGTGTTATATGTTATATACACTCCCCCTCATCCTCTGTATTATATGTTATATACACTCCCCTCCATCCTCTGTGTTATATGTTATATACACTTCCCCCTCATCCTTTGTGTTATATGTTATATACACTTCCTCTCATCCTCTGTGTTTATATGTTATATACTTCCTCCTCATCTCAGTGTTATATGTTATATACACTTCCCTTTCATCCTCTGTGTTATATGTTATATACACTTCCCCTCATCCTCTGTGTTATATGTTATATACACTTCCCCCTCATCATCTGTGTTACATGTTATATACACTTCCCCTCATCCTCTGTGTTATATGTTATATACACTTCCCCCTCATTCTCTGTGTTATATGTTATGTACATTTCCCCTCATCCTCTGTGTTATATGTTATATACACTTCCTCCTCATCCTCTGTGTTATATGTTATATACACTTCCCCTCATCCTCTGTGTTATATGTTATATACACTTCCCCTCATCCTCTGTGTTATATGTTATATACACTTCCCTCTAATTCTCTGTGTTATATCCTATATACACTTCCCCTCATCCTCTGTGTTATATCCTATATACACTTCCCTCATCCTCTGTGTTATATGTTATATACACTTCCCCCTCATCCTTTGTGTTATATGTTATATACACCTCCCTTTTATCCTCTGTGTTACATGTTATATACACTTCCCCTTCATCCTTAGTGTTACATGTTATATACACTTCCCCCTCATTCTCTGTGTTATATGTTATATACACTTCCCCTCATCCTCTGTGTTATATGTTATATACACTTCCCCCTCATTCTCTGTGTTATATGTTATATACACTTCCTCCTCATCCTCTGTGTTATATGTTATATACACTTCCCTTCATCCTTTGTGTTATATGTTATATACACTTCCTCCTCATTTTCAGTGTTATATGTTATATACACTTCCCCCTCATTCTCTGTGTTATATGTTATATACACTTCCCCCTCATCCTCTGTGTTATATGTTATATACACTTCCCCCTCATCCTCTGTGTTATATGTTATATACACTCCCCTCATCCTCTTTGTTATATGTTATATACACTTCCCCCTCATCCTTTGTGTTATATGTTATATACACTTTCACCTCATCCTCTGTGTTACATGTTATATATACTTCTCCTCATCCTCTGTGTTACATGTTATATACACATCCCCCTCATTCTCTGTGTTATATATTATATACACTTCCCCCTCATCCTTAGTGTTATATGTTATATACACTTCCCCCTCATTCTCTGTGTTATATGTTATATACACTTCCCCTTCATCCTTAGTGTTATATGTTATATACACTTCCCCCTCATTCTCTGTGTTATATGTTATATACACTTCCCCTCATCCTTAGTGTTATATGTTATATACACTTCCTCCTCATTCTCAGTGTTATATGTTATATACACTTTCTCCTCATTCTCAGTGTTATATGTTATATACACTTCCCCCTCATTCTCTGTGTGTTATGTTATATACACTTCCCCCTCATTCTCAGTGTTACATGTTATATACACTTCCCTTTCATCCTTAGTGTTATATGTTATATACACTTCCCTTCATCCTTAGTGTTATATGTTATATACACTTTCTCCTCATTCTCAGTGTTATATGTTATATACACTTTCTCCTCATTCTCAGTGTTATATGTTATATACACTTCCACCTCATCCTCTGTGTTATATGTTATATACACTTCCTCATTCTCTGTGTTATATGTTATATACACTTCCTCTCATTCTCAGTGTTATATGTTATATACACTTCCCCCTCATCCTCTGTGTTATATGTTATATACACTTCCCCTTCATCCTTAGTGTTATATGTTATATACACTTCCCCTTCATCCTTTATGTTATATGTTATATACACTTCCCCCTCATCCTCTGTGTTATATGTTATATACACTTCCCATCCTCATGTTATATGTTCCCTTCATCCTTTATGTTATATATACACTTCCTCCTCATTCTTAGTGTTATATGTTATATACACTTCCCCCTCATTCTCTGTGTTATATGTTATATACACTTCCCCCTCATTCTCAGTGTTAAATGTTATATACACTTCCTTTCATCCTCTGTGTTACATGTTATATACACTTCCCTTTCATCCTTAGTGTTACATGTTATATACACTTCCCTTTCATCCTTTATGTTATATGTTATATACACTTCCCCCTCATCATCTGTGTTACATGTTATATACACTTTCCCCTCATCCTCTGTGTTACATGTTATATACACTTCCCCCTCATCCTCTGTGTTATATGTTATATACACTTCCCCCTCATCCTCAGTGTTATATGTTATATACACTTCCCCCTCATCCTCTGTGTTATATGTTATATACACTTCCCCCTCATCCTCTGTGTTATATGTTATATACACTTCCTCCTCATTCTCTGTGTAATATGTTATATACACTTCCCCCTCATCCTTAGTGTTATATGTTATGTACACTTCCCCTTCATCCTTTATGTTATATGTTATATACACTTCCCCCTCATCCTCTGTGTTATATGTTCTTATGTTTAAACTCCAGATATGATTTTTTTTCAAGGATATCTCGTTCTTTTTAATACATTCAGCTTGAAGAAGCATAATTGGTTCTAGCCTAAACTGTTAACTCATTAACGACTTTGAAAAGTCAGAGGTCGTGATAGTAGCACACAAAGCTACGTATGTTGTGCCTATATCAGCTTAGGCCTAAGATTTATTATATAAGTTTAATATCGAGTTCTAGTTAGCGTTTACTATTTGTTGTTATTGACGTTGTTTACAAATATCTATTGATAAAAGTATAAACATATTTAAACTTACTGGTTTCTCGCAATATACTGAGATTTTGTTCCCTGTATTGTAACGGGAAGGGGGATTGTTTGTTTTTTTTAATTTCGCACAAAGCTACACAAGAGCTATCTGTGCTAGCCGTCCATAATTTAGCAGTGTAAGACTAGAGGGAAGGCAGCTAGTCATCACCACCCACAGCCAACTCTTGGGCTACTCTTTTATCAATGTAGTGAGATTGACCGTCACATTATAACGCCCCCACGTCTGAAAGGGTGAGCAGGTTTTGATGGGACGAGGATTCGAGCCAGCGATCCTCAGATTACGAGTCGAGTGCCTTAACCACCTGGCCATGCCGGACCGAGAGGAATGTATTCTATCATCAACTCTCTGAGTGGATCACTGTGGGAAACTATTAAACTTGTTTGTTTTGTATCATCTTGAATAGATAAATTTTATAAATGGGACAAGCTTGATCGAGAATCCATCAGTAATGATATTGGTTCGTATAAATAATATTGTCTACACAATTTCAACAGAGTCTGACTGTCACGCAACTTACTACCTCGCGTATTCAAAATCGTATCAATATAACGTACTTAACCTTTTGTATTACTTGAAACGCCACCTTTAAGTAGTGTATGTTTGATTTATTTTAATTTTATTTTCATTCTTTAAAATGAGTTCCCAATTTTGTTTTTCCTGATCCTTAGTTTTTCCCAATTAAGTGACATAAAGTGCTCCAATGATATCTTGAAATCATGCACTAATACACAGTAACGTCGAACCTCTTGTCCAATAAGAGAATTTCTCCTGATTCTTGTTCGTATAATCAGTGGCTGATACGCCGGCCCATGAGAAGTGACACGAAAGTAATAACAAGTGTTAAGTGCGTGTGTCACGAATGTCGTAATGTAATGCTGATTGTAAAGAAAATACTGGAAGATTACTCTCACATATGTTCATTCCAAATATGCCCCTTTCTCCCAAGATGGTAAGTTTGAGGATTTATAACGCTAAATCCTGTATTTCGATACTCGCGGCGAACACAGCGCAGATACCTATTTCTGATGCATTGTCGACGCTGGAGTGAAGTGTTCGAATTCGACATAATTAGGGTTCGATCTTGTACAACACGTTAAAACAGGCCCGTAATCTGAGGATTGTGGGTTCGAGCCTCCGTCACACCAAACATGCTCGCCTTTTCAGTCGTGTGGGCGTTGTAATGTGACGGTCAATCCCACTGTTCGTTGGTTAAAGAGTAGCCCAAGAATTGACGATGGGTGTTGATGACTAGCTGCCCTCCCTCTAGTCTTACATTTGCAAAATTAGGGATGGCTAGCGCAGACAGCCCTCGTGTAGCTTTGCGCGAAATTCAAACCAAACCATTTGTTTTATTTTCAAAGTATATATTTTTTTTATAAAGTATAATTTTTACAATAAGATTTACACACGATACAAACGTGTTGTGATCCCTACAGGTATCTTACCCTAGACTTTAGCGTTATAAGCCTTCAAGATTATCGTGGAGTCACCACTTGACATGTAAATATGTAAAACCGTAAACGACGCCATGTATAATGCTATGTAAAAGTGTTAGAACAAGATAATATTATGTCATTCTTTCCATTCTATGTAGCTAATTCCTCCATGTTATCACATAATGTAAATCTTAATACTATAGTAATACTTCACTGATCTCTGTGGACAACTGAATGAGTCAGGGTGAGAATACTTATTATTATTGAAAATTCCCATATACTTGTAGCAATAGTATGTCATAAGGATTCTGTTTGAATTAACATATTGATAAAATTTAGGGTCTGGAATAACTGTCATGCAGTGCTTTAACTGTATAGAAAGAAGGTATCATAAGGTACCACTATATGATAGAATAAGTCAAATTAATAGCATTCCCAGATATAAACATTGATAAAAACAGTGCTTAACACTATATATTAAGTTTTGTTGTCATCCACGGCCCATAAAGCGTAGATAATTCTCAGTAGAACAGAGTTTGCACAAAAGATTAACGTGATGCTGGCTGGTCTCTCCAACAAATTCTTGCAAACTTGAAATGTTCCTAAAACACTGATAAATGCACCTTAGATCATAAGACCGAGACAGGTAGGTTTGAAAATAGAAAAGGAAGAGACAGAACACCTAAAGTGAATGATACTGATGTTAAGTATCTTTGTTTATGTAACCTTCAGGACAGAAGGAAGACTGGTACTGATCTCGAGGAAGAGATAAACTACCATGTGCCAAATGACAGAAAAGTGTCCAGATCTACAGTATCAATAAGACACAATGAGAATGGAATATTTGGTTGAGTAGCAGTTAAAAAACTTTACTTTGACCTCCAAGTATTGTCAAGAGACTGAAGTTTACTAAACAGTACAAAAACTGGACTGTTGTTGATTGGAAGAAGGTGTTATTGGTGGATGAGTCCAAATCTGAAATATTTGGTTCAAAGCGTAGGTTGAACGTTCGTGGAAGAAAGGTGAAAGATACCTCAATGCATAGCATCTGTCATGAAGCATGGGGTAGGTAGTGTGATGGTATAGCTGAGACCTCAGCAGATTTTTGGAAAATAGATGGAATAGTAGACCAGCGGACCTTCCGCCAGATACTGAACTGTCATGAAGTACTTAGTGATTTGTGTGTATTATTGGTAAATAATTCTGCTACCAAGATCATGTAATGATCTAAAACACTCATCCAACCTATGTAGAAATTACTCAGCTAAGAAAGAAGCCATTTAAATGATGTAATGGTCCCCCACAGAGCCCTGATCTCAACCTACTTGTGTATATCTGGGAATTTATAGATAAAAAAAATTATAAAACAATAGTTACGTCCAAAGAAAGTCTATGGGAGTATATTAGAGACATATGGAGTAAAATTCCAAAGGACACTTTGATTAAATATGTTGCAACAATGACTGAAAGACTGTCTGCAGTTATTAAAGCAAAAGGGGGACACAAAATATTAACTGTCTGCTGAAGTCAAGCACTCCCACCGTATTTCTGTTGTACTTAATACGAGGATTAATATTGATGTTCCACCTGTGACTTACTGTTCATTGTTCTTTGAAATTAGCCTGAAATATGATTTTTAACTTTGTCCTAACGTATTTGGACAGTACTGTATAACAGAGTGGTATTTAAAATAAAAGATAAGAAAATGAAACAAACATCGTTGAATGAAAAGTTAGACTTACTTTCTTAACAATCTTTACTAGTTTGTTTGACAGCTGCGCCAGGTTTCGCAATTTATGAATGCGCTTTGATTACTTCACGTTACCAGTGACATAACTAAACTTATTATGACCCATAGAGCGAATTTATTCGGTATTTTTAACCACTGTTGAACAACTGTTGTTGACCTCTCACTTCTCATGGTGGGTTAAGGAAGTCCCAAGTACTGAAGAGAAACTTAGAGGCCGGGAACTGGACCCAACATGTAAAGTGTCTGTAATTGCACCAGCGAGCATGACTCTGGACCCAACATGTAAAGTGACTGTAATTGCACCAGTGAGCATGACTCTGGACCCAACACGTAAAGTGTCTGTAATTGCACCAGTGAGCATGACTCTGGACCCAACACGTAAAGTGTCTGTAGTTGCACCAGTGAGCATGACTCTGGACCCAACACGTAAAGTGTCTGTAGTTGCACCAGTGAGCATGACTCTGGGCCCAACATGTAAAGGGACTGTAATTGCACCAGTGAGCATGACTCTGGACCCAACACGTAAAGTGTCTGTATTTACACCAGTGAGCATGACTCTGGACCCAACACGTAAAGTGTCTGTAGTTGCACCAGTGAGCATGACTGTGGGCTCAACATGTAAAGTAACTGTAATTGCACCAGTGAGCATGACTCTGGGCCCAACACGTAAAATGTCTGTATTTACACCAGTGAGCATGACTCTGGGCCCAACATGTAAAGTGTCTGTAATTGCACCAGTGAGCATGACTCTGGACCCAACACGTAAAGTGTCTGTAGTTGCACCAGTGAGCATGACTCTGGACCCAACACGTAAAGTGTCTGTAGTGGCACCAGTGAGCATGACTCTGGACCCAACACGTAAAGTGTCTGTAGTGGCACCAGTGAGCATGACTCTGGACCCAACACGTAAAGTGTCTGTAGTTGCACCAGTGAGCATGACTCTGGACCCAACACGTAAAGTGTCTGTAGTTGCACCAGTGAGCATGACTCTGGACCCAACACGTAAAGTGTCTGTAGTGGCACCAGTAAGCATGACTCTGGACCCAACACGTAAAGTGTCTGTAGTGGCACCAGTGAGCATGACTCTGGACCCAACACGTAAAGTGTCTGTAGTTGCACCAGTGAGCATGACTCTGGACCCAACACGTAAAGTGTCTGTAGTGGCACCAGTGAGCATGACTCTGGACCCAACACGTAAAGTGTCTGTAGTGGCACCAGTAAGCATGACTCTGGTCCCAACATGTAAAGTGTCTGTAGTTGCACCAGTGAGCATGACTCTGGACCCAACACGTAAAGTGTCTGTAGTTGCACCAGTGAGCATGACTGTGGGCCCAACACGTAAAGTGTCTGTAGTTGCACCAGTGAGCATGACTGTGGGCCCAACACGTAAAGTGTCTGTAGTTGCACCAGTGAGCATGACTCTGGTCCCAACATGTAAAGTGTCTGTAGTTGCACCAGTGAGCATGACTCTGGACCCAACACGTAAAGTGTCTGTAGTTGCACCAGTGAGCATGACTGTGGTCCCAACACGTAAAGTGTCTGTAGTTGCACCAGTGAGCATGACTGTGGTCCCAACACGTAAAGTGTCTGTAGTTGCACCAGTGAGCATGACTGTGGGCCCAACACGTAAAGTGTCTGTAGTGGCACCAGTAAGCATGACTCTGGTCCCAACATGTAAAGTGTCTGTAGTTGCACCAGTGAGCATGACTCTGGACCCAACACGTAAAGTGTCTGTAGTTGCACCAGTGAGCATGACTCTGGTCCCAACACGTAAAGTGTCTGTAGTTGCACCAGTGAGCATGACTGTGGGCCCAACACGTAAAGTGTCTGTAGTTTCACCAGTGAGCATGACTCTGGTCCCAACACGTAAAGTGTCTGTAGTGGCACCAGTGAGCATGACTCTGGACCCAACACGTAAAGTGTCTGTAGTTGCACCAGTGAGCATGACTCTGGACCCAACACGTAAAGTGTCTGTAGTTGCACCAGTGAGCATGACTGTGGGCCCAACACGTAAAGTGTCTGTAGTTGCACCAGTGAGCATGACTGTGGGCCCAACACGTAAAGTGTCTGTAGTTGCACCAGTGAGCATGACTCTGGACCCAACACGTAAAGTGTCTGTAGTTGCACCAGTGAGCATGACTGTGGACCCAACACGTAAAGTGTCTGTAGTGGCACCAGTGAGCATGACTGTGACCCAACACGTAAAGTGTCTGTAGTGGCACCAGTGAGCATGACTCTGGACCCAACACGTAAAGTGTCTGTAGTTTCACCAGTGAGCATGACTCTGGTCCCAACACGTAAAGTGTCTGTAGTGGCACCAGTGAGCATGACTCTGGGCCCAACACGTAAAGTGTCTGTAGTTGCACCAGTGAGCATGACTCTGGACCCAACACGTAAAGTGTCTGTAGTTGCACCAGTGAGCATGACTCTGGACCCAACACGTAAAGTGTCTGTAGTTGCACCAGTGAGCATGACTGTGGACCCAACACGTAAAGTGTCTGTAGTTGCACCAGTGAGCATGACTCTGGTCCCAACACGTAAAGTGTCTGTAGTGGCACCAGTGAGCATGACTCTGGACCCAACACGTAAAGTGTCTGTAGTTTCACCAGTGAGCATGACTCTGGACCCAACACGTAAAGTGTCTGTAGTTGCACCAGTGAGCATGACTCTGGGCCCAACACGTAAAGTGTCTGTAGTTGCACCAGTGAGCATGACTGTGGACCCAACACGTAAAGTGTCTGTAGTTGCACCAGTGAGCATGACTCTGGACCCAACACGTAAAGTGTCTGTAGTTTCACCAGTGAGCATGACTCTGGTCCCAACACGTAAAGTGTCTGTAGTTGCACCAGTGAGCATGACTCTGGACCCAACACGTAAAGTGTCTGTAGTTGCACCAGTGAGCATGACTCTGGGCCCAACACGTAAAGTGTCTGTAGTTTCACCAGTGAGCATGACTCTGAGCTATTAAGTTTATTAACTGTAAAGTGGCACCAGTGAGCATGACTCTGGACTAATATGCGTGGGTCTGTACGAGCCACCCACTGAAGCATTACCCAAACTAAAGTGTCTGTAGTGGCACAAGTGAGCACTGACTCTGGACCCAAACTAATAGTGTGGGAACACAAGCCACCCACTGAAGCATTACTCTGGACTAATAGCTTGGGAACACAAGCCACTCCACTGAAGCATTACCCTAACTAATAGCGTGGGAACACAAGCCACACCACTGAGCATTACCCTAACTAATAGCGTGGGAACACAGTGCCACCCAGTGAGCATGACCCTGGACTAATACGTGGGAAAGTGCCACTGTAGTGGCACCAGTGAGCAATGACTCTGGACCCAACACAAGCCACTGTAGTGGCACCATTGAGCCTGACTAATAGTGGGAACACAAGCCACTCCACTGAAGTGGCACCCTAGTAATAGCGTCTGGACACAAGCACCCACTGAGCAGTGTCTGTAGTGGCACCAGCCAGCCATGACTCATTACCCAACTAATAAGGGACACAGTGGCACCACTGAGCATTACCCTAACTAATAGCTGTGGGACCACAAGAGCATGACTCTGGACCCTAACTAATAAAAGTGGGAACAGTGGCCACCCACTGAGCATGACCCTGGACCCAATAGTGTCTGTAGTGGCACAAGCCACCCATTGACTCTTACCCTAACTGTAAAGTGACTGTAGAACACAGAGCCACTGAGCATGACTCTGGACCCATACTTGGGAAAGTGTCCACTCCATTGAAGCATTACCCTAACTAATAGCGTGGGAACACAAGCCACTCCACTGAAGCATTACCCTAACTAATAGCTTGGGAACACAAGCCACTCCACTGAAGCATTACCCTAACTAATAGCTTGGGAACACAAGCCACTCCACTGAAGCATTACCCTAACTAATAGCTTGGGAACACAAGCCACTCCACTGAACTAATACCCTAACACATTACCTAACTACAAGCCACTCCACTGAAGCATTACCCTAACTAATAGCTTGGGAACACACATTACCCTAACTAATAGCGTGGGAACACACATTACCCTAACTAATAGCTTGGGAACACAATATTATTATTACAGATGTGTTAAATAAAGCGTGGTGAAAAACTCCATTTTGACAGAGGAACATTATACTTTCTTAAGATGTGTTATTATGTTTTGTAATCGTCTTGTAGATATCTGACTATAGTTTGTTGTTATTGCTTTCTTAGTGCAAAGCTATACGGTTTGCACTCTGTCCACCGCAGGGGAAGCGAACCCCTGATTTTAACGCTGTAATACCGTAAACTTATAACTGACCTTCTTGTAAACGACTATAGCAACTAGACATTGCAATATCCAGCGATGCTAATATTCTACCTCATAATTACAGTATGTTTAAATATTAGGGTTTTATCCTTCTTTATGTGTGTAACCATAGATTAATTAAAACAGCTACTAAACCACACCCCAAATTAATTTGTAAAACGTAACATTTTCCAGGAATAAGAGTACATAACCCCATCTTCATGGATGTCTAAACAGAACTTCCGGCACTTCATTTATTTTACCTTTAAAATATCGCAGGTGGGCACGCGCCAACCGAGGAGGCGCTCTGAAGCAGTTTCATTTAGACTCAGGGTCAGGACACACCCTTCAGATAATAACAAAGGCGACTTTTACCGTGAAGGCGTCGTGACAAAAATTGTACAACGCTCGGGCCCTGAAAGATGAAAAATGTAACAACGAGCATGTTAACGACTGATGAAGAGTGGGTGGTTATTACCTGTGCCATCAGGTTTTCCTAATGAATATAATATGTTTGACTACACTTTACACGATAGTTTGTGAACAAAGTAGTTTTGGTAGACAGACGGAAGTTGATAAGTGCATTATATTCTACAGGGTGCTCGAAAAGTCACTGTGCACTTATATATTTATTAACAAGCATGTTTCAATATAGAATACAGGAGGTAAATATGAATGACAATTATAAACAATGTTAAAAGTGACCCCTGTTGGCATCAATACAGGCTTGGATCCTTATTATTTTGTTTCTAAACACCGCTATCAGTTGCTGGCTTGAAATAGACTGAATAAAATATGATTACAAAACTGCACAGTGACTTTCCGAGCACCCTGTATATAGTTCAATTTATTAAGCTTTGTCAAACTGCCTTAACCCTAACAACTCGAGTAAACCATGTCTGAAACATGTAAGTATAGCGGTAAATGTATTATTCAATAATAAGTGCCAAGATGATAACTTGTTTCTATAGTTACGTGCGTGTTGTTTTTGTTTGTTTTTCACGTGTAAGACAAGAAGAAGTGGAAATAGATGTTTCTAACACTGTATAATATTCAATAGAGGGACAATGGACCAGGATATTGAACTGTTCCTATAGCTGCATTACGTTCACGTATGAGACTTTAGGAGTTGGAACTCGTTTTCCTCACACGATGTATTAATCAACAGTGAGACGTAACAGCCTCACTTTTGTGTGACGTTGTTTCATTAAGCTTAACATAAACTGTAGAAGTTTACCTGCCAGTCACGCTGTGATTTTCGTACTTTTATGTGCGCTGTCATTTCTCTTTTATAGACGTACCTTCTCGATCGCATTTGTTTATTTGACTGTTTTGAATTTCGCTCAAAGCTACACGAGGACCACTGCACTAGTCGTCCCTAATTGAGCAGTGTAAGACTAGAGGGAAGGCAGGTAGTCATCACTACCCACAGCCAACTCTTGGGCTACTCTTTTACCAACGAATATTGGGATTGACAGTCCCATTATAACGCCCCTACATCTGAAAAGGCGAGCATGTTTGAGATGACGATTCGAGCACCATAATGCAGGGCCTCGAATTCCTTACCTCGCATCGTATAACCAACATGTACTTACTCACCAAGAAAGATATTTTTAAATAAATTTCATCAAACAAATAATTCATATTAAAATCGCATATTTACAACTTGTAATCATTGACACCCTTGTAATAAGTAATATTTTTTCAACTCTTAAAATGTACTTTTTATCAGATACCCGAGTTATAATAAAATAACTCTTTACTTGTATTAAAGTATCCCTGCAGTTCCTAACTATTTGAGTGTCAAAATTGTAAATGTTATTTTTAAAAATCCAGCATCTTTCTTTAGTTCTCTAATATTTGCTTCTTATTTGAAGCTGTAATTAAAACTGCAAAGAAATGAAATTATAAAATACTATGTAGGTTAAAATATTCAAACTGCTACCGTATCGGGATATTCAAGACAAATGTACTGCGGTTGGAAGCTAGTAATCAAAACCATGGAAATATGAAAAGGATACAAAATATGTTTTTCTCAATCTACAAATTTTCTCCGATCAAGGCTTTATGGTTTCAGTTTTGATTTATAAATGACATTTATTGCTTTTCATAACATCTTTTAGCGTAAAGTCTCAAGTAGATGAGCGGAATAGATAGGTTTCAGTGTAATAAGGACGGTTTGCCTGATCTCAGACGAGAACCATTATTCCTTCTAGGTACCATCAATGAGTGTTTGTTTGTTTTTGAATTTTACGCAAAGCTACACGAGAGCCATCTGCGCTAGCTGTCCCTAATTTAGCAGTGTAAGACTACTGGAGGAAAGGCAGCTAGTCATCACTACCCACCGCCAACACTTGGGCTACTCTTTTACCAACGAATAGTGGGATTGATCGTCACTTTATAACGCCACCACGGCTGGAAGGGCAAGAATGTTTGGTGTGACGTGAATTCGAACCCGGGACTCTCAAATTACGAGTCGAGTGCCTTTACCACCTGGCCATGTCGGGACCTCATCAGCGATACCATACGGTTGAATAAATTCGAGATACTGACAAACTAACTAACGCATTTAGTTAATTTTAAATAAATGAGAGACTGAAATGACGTAAACATCTGGATTTCTCTGAAGATTGATTTTCCAGTTTGTAGTTTCAGAACTGTGTCAATATAATTTAACTTTACGACTTATGTTTATCTAAGTTGGATGTAATTATAGTTTTCACTTCTTTACTTGTAGGAAAATGAACGAGCAGAATTATTATTTCTCTTCATATTAAATGGGTTCATCATTAAGTTATAAAATAGTAATTAAATTTATTTGGAGATGTTTAAAGCACTTCATTACCATCTTTCAATGAATTTTTCACAACTTTCAATCCATCTTTTGTTTGTCCATCTTGTAAAGCTTTCCATCCATTTCTAACCATTAGCATTTAACTCCCTGTCCGAGCGATGGTCTTATTCCCTCGCTCTCACCTTGGATACATGAATAAATATTATCCTTTATTCTGCTTTTGTGCTTACGATTATGGTCTAGGCTTCACTGAAGCCATCGTAATATATGTATATATCTCTTTATGTTGTTGTTTTTTTTTAATTTCGCGATGAGCTACACGAGGTCTATCTGCGCTAGCCGTCCCTAATTTAGCAGTGCAAGACTAGAGGGAAGGCAGCTAGTCATCACCACCCACCGCCAACTCTTGGGCTACTCTTTAACCAACGAATAGTGGGATTGACCGTCACATTATAACGCCCCCACGGCTGAAAGGGTGAGCATGTTTGGCGCGACCGGGATGCGAACCCGCGACTCTCAGATTACGAGTAGCACGCCTTAACACGCTTGGCCATGCCGGGCTACCAATCTAAGAGCAGAAAGATAATTAAACACCTAAAACCTATAGGTCTGAGGCTTATGATAAACATTCTATTACAAAGTTGAAACCTAAATATTTATTTCAGGTACTCTCTTTAGTAAAACTAATTGCAAAACGTTTCGGTTTGGTTTGGTTTTTGAATTTGCGCGAAGCTACAGGAGAGCTATTTGCTCTAGTTGTCTTTAATTTAGCAGTGCAACAGTAGATGGATGGCAGCTGATCATCACTACCCACCGCCAACTCTTGGGCTACTCTTTTATCAACCAACGAATAGTTGAAATCACCGCAACGTTATAACGCTCTCATAGCTGATAGGGTGAGCATGTTTGGTGGGGCGGGGATTCGAACGCGTGATCCTCAGGATTTCGAGTCGAGCGTCCAGACAATTGGGAGGAAAAAAAAGGTGGTTCATCCAAACATAACAATAATGAAACATAAAAACTTCACGAGAACATATAAAAACATACAAATTGTGGTCACTAATCTATAACTTGGATGTTTTTTAAAACTCTCCAATAGCTTCGAAATGTCTACTGTCAGACTACGTATATGTTTTAACAGCATAAAACGAGCAAAAAAGGTGAAATTCAAAAAGTATTTTAAGTCTACAAAGGATTATTTCCACACTTTTTAAGATAACATTATCGGGTCATAGTTTTGTTGCTAAGCGACACAAACGAACTGAATAATACCAAAATGCGATTGGTTTTTTTGTATATATATATATATATATATATATAAGTTTGTTATAACTTATAAACAAGTCGCAACAAAAATAAATTAAACAACAAACGTGCACTACTTGAAAAGATCCCAGGGTGCAAATTATAATGTTGAATTATATAATATATCTTAGGTTTTGGAGGTGAATTTGGAAGTAGGACCCACATTGCGGTGGGGATACACCATCTATCAATCTTAAACTCCATTCGCCAGTCTCACATAAGAATTAAAAGAGTAACAACAGATACAGAAATAGAAACTAGAAGAGCGAGATATGGGTGCTCAAGCCCACAGTGTCCCACATCTATATCACCCTTCACTGCTTGCAGACAGTTGCGGGAAGGTGACTGCTCTCTAAAGTAAAGAAGAAAAATTAATCTATATAAAAATAATAATTTTGTAGTTACTTGGATAACAGTCTTTATTTTAGTATTAGTGTTAAATTATTTTTTTCGAAAATATTTATCAACTTAATTTTCCGAAAATAACATAATTAATTAATATAATAAATATTTTGATTTAGAAACGATCAGGCAAAACATTTGCTTGTAGATATTATAAAATATCGATTAAAAGTGAATGATTTATCAAGTTTTCAAAAAGAGATACTTCAATTCAAACCTTCCTACTTGGTAATTAATTTTAAACATGAACTATTCAATAATTTGCAGATTTCTAAAATTATTCATTAATCTATAAAAGTTATATTTTTACTTGTTAATACTTAAAGCCTACCGTCAGTTATAAATACGAAGTTTCAATTGGTCCATTACTATATAATTGTAAAAGTTTTTTCTAATTAATCTAAATGTAGATAAAGTTAGTAACTTACGTTGTGAGTGGTTTAGTTCGTTATGAATTTCGCGCGAAGTTACACGAGGGCTATCTGCTCTAGCCGTCCCGAATTTAGCAGTGTAAGACACCCACCGCCAACTTTTGAGCTACTCTTTTACCAACCAATAGTGGGATTTACCGTCACTTTATACATAACACCCTCATGATTGAAAGAGCGAGCACTTTCGGTACGACAGGGACTCGAACTCGCGACCCTCAGATTACCACTTGTGAGTGTGAAACCAGTTTACTTATTGTTACTGGCCCGGCATGACTAGATGGGTTAAAGCGTTCAAGTCATAATCCGACGGTTGTAGGTTCGAACCCCCGTCACACCAAACATTCTCATCTTTTCAGCCGTGGGGGCGTTATAATATAACGGTCAATCCCATTATTCGTTGGTAAAAGAGTAGCCCAAGAGTTGGGGGCGGGTGGTGATGACTAGCTACTTTCCCCTAGTCTTACACTACTAAATTAGGGACGGCTAGCGCAGATAGCCCTCGAGTAGCTTTGTGCTAAATTCAGAAAACAAACAACAAACAATTATTCATACTTTTCATAAACATATTATTACTGGTAACTTAAAATTAAAAAAATATATTACGTGAAAAACTCAAAAAAGGACTTATACACAAAATGTAATAATAATGATATTCTAAAATCTATTGAAAACAACACTGATGAATATATTTTAAAACTTAACTATACTATATCTTATCCACCTGGATGGTTTCTAGAATGGAAGTTGTATGTACTTAAAAAATAAAATAAAATTATCCCAAATAAAAAAATTTAAAAAATATCAAACAGATTTACATATGTTACAAAGTAAGAATCAAGAACTGTGAGAAAAATATGTTATAGTTCCTATTGATATGAACTATCTGTTCCTAGCTATCTGACTAGCTGTTACATTGGTATTATTTGTAAAACGTTTTATGTACTAATTATTATAAAAGGAATCAATAGTGCACAAACGACCTGTCATGGACAGGTGGGTTAAAAAGATCGACTCGTAATCTTAGGGTCATGGGTTCGAATCAACATTGCACCAAACATGTTCGCCTTTTCAGCCGTGGAGCTTTATAATCTGACAGTCAATCCCACTATTCGTTGGTAAAAGAGTAGGTCAAGAGTTGGGTGATGATGACTAGCTACCTTCCTTCTAGTCTTACATTGCTGAATTAGGGTCGGTTAGCGCAGATAGCCCTTGAGTAGCTTTGCGCGATATTCAAAAAATAAACAAACAATGGTACACAAACATTTAAAGTTGTTAACCAATCCAAAGATACAGTATCTAATAACTTCATTAAAGCTTATAATAAACTTTATTCTTAACAAAATCTTTGTGTAGATTTACCATTTCTTTATGCTATTCTCATACTACATAAATTTCCAACTTAAAGTTTTTAATAACTATTTTCAGTTATGAATAAGGTCATTTAACAACTTGGCACTACTTTATGCGGATGTAACCTTGCCGCATATGAAGGCTTGTTTAGAGCATGATAGCCACAATAGACTTAGTAAATGGGTGATGGTTGGGAGCTGTACTAGTATATTTAGATAACTGGATGGAACGCTTCATACTAGTATAATTCTCTCCTGTGCAATAAGTTAGTGTTTTTCTATCATATTGGGGTCTGAAATGCTAATTTAAAGAGGTAAGTTTTAACTTACTTTCCCTCAAGTGGTAGTGCCTTATTTTTATTATTGTTATTTTTATTTCAGTTAATTTTTCTTCTTTACTTTGGAGAGCAGTCGCCATCCCACAACTGTCTGTAGGCAGTGAAGGGTCATACAGACGTGGGACGCTGTGGGCTTGAGCACCCACATCTTGCTCTTCTAATTTCTATATCTATTGCTACTCTTTTAATTCTTATGTGATACTGTCAAATATAGGTTGAGACTGATAGACGGTGTATCCCCTCCGTAATGTAGGTCCTACCTTTCCAATCACCTCCAACACATGGGGTACACTTTATAATTCCAAATAATAGTTTGCACCTTGGGATCTTTTCAATTAATGCAACGTTTTTTTGTTTAATTTATTTTTCTTTCAGCTTGTGTTTTAAGTTATAACAAATTAATAAGGATAGATAAATATATACATACATACATAATTGCAGCTGTGTATAAGTAATGTTCAACACTTTAGTTTCTTTTTGCTACTAAGTTGTATGTATACAAATGAAAACACATTTTTTTCTGAGAATAAAAATGCTCCATCTCATTATTTTGATAAAAACAAACTTCAAGCAACAGTAATAAGTTTAGAGTAACGGAAGAACATTGTTGCACATCATTTTTGCCCTTTTACTACAATGATTTTAGTGATGTGCAATAAAACATAAGCATTGTCGCAGTATCGTAATATTGGTTGTCAGCAGAAATTAAAAACTAGCGTCATCGATGGTGGGTACCACCTAGAAGGACAGCAGTAACTCTGTGTATTTACAATCACAAAATCCGGGGCTCGATTTCCAGTAGTGGACACAACATATAATCCATTGTTGGTCATCGATGGTGGGTACTACCTAGAAGGACAGCAGTAACTATATGTATTTACAATCACAAAATCCGGGGCTCGATTCCCAGTAGTGGACACAACATATAATCCATTGTTGGTTTTCAGTTGGCTATTAGCAGAAATTAAAAACTAGCGTCATTACTGAATGGTCCCTCAGTAGGGCAGCTGTAAGTCTATGGATTTACAGTGATAAATTCCGGGGTTCGTTTCTCCGTGGCGAATACAGTTTATTACCCTATGAGGCTTATCTCTAAAGCAAGCAAATTTTACTGAAGGTGTATTTTGTTACACATATAAAGTAACAGTGTAAGTTTCTCGTTTTCATAAATAAACATATAGACATAACGCCTACAGTTTCAAATGATTTAGGCAGTCACTAAGAGCAGTAATTTTCAGAAGTAAGGTGTTCGAAATATCAATCTATAAATTCATGATAAAGTACGATGACGTAATCTTGCTAAACGTAAATAACGAAATCAAAAGTTAGAAGTTCACGTAAAAATGGCGTCGGAGTTAAAACAAATTTTAGATAATTTAATTTTGTTTTCACACGAATTGAAACATTAACATATATACTTCTTTTTGACTTTTTGACACGAGTTGTTGTTTTTGTATACGTCTAGCTATAACAAAAAAAAAATGTATATGTAATTTCAGTTTCCGAGTTGTAGGTTATGATTTTCAATATTATCTTCAACTGCGACTTATAGTTGGGTAGATTCTATCTGAAGTTCATTTAAGCTGAATTTAATTTGAATTTCATGCGAAGCTACACGAAAGCGCTCGCCGTACGTAATTTAACAATGAAAGACTAAAGGGGAGGCAGCTAGTTATCATCACCCACCGCCAACTCTTGTGCTGTCTCTATTACCAATGAATAGCAGGATTGACCGTCATAATATATAACGTCCCCACACTTTAAAGAACAAGCACGCTTGAAAAGGCGGGGACTCGAACCCACGACTCTCGAATTAGAAGACAAGCGCCATCTAACCATACCGGGTCCGTTTCGGTTAAAATCTGTAATAGATCTGCAGTAGAGCCGAAAAGAAGTGTGAACAAGATATTTTAAAACACGTGTATCACCAGTTGGTGTCCGCTGTTAATAACGGAGCCCACGCTCCGCTTCCATACCCGGATCATATTAAAGTTCCAACGACAAAAAGAGATAAACTTGTGTAATATACGACACACGAGCCCAAGGACAAATTCTTGTTTAACCAATCAGGAAGAGAGATTTTGTCACGAAATATTAATAAAGTACGAAATTTGATAGAAAGCTGAGTCAATCTGGAAATACCAGAATTTTCAACTTGAATGTGGTGAAATACTCCTATTGAATGTAGTGAAATACTCCTATTGAATGTGGTGAAATACTCCTATTGACTGTGGTGAAATACTCCTATTGAATGTGGTGAAATACTCCTATTGACTGTGGTGAAATACTCCTATTGAATGTGGTGAAATACGTCTATTGAATGTGGTGAAATACTCCTATTGACTGTGGTGAAATACTCCTATTGAATGTAGTGAAATATTCCTATTGACTGTGGTGAAATACTCCAATTTAATGTGGTGAAATACTCCTATTGAATGTGGTGAAATACGCCAATTGACACTTGAGATAAGTTTTATCTGGAGTTGCCTCTTTCCATCTTATTGTATAGCTCACGTGCTTCATTGGATTTAAAAAGAAATATTGAAGTTATAAAAAAACTAAGGCCTCGTAATCCGAGGGTCGCGGGTTCGCATCCCCGTTGCGCCAATGATGCTCACCCTTTCATCCGTGGGGGCGTTATAAAGTTACGGTCAATCCCACTATTCGTTGATAAAAGAGTAGCCCAAGAGTTGGCGGTGGGTGGTGATGAATAGCTGCCTTCCCTCTAGTCTTACAGTGCTAAATTAGGGATGGCTAGCGCAGATAACCCTCGAGTAGCTTTGCGCGAAATTCAAAAACAAACAAACAATCCTATGAGTGGATGACATGTTGGTTAATGGTTAAGCAATAAAGGCTCAAATATCCAACAATTCTAAAGTGTAAGATTTTTATAAAGCATACAGTTAGTTTTGTTGGTGTTTTTATTGTAACAATATAACGGCTACAACGGACATATGAACCTACATGAACCGGTACATAATACTTAATTAATAACAAGTAGTTGCTTAAATCTCTGTTTTGGACACATTTTAAAGCTCTATAAACATATACATATATATATAACGCAACAAAATCAAACAATGTGTTATTGCTCACATGGATAATTTTATTTACGTGTTGTTAACTTGAAAGTAAGCACAAGGCTACATAATGGGCTATCTGTATCGAAACCTGGTTTTTATCATTGGAAACCCTCAGACGTGCAGCTGTGCCACTGAGATATTTCATATGCTGTAAAACTAAATTTACCTTCGTCCTGGCTCCGAATTCTCCATCTATCTTTCTATACGTATAAGTTACTTTTTCCATGAAGTGAAAGTAGAAAAAGGCCCGTGTTCCTTTATAAGGAGAGGCATTCGGACATATGTATATATATGTTTCAACAGCCAAATATGTTGCCGTCATACCAAACACGCTCGCCTTTTCAGCCGTGGAGGCGTTATAATGTGACGGTCAATCCCACTATTCGTTGGTAAAACAGTAGCCCAAGAGTTGGCGGTGGGTGGTGATGACTAGCTGCCTTCTCTCTAGTCTTACACTGCTAAATTAGAGCAGTTTGTCTAATACCCTAAATTATTGTTTGTCTTTTGTTCACTCTCCATTAATATCAGGTTCCTTTTCCCTTTCCAAACCATAAGCTTTAAAATTAATTATGAAAGAACAATAGACAAATGCGATGATCTATTAGCACACGTCTGTAAATTACTCACTGTTTTGTTGTTCGTAATTAATAGTTCAAACCAATTTAGAATGGTTGGGCTCTTTTCCCATGGTGCCTTATCTACAGAACGCAGACTCAAATATAATTTTTATCTTTAAAACCCGAGTGAAAAGTCAAACTATCTTGTTTGACAAGCGAAGAGTGTACGATGTTAGACGAGTTCGATGCTCTGTTTTGTTCTTACCCACATGAGCATCATCGTACAAAAGATAACTCTTGCAGGAAGACACGTTGCCTTTAAAATCCTCAAAGACAATTCACTGCTGTTATAATGTGGTAATTAAAGGTATTGACGACGTTTAAAATAGTTCTGTATAATGTATTCAGACCACATAAAGAGTATTCTACCAGATTAATTATTTACATTTAACCTTGCGTTCTAACGCAACGCAAGTCGAATTATTAAATGCATATTGAAAGGCGTTTATAAAAAACCTGGATAAAGCTTTGTAGCTTTACGTATAAAACTGAAATAAAATAGAGCTTAGAGGCATTTTATTGGGTGTGTGTGAGTGTGTGTAATTACCTTGATGTAATTCTATCGATTTTTTTTAAAGTATTCAAACTGGAATTATTCTAGATTAAATATAATTTTTATCATATCCTTTAAACTAGAATTTCTTTTCATTTTTGAACAATTGATGACTGCGATCTTAGTAGGTGAGGTTTACTTTTTTAAGCGCAGAGATACATAATGAACGATCAACACAGTGCTCGCTACAGATATTGAACGCCTGATTTTGACATTATCAACCCGCAAGCTTTTAGCTGAGCCATTGGAGGAAGGTAATACGTGATGTGACAAGAAGTCCTATGAATACTATTTAAAATGAAAGTTTAATTAAGCTTCTCATACGATTAAGTCAGTTTTATGCTAATACAGATAGAAATTAATTGTAAAAAAAAAAGACTTTTATTTAATAACAATCTCTGCGTTTGTGTGTGTGTTTGTATGCTTATAATTAGTAACCTGCTGGACCGTTTGTCACTAAACCTTAAATGTAAACTCTGACTTTCACTGAGAACCTAAGGAGATCGGTGCTCGGATCTGACCCACTGCGTCTTTCTTGCGACTTCTGCCCCCTTATAACTGAGAAACCGCTGGACCGATTGTTACTAAATCTCGCATTTATCATTATAGCTTGTCGAGGAGTGAGTGACAAGGAGAGGGGTGATCAGTGCTCGGATCTGACCAACTATGTCACCTCAGGGAACCCCTATGTCTTCTCAGTGCTTTAAATTCATTTTAATAAATAATGACAAACAAAGCCTATTTTAATGTTATTTAGTTTCTGGATAGGATACTATCTTTTCAGTTTATCATTTATTATGGAGATAACATTTTCTGTATAAGAAACTGATTTAGTCTCGTCAACCAGAAGCTGAAGTACATAATTACGATAAATACACCAATCTACAAAAGTTACTTTCGTCACAATCTTACGAAGCTTTTTAAATTTCTTTTGAATTTTGGTTGCGTTCACGCATCATCTTATGTTATTCCTGGTAATGTTTAACTTCAAAAAACATGGTTTTCATTACTTTTGCACCCCCGCTAGTACAGCGGTAAGTCTACAGACTTACAACGCTAAAATCACGGCTTCGATTCCCCTCGGTGGGCTAAGTAGATAGCTCGATATAGCTTTGCTATAATAAAACACACACCATTACGTTTTTTAAAAATAAATCTTTGTAAAGATGCAATTTTGTATCAGTAGTTTCTAAACTAATCATTTGATTAGAATATTAATAAAACTTAGTCTGGTTTTCATATCATATAGTCTTTGCAATACCAAATATTGTAGAAAAATCATACTGTAATTCCTTGAGGAGTTCGACATCTTTATCTGAAACATACTTAGTAAAGATAAAATTACAAAACTATATTTTATACATATGTTTAATACTGTACGTTTTCTTGTAGAAAAATATATTATTACAGGTGTCGCTACAAACGCTAATGAAACCTATGGCGTACATCTAAATTAACTCGTGGTAAGCAGATCACAGATAACCATGCTTAACTTTTAAAAAATGTATAAGTTTTAAATATGCATATATAAAAGAGTTGAAAGGGCGAGAAAATGTTTGGTGTGATTGAGATTCGAACCTGCCACGCTCGGATTACCAGTGGAGTGCCTTAACCACCTGGCCATGCCCGGCCCACATGTTTAAAAACTATGTATGCAAAACACTACTTGTAGACTCTAGACTTTGATAGCCACAAAATCTCTAATACCAATTGAGACTCAGAAGCAAAAATACCGTAAATACCGTAAATGTTGTACTTAATTACATTAATTAAATGGTGTTGCAATGTTATGATCAATCCCATTTTTCGCTGGTAAAATAAAAGCGGTCCAAGAGTTGGCGGTAGGTGGTGTTTATTAGCTGCATTCCTTCTTTTCCATCACTGATAAATTAGTAATTTGCGCGAAATTTAAAATTAACAAAACAAAACCAAAACATGCCTCTGTAAGTGTTTTTACCAGACAATTGAACGAAATTCGAAAAGCAAAACAGATCTTAATGCTAGAGTTATCTATATTTTTCCACCGAAAAGCAAAAGGGTGTAAATAGTGAACAACTGAAAGAAAAATATGACCTTTGACCTAAAATATTTACCTGAGCGGTAAATTTATGAACTTATACCGCAAGAAGCCAAAGATTGATTCCCCGTGGTGAAGACAGCATACAACCCAGTTTGGCTTTGCTCTAAAACAAAGAAAGAAATGATAATTTTTTGACAAAGATTGGTTAGTCTTATTGAAGTTTCGAAATGAAACTTTAACATGGCAGTTGTGAGCGACTTAATTAAAGCAATGTTTTCTAAGCTTACATTCAATAATGTTTCGAGAATCTTTTCATCAGAAATTCAATGTTTATCTTCTCAGGCATAGTTGTGAACAACTTAAATCAACATTTTCCCAGGTTTATGGCGGGCAATCGCATTCATCAGAACTGTTTACCTTCTCAAAGGTTGCTGGGATACAACGTATAAAATCACGGATAACTTACACTAGTGTTTCGCAAGATTATTGTGTCGAATCATGTTCATCGAACGTAGTTGCCTACAACGTATATACTGTTACCTTTTTTTATCCTGTTTTTGTAGCAAGTAGATCGAGATCTAAGATTGTCTTATAAGCAGGTGACGGCTCAGGTTATCTGTTCCGGTTTCCTTTTCGTGCGTACTATAATTCGTTTAGTAAAAACTAAGACACGTAAGAGCGTCAATGCAAACCAACGGGCCTGAAAGACAACAAGGGTAGTCCGGAATACCTGTTCCGCTTAACCTCCGATACCTGACGAAAGGTGATCCTAAATGTGAGGGATTACAGGTTTTGGCAAAATCCAGGACAGGTTTCTAGATACACACGGAATTTTGATTTAAGCCATTCGAAATAGACGGATGTGACCGGAAAGAGCCGTGAAAGACAGTAACTGTGATGTGTTGTAAGTGAACCAGGATCCGTTGTTCCTAGTACATCAGGAGTTTAAGTCGTTTGTAAAGAAAACGGAAGGTAATTATTCAAACGATAAATTTGGTATTGAAACTTAAAGGTTAAAGTTCACGATTCCGATTGAAAAGTTAAAATTTTGAAACTTTTAAGGGCCGACTGCAGCTTGTAAATGATCGTGTAAAGGCTCTAATTGGGTTGAGCTAGAATTGAGTAAACTGGTAGACGAACCTGCTGCAGAGAACAGAGAACAGTCATTTCCAGAGCAACCCCTCCAGTGACACAGCGGTATGTCTGCGGACTTACAAGGCTAGAAACCGGGTTTCGATGCCTGTGGTGGGCAGAGCACAAATAGCCCATTCTGTAGCTTTGTGCTTAACTAAAATACATGTGTTTATACTTTCCTCTATATTAATGCTATGGAAGCCAGATTAACAATTTCTTGTTATCACCCTATTTAAAACACATTTAAATTCAACCAGGCGTCGGAGTCTCGGTCCCCACCCCTGAAAAATGGGCTGTTAGCCCGTCCCAATAATAAAGAAATGGCAAGAAGCCCTCCCATTGGCACAGCGGAATGTCTGTGGACTCACACCGCTAGAAACTGTGGGGGCAGAACACAGATAGTCCACTGTGTAACGTTATGCTTAATTAGAAACAAACAAACGAAGTTTTCAGGGCAGGGATATATAAATCCGATACAAAGAAATAAATTTCTGCTGTGGAGAAGAAATTGGAGTACCCCGAGGAAACGCACTTTTGTGGTCAAGGTTTCCGAAAAAATGTCCTGACCGTGCACGAAGAAAGACTGAGAAAAAAAACAATGCTCAGTAAGCGTTGGTGGATAACAGGAAAACAGTCGTTATGAACATTTCAGAACAGGCTTGAGGGATGAAATTTCGATGTCTTCGTCACTGAGTTCGGATCTGATAGAGTGTGAAGCCACCTGTGGAGTCTAACTTGGACGCGATTTGAGAGATGGAGGGCTGTGGTCTATAGAATGTTGACCTGGCTATTCTTCCATCTGGGCTGCTTATTTTGCGGGCTGGGAGTCGGTCTGGGTTCTCTAGTGTTTTCTTGCAATGCGTTTCTGGATTTTCCGGTTAATTAACAGCAGGTTTCTCTTTGTGTGTCAATGTAGCTCGGTAATCTGTGGTAGTTTGATTTGTTTGTTTGTTTTGAATTTCGCACAAAGCTACTCGAGGCCTATCTGTGCTAGCCGTCCCTAATTTAGCAGTGTAAAACTAGAGGGAAGGCAGCTAGTGATCACCACCCACCGCCAACTCTTGGGCTAC
The DNA here is from genome assembly GCF_004210375.1 of Tachypleus tridentatus. NCBI lineage: Eukaryota > Metazoa > Arthropoda > Merostomata > Xiphosura > Limulidae > Tachypleus > Tachypleus tridentatus. The sequence continues at coordinate 44,806,103 of NC_134829.1, read as the reverse complement.
TCTTTTACCAACGAATAGTGGGATTGATCGTCACACTATAACGCCCCCACGGCTGAAAGGACGAGCCTGTTTGGCGCGACTGGGATGCGAACCCGCGACCCTCAGATTACGAGTTGCACGCCTTAACACGCTTGGCCATGCCGGGCCGGTAGTTTGATCTGTTTCATCTTGATGGTTAACTTACTGATCCATGTTGTTTCGTAGGCTCGTCTTAGACTGTCAATGCTATGCTGATGGCTGGTAGTTCGGTGATACAGGTGAACTCTTGTGAGAGTCTAACTGTGGGCTTTCTCGGGTGGTTTGTAATGGTAGGTGAACGTCAGTTTAGTCGTTCAGATCTGAAATGAAAATAATAATAATAACAACGTACATTAGTTAGTATGTATTCCACTGATGTTTCAGAAGGTGTTATTATTTTCCATGAAACGAGTTGGTACTCTTGTACTTGTGGATTTGATCCTGTAGACGATGTAAATATTGTAATTCGTAGTTGTCTCTAATGTTGGTAGTATTTCTCACGACGCTCCTAAGAGAGACATAAAAAAGGTTAGAGTTAGAAAATGTAGGCTTAGAAGCTGATAGCGTGGGTAGAATCCCCTGGTGAGCATAGGTAATCAAATATAAAACGAATATTCCACACCTTCGAAGAAGCCTGGTCTTGGTGGAAACAATGGAGGCATATATCTTGTATTTCATGAGGAAACCATTAGTTTGAAGCAGAAAAAAGTCCTTCGGAGTCTTGTCGATAAGAACCATAGAGACTAAAGTGGTAGATGACGAGGGTTGTCTTCACTCAGGAAGACTATCTGCGTGGTCTTGAAGCACACAACGAGATGTCTTCGTGGTCTAGTCCAGAAGAGTAATCAAACAAACAATTGGTAGCCAGTGTTAACACAGATTAGATTAGATTAGCTACATTCAACATGTTTGCTGCATTCAATCAATGTTCAGTCGTTGGAAGAGTTCACCTTACCTATAGCTAGGTCGTGTCAGATCCGCATTTGTGACTGGTGTAATAAAAAAATCTTCCTAGACTTGGCATGGCAAGAGAAGTAGTCATGTACTTTGCATTCTTCTGGGAAAGTTGGCTACTTAGCAAAAATATCAAGGTGAAAATTCTAAAACAAATGATTGCTTGTTCTGTTGTAATATGTGGTTGGAAGAGATGGGCGCTTAAAAGGTACACATCAAAACGTTGGAAGTTTTAGAGATGTTGGGATATGGTGGACCACAAGAAGTAAGCTGGACATCCTGGCCAAAGAATGAGTATCGGTATTGGAGGAAGTGTGGGAATAACGACATCATGATGACAAACAACTGAAGATGAGATATTTTGGCCACATAACCAACATCATCCTGCAATGGAAAACTGAAGAATACCACTAACGTATACTACGGACCAGAAAATTGATTTACTTGATTGTTATTGACATTATGCATCAACAGGGCAAGGGACAGGAAACTCTAGCAGGTTATGATGTCACAAACCAATGTCTTCGACCCTCAGCAATGAAGAAGGAAACAAGCGATCAGATGAATAAATAAAATGTAGTTTTTTACCATAACAGTAGTTTTATGTTTGTCACAGAACATTTACTGTAGCAGTTATCCATCAATTTGTGACTTAGAATAGTAATATATCACCTTCTGAACTCAGAAAAGACAATAGGAAGAAAGAGAAGCGCCAGAACCTCAGAAATAAAGTGTGATGAATTCAACTATTATAACTTAGGAACTTAAGAAATAAAACTAATTAAAATACGATATTTTAAAATTTAAATTTTAGATCCGACAAGCCAGCGGAATGTTTGAAAACAATAGACCTAAAAATTGTTATAGAAACAAATAATCTGTAGTTGGTGGTGGGTTTTTGCATTTCCCTTAATTTGGCCATTGTGCATTGAAATCAGATGCATGTATAAAATATAACATTTTAATTTTCATAACTATCTATAGTTTCTCACGATTCACTATCCAATAAACTTTTCGTAAATACCAGAACTCGTCAGTTGAGTTGGGCGATAAGTGACTAAACATTATATGAAATGCCATGTTTGTGTTGAATATAATACTTTAAAAGTTACAGTTGAGGTGTCGAAATCTGTCAAAATATTAGAACGTAAATAGACTAAAATTCCTATAAAGACCATTTGACTATAGATGATTTATTTTTTTCACTCGTTTAAATTTTACCGCTGTGGATCGAAACCAAAGGTTTGTAAAATAGCATTTTAGATATATCTTTTGTTTTCCACGAGTCAGTTCCCAATAAGAACATTTGAATTCGATCCATAATGGACAAATTAAGATGAATGTGGAAGAAATCGTCTGCAGTCATCTGGTTTCTCTAATAATATATAGTATAGTTCAACCTGTGGATAATACGTTAAGGTTTGTATTTTAAGATTTTTCAACCCCTAAAAATATATTTGGTTCGAGATAAAGAATGAACCTTAAAACAAACCTTCTTATGTATTTTTTAATCTTATCCTGACACGAGTAATATACAGTAAATCTTTCTATAGATATGTATTCCTTAAGCTTACCCTAACATTACAGTCATGGCCAAAATGTTTCTATACTGTTCTATATTTATGTCACTGTCCACATGCATGGAGTACGTATTACGTCAATTCCCAAGTAGTGACAAAATAGTAACGTATCATCAAACAAACGTGTACGAGTTGTTATTCTGACCTATATAAGTTGTTTTGGGCATTTTATTCGTCAAAATACACATACACCTCTCTTTTGTATAAGAGGATGTGCTTTGGGTGTAAACGTTTTAGAAACACATCAGCACTTTGTTCAGATGATTTCTGTGTAGTTGGTGCAATCTTTGTGTTGGGCCAGAAGTTAAAAAGTGTCAATTTTTTGGATTGGCCAGAAACGGTATGAAGCATACAGACATTGACAGAACAGAAGAGTACTCTCAATGTAGTGTATTCAGAATCCTAAAACGTCATTGGACTAAAGGAAACGTTACTCCAGGAATGTCTGTCGCTGAACGCCATAAAAGAACTTTTTTTTATTAGGTCAACACTCAAAAACAAAAAGTCTTGCAACACCTTGTGACAGGAATGGCGTGAACACATTCATTCAAGGGTATTCAGAACACTGAATAGAGACGGACCAAACAAGGTTATTTTGCACGAAAGGCTATCTGTAAACCGATATTATATAGAATTCACCGTCGTCACCATGTTACTTTGGCAAGACAGCATGCCAACTAAAAGATGGGACACTAGCGACATGTCTTTTTTTTCTGTTTCTGGCTAACTAAAACTATTGGTAAGATTCATATTCGTCGTATGCTAGGAGAACAGATGAGGGAAAACTACCTTTCCCACACTGAACACACTGAAGGTGGTGCAGCACATGTTTAGGCAGCTATTCATCACGGTGGAAACGTTTTCTTTATGTCCTTCAAAGAAACTTCAATAGTGTTTCCTACAGGTATCACATGAAGACGATATTTCTGCGATATGCTAGAGTAAGATTTGGCAATAACTTTGTATTCAAAAATGACAATGCCACTGCTCACAGTAAGCGTATTATATTAGATTATCTGGATCAAACGGTTACTACAGGATTACCAGCATAGTCTCCAGATTGCAATCCCATTGAGAACTGTGGGACAGAATTCAGCCGTAGATTTGCTAAATAGGACTTTAAATCAGCTACCGCAATTGACTTGTAGCACCTTATAATGACAAGTTGGGATGAAATCACATTGAATTACATCAATAACCTCATGGACAACATTCCAAATCGTTATCCAGAGGACCAAGTATTTAGTGTTTAATACGATGCTAGATTACAGATGCTATTTATAATGATACATGCTGTCATTATATATGTTTTGGTAAGATTTTGTTTTGATAGGAAAAAAGCTGAATCAAACAGCTTTCTACAGATGTGTGATAAAATTCTTTGTTATTCTAAGAAATTATTAATGACGTTCACATAACCTGTAACATCATACAAATTACATGTATAGATGTTTAATATAACATAGGTTTTCCAGTTTGACAACACTAAGTGTATTTATATCTCATATAAATAATGATGATATTATTTGTTAGATAGTATGCAGGCATTATAGTCAGGAATCTATTAGTACGTACAGTAAACCTTGACATATTTTCCATGATCTAATCCTTTATTAGTACATACAGTAAACTTTTATATATTTTCACTGATCTCACCCTAACAGCATTAGAACATACATTAAGCCTTCTTATATATTTATTAATCTTTAACATTACTAGTATGCAAAAAAAAACATAGACTTGTGCTCTAAATGTTGAGATATAAGTTTTCAATTTATGTAGTGGAAAACGTAAGTTTTGGCAACATACATCTGGCTTCAGATTAGGGCCTACGTCACTGACAAACATGTAGTCGCTGATCGTCGTAAGTTCTACATTATAGTTTGTTAACCAACTCTACTACTTGTAGTATAGCAACCTTACCTGAGAGTGTTTGTTATTTTATTCACGTGAATAGCCACCTAATGGTAGATCTCTTACACTCTGTTTGCACAGCAAGGATAAATAAACTTTAGAATTACTATCGAACACCTGTTTGAGGAAATTCTATCTTTAAGCTATTTCGATTTCGAGATACGTTTAAAGTTTATTTAACTGTCTATTCTATTTCAGATATCGTTTACATATCTCTTAAGGTGCAGAGAATATTCCTTCTGATAAATAAAATTCAATAAAAGGCGTTTCTTAAGAGCGGTGAATTGTAATATCCAGGAGATGGTTGCTTTATCAGCAAATTGTAAACTCTTGGGGACGGTTACTTTATTTATGAATTGTAATATCCTGGAGATGGCTAGTTTGTTTTGAATTTCGAGCAAGGCTGTTCGAGGGCTATCTGCGCTAGTCATCCCTAATTTAGCACTGTAAGAGTAAAGGGAAGGCAGCTAATCATCACCACCCACCGCCAACTCTCGTGCTGCTTTTTTGCCAACGATTAGTGGGATTGACCGAAACACAATAACGCCCCCACGGCTGAAAGGGCGAGCATGTTTCTTGGGACTGGGATTCGAGCCCGCAACCCTTGGTTTACGAGTAGAGAGCTTTAACAACCTGGCCATGCCGGACCTCCTGGATATGGTTGCTTTACTTATGGACTGGAAAATCTAAGGGACTATTTCTTTATTCAAAATGTCACGGAATACGTCTATAGAAAATACCAACAATTAATTATTTAACAATTATTATGTTCCTTCTTTTCAATGTTATTTTGTAAAACACGATACAGCTACTAACTATTAGTTGACCCCGGTCAGTCAAAACTTTAATTAAAATGAACAACGTTATTAGAATGCGCCAGTACACAGATAAGCGTTGCTTTATGAACAGTCGAATCCAACGTTCTTGGTTATGTATTAAAGTGTCTAAAACAATCGGTTTTAAACCTTGTTCACCCCTTTACTCTCTAAACGATAATTGTTCACAAACATGTAGCATACATTACGTTTTGTCCAGAAAGTTCCAAATGTGTCATCTCCATAAGTCACAAGGAAATTGGTTTAAATAGTTCCATCAATATTCTGTTTTGTATCAAAACACAGAAACAGATTAACTGTAACAATCCTTAAACTAAATCTTCCTTACTGACATCATCAGCTCAATCAAATAGTTCCTCGCTAAAAATAAAACACGACTTATAAGGACAAAGAACAGTATTTTGAATGGGCGTTAGGGAAGACTGTTTGTTTCTTCAGAAGAAAAAAACCTAATATAAATCATAAGTTAATAACTTTATAAAAGGATTATTTAATTTGGAAACATCTTTTGTGAATTTCAAATTCCGAACTTTTGTCAGTAACTCAGTTGCTAATATTTTATTTTAAAAATCCCCGCTAGCACAGCGGTAAGTCTAAGGATTTACAACGCTAAAATTAGGGGTTCGATTCCCCTCGGTAGACCCAGCAGATAGCCCGATGTGGATTTGCTATAAGAAAACACACGCTTTATTAAAGAAACGCCAAAGACTATGATTATAAAAACTGATACTTGATCTAACTGGCCTTAAGGGGTAGTGAGATTTTTGGATCTTGAAGTACATGCATGATCCCAAAAGGTCAAATATATATATATATTTGAACTACCTTTTGTTATTTTTGTATTTTTCTAGCTGTAAGTGATGCCTTTGTCAACCACTTTTGTTTTGTTTTTAAACAATAGTTGGATTGTTGTTTAATTTGTGGGTTGCTCTACAGATATGATATAACTACCGCATTTCTTTTAATGATTATCACCAAATCGCATTTTTTTTATGAAAACTGATTTAAAGTCGAACTTTTTGAGAAGGTAAATTACATGATTTACTTCCAAGGTTGTTAGTATGAAAGATGCCAATGTTTTTACTTTGTTAAATGAGCACAGTTCTTTAGTTCTTCAATGTCCAAAGAACACGCGAGACGTGTTAAGAGGTTCCAGCAATGTTGCCATTATGACGTCATGCGGTCCGGCATGCCCAGTTGATTAAGGCACTCGATTCGTTATCTGAGAGTCACGGGTTCGAATCCCCGTTTCACCAAACATGCTCGCTCTTTCAGCGGTGGGGGCGTTATAATGTGACGGTCAATCCCACTATTCGTTAGTAAGATAGCAGCTCAAGCGTTGGCGGTTGCTGGTAATGACTAACTACCTTTCCTCTAGCTTTATACTAAATTAGGGAAGGCTAGTACAGATAGCCCTCGTGCAACTTTGCGCGAAATTCAAAACAAAGCAAACCAAACCAATGATGTCATGCTATCTTTATAATCCTCTTCTGTCGGGTTGAAAAGTGAAATTTTAAAAATAACAGCATCTGGCTTTTTAAAACATGAATAAATAAAATTCTGATGATGTTGTAAACTAATCAATTAGTTTAATATTCAATTTTACAGTTTGCTAGTCCACTGTTACAATTCTTATAACTTGATGGATATCAGATGTGAGAAGCTAAATTGAACAAATCAGTGTGAGGATTATAGTGGCAGTTTTGTTTCTTTCATAACTTCGCACAAAGCCACAAAATAGCTTCCTGTGGATAGCCGTCATTAATTTTGATGTAATAGCATAGAGGGAAGACTTGGATTTGTTTTCAATTTTGCGCAAAGCTACTCGAAGGTTATCTGCGTTAGCCGTCCCTAATTTAGAAGTGTAAGACTATAGGAAATGCAGTTAGTCATCACCACCCACCGCCAACTCTTGGGCTACTTTTTTACCAACGAATAGTTGGATTGATCGTCACATTATAACGCCTCCCCACAGCTGAAAGGACGAGCATATTTGGTGTGATGTGTGATTCGAACCCCGACCCTCAGTTTACGAGTCGAGTACCTTCACCACCTGACCATGCCGATCCAAAGGAAAACATCTAGTAAACAATACCCGCCACCAACTCTTGCCTCACCGATTAGAGGGACTTGACTGTCACTCTTATATCGCTTTTATGGCAATAAATTAAAACCTAGTTTGTTTGTTTGCGTGGATGAATTGTTCAATTCTTCAGGGAATTATCAAATGTTGTTGCTTCAAGTTGTTAGAAACTAAACAAAGAGTAAGCTTTTACCATCACAATAAACATCTATCACTAACTTTAGTTTTTTTGTTGTTTTTTAAAACATCGAAGGAGACTTCACATGATCAGGTAATTAGGACACTCGACCCGCAGTCTCATTTTATGTGGTAAGTTGGAATCCTCTAACATCAAACATGTTCGCCCTTTCAGCTGTAGGGGCGTTATAATGTGATAGTCAATCCCACCATTCGTTGGTAAAAAAGTAGCCCAAGAGTTGGCGGTTGGTGGTAATAACTATCTGCCTTCCCTTTAGTCTTACACTGCTAAATTAGGGACGGATAGCGCAAATAGCCCTCGTGTGGCTTTGCGCGAAATTCAAAACAAAACAAACCAAATCTACGTCATAAATAGCAAAAAGTTTGAAATATTGTGGTATACTTTGTTGAAGCTCAACTAATATGACCTCTTCAGGACTTGTAAAGCACTTCAAATCCTCAGGTTCATGGAATCATTATCACTAATACATTTTCTTGGAATTTGATATTCTTTCCAAGGTTTTAGTCGAGAAAGTTATTCAATAAGCTGATTTTCCTTGTGAGCACGAGTGACAATAGTTATGAATCTAGCCTAATAGTATCCATTATATTAGGTCTAATAATGAAAGTTTACCTAATATAAAATATCAAAAAATGCGTATGCGCAAATCTAACGATATGGATAAAAACATAAATATCAACAGTGGTGTAAGTGTTTGATTAAATTATTTACGACAATAAAACTAGACGTGATTTAACGTATCTTCCACTCGTTTTTAATACGAACGAGTAATATCAAACGTTCAACAAAGCTTTCCTCAAAACCTGAGTGTACAACTATTATGCGTCCAGTGCAACGAAACTTATTCATTATATCACAGTGATAACAAACTCATAAAAAATCTTTAGATGATAATACATATGTCTAGGGCCCGGCATGGCCAGGTGATTAAGGCTCCAAACATGCTCGCTCTTTCACCCGTGGGGGCGTTATAGCGTAACGGTCAATCCCACTATTCATTGGTAAAAGAGTAGCCCAAGAGTTAGCGGTGGATGGTGATGACTAGCTGACTTCTCTCTAGTCTTACACTGCTAAACTAGGGACGGCTAGCGCAGATATCCCTCGTGTAGTTCTGCATGAAATTCAAAACAAACCATATGTCTATTCACATAAAGACATTTAAATTAAAATACCACACTAATGCGACTTTGGATAATTGATGTAAAACCATTATTAGTTTGAAATGTTGCTGTAAGACAATTAATAATTGGATTGATTATTTAAGACTATTATGACTATTATTATGACTATTAAAGTAATTGTTGTAAGATCAATATTAGTGTGAACAACTAGTTTAAAGTCACTAATAATTTGGATAATTGTTGTAAGATCAATATTAGTGTGAACAACCAGTTTAAAGTCATTAATAATTTGGGTAATTGTTGTAAGATCAATATTAGTGTGAACAACTAGTTTAAAGTCACTAATAATTTGGGTAATTGTTGTAAGACCAATATTAGTGTGAACAACTAACTAGTTTAAAGTCACTAATAATTTGGGTAATTGTTGTAAGATCAATATTAGTGTGGATAATTAAAGCTGTTATAAGACCATTATGTTTTAATAATTATTCTCAAAGTATTATTATCTTAAACAAGTATCTGAATTCAGATGATTAAGGTAATATGATCCTGGTTAACACACGTCTTGGTCCTGACTGAATATATCGATTCAGTCAGACTGGCACCATGCCTGGAACATGATGTCGGGGTGGTTCGCTATCTTTTCCTTTTACCATTCTTTTGTCAACTCGTTATAACGTGCTTTCCAATGTTTACCTGATACAGCTTCCCTTCAGTTCCACAGTAATATGTCTGCGGGTTTATATTGTTCGATGCTCGTGGTGGGCAGAGCACAGATAACCTATTGTGTAGTTTTGTGCATAAAAACAAACAATGACAGTTACAATAATCTAAGATGTTAGGATGAATTATCTGAGAATAGTAAACGTCATTACAATAATACTTCTCTTTGACAAAAACAAAGAACAGCTTTAGTCGAACACAAGTTCGTGTTTAAGTCTAGACATCTAGCTATAATACGTGTTAACTCTTCTTACGGTTATATTTAAACCCAAGTAGCCTCGGGAATGGAGTAAACAAATTCGCTTCATGCTTAACAACCGCTCGATTTAATTAAAAAAATCAGGTAGAAATGAACTGAACAGAACAGTTGAATGTGTGGAGAGTGTAACATATAGGATTTCAAGCAGGAACTAAGTTACAGATTGATGTAATTACTCTTCACCACGATGTCATAGAGCGGCTTCCTGTCCGTTCCTTGATATGTCGTATTATTTTTCAGTAAAATACCTGTATCACTAAAAATCATTATATGCTATTATCTTACCCACGTTGTGTGGTTAGTGAACACTTTCATATTTTGTCCAATCTTGTGGAAATGTGATTGGTTGATAGAAATAGAATAAAGAAGCAAAATATTTGGGTTACGAAAATGTTGGTGGGATTTATTTCTTTCGTCTGAAATTAAGGACAATGTGCGTGTAAGTTTAGCAATATGAAAAAAAAAAAAAGTTATACATGTTGTAACTAGGCTTAAAGCCTGCGAGCGTAATTAAAATGTGCGAACTTCTTTCTTCTATCACAAATAGTGTGACAAAATATATAGATTGAAAAACAACATAAATGGATTTGATCATCATTCCAAAAGAAGAAAAAAAAACCGCCACCTAAACTTGCGCATGCGTATAGAGAAAGAGCCCTCCCACAGCTGTCGACGTCACGATATTCACGGCAGTGAAGATGGAACCGTCCACCGAGAAAATCAATAAGTGTGTTACGTCATGTCCGTAGTCATTGATTGGTCCCAGTTTTCACTGAAGCTTGTCTGGTAAAGGTTCTTCACTCGGCATTTTCTCACTCTCTTCTGAGTTCCTTTGTCTGTCGTGTGTATGAAATGTGTAGGTTGTGGGGTATCTTCTGGAGACACACCAGCTTCTCACGGAACAGGTCTAATCACTGAAAACTAAATAGCTTGTCTTTAAATCCACCATTTGGTTAGGGTCTCACTTCATTCAATGTGTTAAGACTATTCGGTTATGATCGGCGTTACAGGCCAGCGTCCAAGTTGGTAGCAATTATAGGAAATATAAACATCCTAATCCTTGCCCCATTTCTTCGTATTCATACCACTACTTGTACGTAAGATAGTTTTCTTTCCAACGTTCCATAAACTGTAATATAAATAAAACTCTTGCCAACTTTCATGCAACGAGTAAATATAATTGGAAAAGAGTAGAAGGTATTTCCGTACTGACTCCATCATCCAGAATGAGTGGTATATTTAATTCTCTAAAGAATCTCACCATCAAGACTTCCGGAAAAGCTGGACTACCTAGAGGTAAGGTTGTTAATCTGTCACAAGTTATCTTTCTGCTGAATATAGTTCGAGAAATAATGTAAATCTTGCGAAAAAACAAATTTTCAACTAACATTAATATGTTTTTTCTCAGTTCGTAGTTTAGACTATACAAGTATATTTAGAACCAGTTGTCTTTTAAGTTCCACGTGACTTAAATATTTGTTAGTATTAATTGACCCAGTGTCTCTGAGGTCAATTAGAAACTAAAAGGCGATTTGTTTAATTGCATATACGTAGTTTCTATTGTTATACACTCCATGATTCGCTAGCATCACCATTTTAAGGCCTATCAGCACTGTATGTATGCTTTGGTTACTCACTTTGTTTTCTCTTTGTGTCGACAAGGAAGTTTTTCTTCATCTACACGAACGTTAAATCACTTTCTTTTACAAGTGTTACAACTGACATTAACTGTTTCTCGTACGTTCTTAAATCTGTTCTGCCCTTGTTACTTTATATCAGTTGATCGACTCTTAAATACAATGTTATCTATCTTTTCCGAAAGCTAAAAATAACGTATCTTCCTAAGTAGAAGAAATATTGTGATACATCTTTGAAACATTGTGTCAATGTTAAAAAGATTTTCGTAAACAGCTATGCAACAAACTCTCCAGCATTGTTTTAGCCAAACTCATAACACGTATGCTTACTTCAAATGAAAAATGCATAAAACTATTTATAAATCATGTAATGACTTAAAACGATGTTTTTGTACATTAAAAGGAAAAACTCCTTTCGGTAAAGATGAGTTAACCTGTTAGTTTTGAGTCGTTGGGACCTAAATTCGGTTAGAACACTGTTTATGTGTTGATCTCACCCGTGTATTTCATTGTTACGTTATGAGATGTCACACACATGTAACGTTGCTATATCCAATATGCTTCTGTTAGTAAATGTTAGGAAACGTTCTTGAATAGTCCGAATCTATTAATAGATTTCTTCGCGTGTTTGTAACACTTTTGCATTTTTTTTCTTTGAAAAAAATTGGTTAACGAGTTATCGAAAGATATCGACAAACTGCATTTTTGCTACGATATTTCCTGGAATAGCGCATTACGTCACACGTAAATGCTTTAATGCGAAGCAATATAAATTAGCACGAGCCGAGCGAGACATATTAGTTAGAATATTCGGACTGTGAATTAGAAGGTCCATCCATGGTTTGCGACTTTAAACCGAGCGTGACTTGTCAGTTAGCATCTCCAAACTGTGAATCTGAGAATTCCTGGTTCGTGGCCCGCTGCCACAAACAAAACAACGCGTTCTACACTTTGAGACCTTGAGTGTGTTATAAGAGTGACGCTAAAATCCTATTATTTGATCACATGAGAGTAACAAAAGATTTAACACGGCTGCTGCTGGCTGACTTTGTGACATTCCTTTAGCCTGTCAGCTGAAACTCAGACACGGTTTCGAATAAATATTCCTCATGTTCTTCACAAGGAAATTTTGAAATAAATACTTTTCAGTTATCATCGCTAGACTTGTTACAAGAAAGTTCTATTTCCAAGAAGAACTCTTGTTGATGGTTACATAAGTCAATGTACATAACTGGTGTTGCTTGTACTGCAACACTAGTCCATTTTGTATTCGCTGCCAACAACAGTCATTTATTTTTCATACTGTCATTAATACGTTTTACGTACGCAACTAATAATACTGATATGTTTCACATACGCTTCGATTAATAATTTATTTATTTATCAAACGTTGCCGTAAATATTTTTAATCGTAAACAAATTTAGCTACAACTTCAGAACATTTGAAAACATGATACTGACGTATCCTGTAAGGATATGAAAAAGCTACTTGGTCAAATTTCCTGCCAAACAGTGTTCTTTTTTATCACAGAAAATTTGATATGAACAAGTACAGTTCGTTGAGAAACATTTAGCTGACTAGAATGACTAAGGTTGTATTTGCATTCAAAGATTAAGACATCTACTAGTAATAATCATGTTACGAATTTCATACTTATGTTTAGTTTGGGACATGATGATCGATAAAATACAGAACGTGATCCTAATGAATGAATGTTTGCGGTAAAATCCTCATGTACGATATAAGTGTACATACCGCCAGTTTTGACTTCGCTCCTTTAAGTCACCAGTGAAAACACTACGCCTTTCTTTTCAGCAATTCTGTCAATATAAAATTAGATGGGGTGTGTGTAATCCCCTTTACCTTCCTTATCTCATCATGTATTACAATGTCAAGTTGAGCTAATTTGGTAGTTTTTTCCGAAATCAGATATGGGGAGCAAACTCTCTTACGATCTTTCTCATGTCATATTGTGTCATTGTGTCAAGTTGAAAGCTGATTGATCAAGAAGTGTGGACACCTACAAGGAATAGGTGGATGAAGGGTGCAGAAAAACAGACACAAACTTAGTTTTATATATTAGAGACAGATTATTGTTATTCTATTCTATTCTAATTAGATAAAACAAAAACAAAGCAAACCCACCAGGAAATAAAATAATATGAAGGTGTGGTTTTAGTAGTGCGATTACGTGTTAAGAGTCAGAACATGTGTTTTACACAGCTTGTAGTTGAATACAAAGAGAAAGGATATTGGTAATAAGAGAATACTGATTACCCGTCCTAACCTAAGCTCACAAGAATGGTATTCATAGGTTAAATTATAGCTTTGTGAACTGAAATGTGGTTTAACTACAGAAAGTGATGTCAAAATGAGCTGGTTAAAGTTACTGCAACAAGTAGAAAGATTAGTTGAGTCACGTGACTGAAATGATAATCCAAATTCTACGTCACAAAAGTGGTGTTTTGTTACGTATTTATAAAATTAATATTCATTGTTTCATTAGTTTGTTGTTTTCCGTTTGTTTTCAGCGTTTCACATATTTAGTTATCATATATCAAAACATAAGAGTAGTCACGCCACACGTCTTCTGACTAGTTTTTTACAAAGACAACATAAGTACGTCAATATTAATGGTTGGCACGCACTGTTGCTGTGTCAGCAACTGCGTAACATCTTCAATCATTCCGAAACAATGTTTCATTATGAACAGTAAGATAAAAAGATATACATATGGCCTAGCGACTTTCAAAGAATTATAAATAAAAACACTTAATGCTGGTCAATGTGTGCTTCATTATATTATAGAGGTAATTTTAGTAATGGTAAAATTAAAATGGGAAAATGATTTTCCTTAAATGTTTTTGTTTTTTTAACCATATATTCCAGAAAAGCATTTTATTTATTGGTAAACTTTATGATCAAAATATTCAAAGAAAAGTATATATATCTGGAAATTAGTATGACGTTAAATCGTGTTGATAAAAAAAAATTAACGAGTGGTAAAATAAAAGTTAATATAACATACCGTTTAAAAAGTTGTGTTTTTATTTGTAACAGGCCTGGCATGGCCAGGTGGGTTAAGGCGTTCAACTCGTAATCTGAGGGTCGCGGGTTTGAATCCCCGTGGCACCAAACAGCCGTGAGGGCGCTATAATGTGCGGTCAATCCCACTATGCGGTGGTAAAAGAGTAGCCCAAGAGTTGGCGGTGGGTGGTGATTACTAGCTTGCTTCCCTCTAATCTTACACTGCTAAATTAGAGACGGCTAGCGAAGATGGCCCTCGAGTAGCTTTGCGCGAAATTCAAAAACAAACAAAGAAACATTTTTGTGTAACATAATTTTTATTGTTATCCTGTCTATCGCCGTCTCTAATTTTGAACTACTGACCCGACGAAAGGTGGCCAGTCAACAAAACCATATCATTCAGTTAACATGCGGAGGGATTGTTTATAAGTTTCAGAACACATCAATAGCTTAATTTATGAGACTCGTTTGTCGTATAGCACGGATTCGAACCCCACTTTTCAGTTTCAAATTTATAAAATTTAAAAACCGTAATCACAGAATACAAATTATGTAACTGTAAGTATAGTGGCAATTGTAAGTCATGTGTAAACGTTTCTCAGTGGCACGGTTCGAACTCGTGCTTGATATATTTGGTCATTTTAGCTTATTTGTACAAGGGATACAAATATCTGTTTGTGATGTTCACGACCCGAAATGCAGTGAGGAAATTTAATTTGTTAGATAAAATATATTTTGTGAAAACTAATGGGAACGTCTATTTAAAGTGAACGTTAAAGTTTGAAGGTCGTTATTTTAATTATATTCTAAAGCTTCTAATCAAATCATACTCTACGGATTAAGAATTGAGAAAATTGATACGTGAATTTTAAGTAAACAGTAATCGCAAATACCCTCGCGAATTTAAATCACGAATATTGAGTTTTGAGTACTGAAGAGTTTAGTTCATCCATTCGAGAAGCTGTCTTCGACAGCGACGTATGTTTGAACTGTCTACTAATTAGAAAATTGGGTTTACATTTTCTGAAACGATATTTATAAGACGGTTAGATGATAAATCATTCAATTCGTGTTACTTAATGACTTTTTATTATTTAGTGAGAAAAATTCTAGAACAAAGTATGTAACGTGTGCATTTATTGTAAACTCATTCTGCAGAAAAAAAAATTAAATCATTTCTTGATACTTTCACGTTATAAGAAAGAATTGTAATTGACAAAACAGGCTTAATAGAGACTATAACATTCAAACACGTGCTAGTAAGAGTGTCCACATTACTGTAGTATCAATATATTAATCACAAGAGCTCTCTCAAGAATTTGTCTATTGCTTATCATGTTCAAAGTACACGCCAATGAACATTCACAGAACACTTCAATAAATGTCTCAATGAACGCTAGAAGACACCTCAAAGCATTCCAAAGGAGTGACAATTTCATTGGAATCTCATATAAAAGCCTCAAGAATTTCAGAGGGCGCCTAAATAAACACTACCGAAAACACTTTAAATAACCCCAGTGAACCACAGAAAAACAAGAAAAGCTTAAATAAATTATTTATACACATGTACAAATGATAGTCGGAAAGAAAATACAAAGTAATTTGGGAACACCAGTTCAGTATGTTTTTATACACGTTTCACACAAAATAATTTTGTTATTTTAATGAAAAGTAACATTTGTTGAAACACAGACCTCGTTATTATTCTCCTATGCCTGTTAATTTGTAGATTCACGGTTCGTAGCTTGCTAAATAAAAGCACGCGTTGCTCTTTTGGGGCTTACTGCACTTAGAAGTTGTGGTCAAATAAGAATATCCTAAAAGTTAGTTGGCTATGAAATTGGCCCCACCCAGTGGTATGACTGCGTACTTACGACACTAGAAACCGGGTTTCGATACCAGTGATTGGCATAGCACATTTAGAGTGGTGGTAATAAGCAACCTTTATCTTGTATGTGCTATAATACATTTTCCGAGAAATGTAGCAGAAACTGTTTAGGTGATTTTGCACTCTTTTGGGCTTTATATGAACTAGAGGTAATCAACATTTCAAATGATTTTCTAAAAATATATATCAAATAATTTATGTCTAAAATTCTAGAGTTTGAAAGATTTTTAAAAACAAAGTTCTCATAATTTGATTATGTTGCTGATGTATAATGTAATGCGGGGAAGAAGATCAGGCGTTGTTTTCACGGTGCTCGGAGCAACGCGAAGTGACCAACTGAGTGATTGAGAGGCAACTGAGAGAGAGGTGTTTGACTCCGCCTCTTTTATGCTAAGTCCAGAGACTTCTAATATGTTTTAGAAAACTGACCAAGTGAAAATTTTGTGATTCCAGGGCGGAACAGATGCGAATGGGAGTGAAGCAAAAGTGACGCAATTCGTTACGTTTTATTGAGAACAAAAAACATACTGCTTGGAACGACCAGGTGGTTCGGGGGCTTGATTCGCAATATGAGGGTCTCAGGTTCGAATCCCCGTCCCATCATACATACTCGCTCTTTCAGCCGTGGGGACGTTATAATGTGACGGTCAATATCACTCTTCGTTTGTAAAAGAGTGACCCAAGAGTTAACAGTGAGTAGTGATGACTAGCTGCCTTCCCTCTATTCTTTCACTGTTAAATTAGAGACTGCTAGCGCAGAAGACCCTCGTGTAGCTTTGCGCGAAAATCGAAAACAAACAAGTTGCACATATATGAACAATATATTTGGAGTTTTACACCAATACAATACGGCCAATGTTTGAAGTTAACAGAAGCATGTGCTTTAAACCTATTAACATTTTAAAGTCAACTTTATTTCAGAGCATAAATGTATTCATGGTATTCCACGTAGTGCTTATAACATGTTGAGATATTACGGAATATTGATCACATTTTTAACATCAATATCATCGAGTTTTCCAGTATCACTTAAAATTCATCCAGTCCCAAATTCTTTATTGTCCAATGTTATGAAAAGGGTAAAGCATTATTTAAGCTACGACATAGCTATTTGAAATGAATTGCTCTTGGGTTACGTATGGGGTCAATTGTATATTTTAATCAATCTATTTTGGACTTCTAAATGAGTAATTCCATATCTATTTATATAGGGGTTTTATTCCTTTAGTCATTCATATTCAAGTGACGAGTATCTGTAATTTCATTGGATATTATCAATGTCCTTATTTCTTCATGTCTGTTTGATAAATTCTCAAAACATACTGTTCCATTGAAATAAATGATTTGTTTAAGCATAACATGTTATAACTGTTTGATAATCACGTGTTGTTCTTCAGTTTGTATTTATTTCGGCTCTAATCACACGAGTCACCCGGTTATACCTGGTAAAATGTTGTGATATAAATAAACTTTTGTTTTGTAAGTCGGCTAAGAATAGAGGTTCGATTCCCCACGATGAACAGAATGTTTAGCTTTACGCTTAAAGAAACATGAATAATGGACTTCGTCATGTCTCGTCAGACGAAAGACAGGCTTCACATCGGTTCAGGTTAGTGTACGTATCTTTGTGTAGTTTATATTATTCTGTAACTTGTTTTGCACACTCCAGTATCTGACAACTGTTCCTAAGCTTTAGCAGCAGTGTGAAGTCTTAACTGTAACAACCGTAAGAGACTGATGTATACCAAAGCTTCTCTGCTGTCTGTGTTTGCTGGCTTCGTGCCAGTCCTTTCTGAACTCCCATACTTTATCCATTTCTGCCTGGTAGGTGTTTTTTTTTTCAAATTAAATCAAATTCGTGTTTACATAAAACCAAACATTTTTTAAAGAATATCTTATCTATACATGTAACACTACGTAACTATAATTATTGTTATTTTTCAATTTTTAAAGTAATTTCATGTTTGTTTTAAATCATTAGATGTTGTGAACTTTCTGCCAGGTTAAAGGTAATCTACAACACATGGCTTAAGAATTGTGTACTCACAGTATACGTAGTTTTAATATTAGCCCCGACGTAATTTGAAGGAAAAAAAACTATTAATTCTACTTTGCTTATCCACGACCCTTTTTATATTGTTTTAAAAACGGGATATATATTTGTAAACAATATAAAGACAGGGTGACAGGCCATCTCCCTAAAGTTATTACTGTTATCAATAACTGTTATAATGCAAAGATATAAAAAAACTATAATCAGAGATTTTTGGTAAAAGCAACTCGGGTATGCACAATAAATAAGCATTATATCTAGCTAAATGTGCTACTCCTTTGGTTTCTTTTGGCTGCTTTTCAACAAAACGTGCTTATGTATATATATAGATATATGTATGTGTGTCTGTGTGTTTGTACTTAAAGCACTTTCAATCTATTGTGGCTATTGATATAGTACAGTTTTATAAAGTGCAATACGAACTTTCAATCTATTGTGGCTATTGATATAGTACAGTTTTATAAAGTGCAATACGAACTTTCAATCTATTGTGGCTATTGATATAGTACAGTTTTATAAAGTGCAATACGAAACAACTTAGTTTTCCATCAAGATAAAAACCAGTCGTTGGCAAATTATTACCGTGCCCAAACTTTGAATCCACAAAACCCTCTCTTGAGTGCGTTAGGTGAGTGACAGTCACGTCCTACTATTCGATTAGAAAACAGTATCCCAAATGTTGTCAGTGAATTCCATCTGCCTTATTTCTCTCAGACCCAAGATTGAAGAATGACAACACATGGGCATCTTTCCTCTAGCGACATTCTGAATGAATCAAATCATCGACGTAAACAATTGTGATAATCACTTGTACACATCCGTACCTAAAGATGGCCAGGCGGTTAGAGCACTCGACTCGTAATCTAAGGGTCGCGGGTTCGAATCCCCGTTACATCAAACACGCTCGCCCCTTCAGCCGTCGGGCATTATAATTTGACGATCGCTCTCATTATTCCTTGATGAAAGAGTAGCTCAAGAGTTGGCGGTGGGTGGTGATGACTAGCTGCCTTCCCTGTAGTCTTACACTGCTAAATTATGAACGGCTAGTGCAGATTGCACTCGTGCAGATTTGCGCGAAATTCAAGAAACAAAAACAAAGAAAGAGATAAGAAATATGAAGTTACGAGTCGAACGCCTTAACCCACCTGGCCATGCCAGGCCTGTTGGGACGCAGTGTTACCAAAACGCACAGACTTTTCTATATATTAGAAGTTGCTAACCTAACTGATTTTTACCTATAATTATTCTATGGATACGCCATAAAATTATCTTAATTATGATTGGCTTACAAAGGAATTTACCGACGTTTCACTGTCTCGACTATAGTTTTGTTGGTCAAATTTATTTGTTTCAGTTAACTATTAAATGTGAGGTTCGAGATGGTACTACTTGCTACGTCATTTTTGACAGGCTATATGCTAGTAATAGTTAAAAGCCTCTATAACATCCCATGATAATTAAAACACTTTGTAACGTTCTATAATAATTAAAACTACTCTTTTATATCCCATAATAGTTCAAAATTCTCTATAACATTCCATGATACTTTTGGTGCTGAGCGACGATATATTGCCAAACAAGGAGCGAGAAAGCGTTTTCAGCTGTTTAACATTCCATAATGTTAAAACTACTGTATAACATCCCACAAGAGTTAAAAGCTACAATATAACATCTCATAATAGTTAAAAACTATAGTATAATATCTCATAATAGTTTACAGTATGGTATAGCATCCCATAATAGCTAAAACACTCTATAACATTCGATTGTTGAGGGTCCGGCATGGCCAGACAGTTCAGGCACTCGACTCGTAATCCGAGGGTCGCAGGTTAGAATTCTCGTCACACCAAACATGCTCGTCCTTTCAGCCGGGTAGCGTTATAATGTGACGATCAATTGCATTATTCGTTGGTAAAAGATTAGTCCAGCAGTTGGTGGTGGGTGGTGATGACTAAGTGCCTTCTCTCTAGTCATAAACTGCTAAATTAGGGACGACTAGCGCAGGTAGCACTCGTGGAGTTTTGCTCGAATCCCAAAAACAACAAAAAAACCATTGTTGAACGTCACCGAAAGGGAATATGGCATATTCACAAAATAATGATTAGTGATGAAAATCTGTTAAATTAACAACTTTTAATGCATAAAAAATATCTTAATTTAGAAACAATTTCAGTTTAGTACTTTCATGATAAATTTTACACACTTGGCTTTAAGCTATGTGATCCCACACTACGTCTTTACTTTATAATTATTATACCAACACTTACTACACTAATAAGGTTTCACGACCCCTTTGCACTGCGTCACTAAAATCGCTTAATTCAAAAGCATAGATATTTTATAAGTCAAAAGCTTGGCGTAGCTTAAGTTATCTCACTAGCTAACGAGACACTTTTATAAACAAATGGATAAAACTCCAACCTTTTTTTTCATTATCACAGTCAATGTTGTAAGTTTTTCTTTAACACTTTATTTCTTTCTATTATGATTTTATCGTCTTGGATTCAAACACGAGATATTTCCCTCGAAACGTGAATATATTACCGACTGAACTTTATGGTTAACCTAACACTTATTGTTAGTAAGACGTTTTTATCAAAACTCAATCTGCCACAAGAGGGTTTATGTTTTCCTTTAATATGTTTTGTAGTTAATTCGAAACTTCAAATTTTATCTACTT
This sequence comes from Tachypleus tridentatus, assembly GCF_004210375.1. Classification (NCBI taxonomy): domain Eukaryota; kingdom Metazoa; phylum Arthropoda; class Merostomata; order Xiphosura; family Limulidae; genus Tachypleus; species Tachypleus tridentatus. The sequence continues at coordinate 44,785,130 of NC_134829.1, read as the reverse complement.
CACTCTTAGTATGTTCCTTCAAATATTTTATCTGATACAAACAGAAAATTTGTCTAAATATCAAACTGAAGAACGTATTAACTGCTTATCGTAAATAAGCTTCTTTCGCTTCCAATACAGGGATTTGTAAATGTCTCTCGCTGTTACTTAGTTAGATGCGAAGAGGTCAACGCCTGGTTGGTAGTGTGCTAAATAGTCTGAGGTTCTGTCCTGTGATATTATTGTGGGCACGCTACGAAAGTGAGTTTAAATCAAAAAGTCCTTGTATGAGCGTATGCTGTTGACTGGAAACCCTTCCTCTTGCCATCAGTTCAAAATTAGTGATGATCATACCCAAACCCTATACGTCTCTGACTGACCGTTCAGCCTATGTGTACGTATGATTATGCTACAGCGAACAGCGAGTCCAGCGTGATCAAAGGATTACTGTACTTGACTGTGGGTTTGTTGGTTTCGTCACCGTGAAAACAAATTGTGGTCTAAGATTTGGTATTGTGGTTAAATATTATATTCGATCGGACACGAGTAGTCCAAGAGTTGACGGTTGGTCATTTTGATTGCTGCCTTATCTCTAAGTTATAATTTTAAAATTAAATAACCCTTGAGTCGCGTCGCGTGAACATCCGGAAACAAATAAATTAGTTTTAAAACACCTGTACCAGTCAACAGGACATACGTCGCAGTCGTTTCTGAAATTTCAATACGCTCTACTTCTTCAAACAGGTTAAATAATTTTATTTATGTGTTTGTGCTTTACAATGTAAACTCAGAGTCGTTATCTGTGATAATTCATACTGGATTTATGATACCAAGTACCCTTCTGTTTTGTACATTTTAACAACCAAATTTTCTAAAATGTCTGAAGTATGCTTATAAACATTTTTAATATATCATGACAATTTTGTGTTTGTCCTAAAGAAATTCTTTGAATAATTTCAAAGCATTTAATAATCAGTGGGAAGTGCTGTGCTGTTTTAAAATATATTGTTTCAATTTCCAGCACTCGCTGAATAAATTCTTTATTCTGCATACCATATTTATATGCAGATTTCAAGAGTTTCGTAAAACGAAAAGAGATATGGTTTCAGATGCTTACAAAGTTTTTCCTTTCAGTATAATTTCGAAGGTGTGCAAATATGTGTAATCCCGGCATTGCTTTTGTGCATTATAATTTTAAAAACTTCAAAGGCTCGGATGAATCAATACATTACTAATAATTATCATGTATTAAATGGCATATTTTTAGGTTAATGTTTAACGCCCGTAAACTATGTGTTTTCGAGCCTTTTCTTAACATTAAACGTTTCAAAACGTTCATATATGTCATTGCGAAACGGAACATTGGTCATAAAACTCCCGAAGTTCCTTTTATTCTAGCTACCTTTTGTCATGGGTTGTTCAACTGTGGCATTACAAATACTTTCTCGCGGGAAATATTTCTGTAGAACTGAGCTACGTAAGAAGTTTCCCCCAATGGCAGGTCAGGTGATATACTATAGATGTATAGTAATCATCTTAGTAGCAAGTGCTCTGGAAACAATAAAAGTATTATTAAACGTATGTAACTCAATGTTTTCTCAATCTGGAACATATCTAATCACGATTGTTTTTGTTTTTCCTCTATAATGCAATTTTTGTCGAACCTCTCGTTATTCTGCTATTATTATTATAGAAAATTAGTGCGTTTGTAAAACAAATCGTAACCTCTAAACACATGAAAAGTAATAATTACGCTATATCTATGTAAAATTACTACAGTTTATAAGTTTATTCAAGGCTCTTTACCGTGTAATTGAATACTCTATCAAATATATTTTCCTCTGTGTTTGACATAACAAAAAAAAAAAGACTACCTTAGCTTTGTTTGTTTGAAATTGCGCGCAAAGCTACGCGAGGGCTCTCTGCTCCAGCCGTCCCGAAGTTAGTAGTGCAGACTAGAGAAAAGGCAGATAGATAGTTAACATCACCCATCGCCAACTCTTCAGCTGTTTTTTTTACCAATGAATAGTGGGATTGATTGTAACATTAAAAAAAAAAACAACTGCTGAACGGGAGAGCATATTACGTGACGGAGATTCGAACCTACGACCTGCATATTGTGAGTCGAGCGCTCTAACCATCGGTTACGAGCAGAAAAAAACTTATAAAACGCTTTGTTGAACCAAAACAGAGGTATTGTTGCAGTTTTATGACGTTTTTGCATATTTTTTTTATGGGGGAAGATGGCGGAACGCAGGAACTCTAAGCATGTCGGGAAAAGTTTGAGTTCACATAAAAAAGTATACAAACAGAGGTGAAGACATCTGGACAATCCAGTATTATAAAGTTATTTATTTCGTGTGTTTTCCTTTTTTGTTGTCTTGGACATTTTCCTACTATTTATGCGAAATGTTATCGAATATAAGTTTAAAATATTTAAACCAACTAAGTTCATGGTTACAGGTAAGTGATTGTTTGTTTGTAATCAATCATAAAGTTACACAATGTGGTATCTGTGCTCTGCCCATCACGGGTATCAAAACCCGAATTCTAGCGTTGTACGTCCACAGACATACCGCTATGCCACTTACAGGTAAGTAAGTGAGATTAAATTTCCGAAATGTTTAAAGATGTTTAGATTTGAGAAACTGCAGACCTAATAATTTCCCACTGAGCTTTTTTATTATACAATAGAATGTTTTAGTTTTTTTCTAATTTCGCACTAAGCTACACGAGGGCTATCTGCGCTAGCCGTCCCTAATTTAGCAGTGTAAGACTAGAAGGAAGGCAGCTAGTCATCACCACCCACCGCCAACTCTTGGGCTACTTTTTTACCAACGAATAGTGGGATTGATCGTCACATTATAACGCCCCCACGGCTGAAAGGGCGATCATGTTTGGTGCGACGGAGATTCGAACCGGCAGCCCTCAAATTACGAGTCGAGTGCTTTAGCCACCTGGCCATGCCAGGCCATAGTAGAATGTATCTATACAAATATAATGATAGGTCCATGGACAAGGACTGATCCAATCTATACAAATATATCTTGAGGTCCATAGATAAGGACTGATCCAATCGATACAAATATAACAAGAGTTCCATGGACAATGGCTGGTCCAAGATTTTAGGTAATTTTGTTCTTCTACAATGTTATAAAACCTTTTGAACAAAAAACGCTTTCTTTATTTATCTAAATGCTACTTTTGATTAAAAGTTAGTCAAAAATGATTCTGATCCCTAAAAATCCCTTCCCGGATCCGCTAGTGATAGTCCAGAACTTGATGTATAAGTATTTTTTATTTTCTGGTCAAGACGGGCTGGAATGTTTCAAACCGTAAATCGGCTGATCTCCGCAAAGATTATAGTCCACTTTTTATGGTAGATCTAAAAGCTAGTCAAGAAACAAATATGTTTGTTACGACCAATACGATGAGCGCCCTCTTGCGTCAAATGGCACTGCGGCTTGTCATAAAATAAAAGCCAAAAAAGCGAGTGACGTAAGTTTAATAGTTGAAGTGCAGCTGTCGTCATACGAAGAAAGAACAACACGTCCATTTGGACGTATTTGACTCTCGTCGTGTTTACTTTTCTCTAAAGTTTCTTTAGACTTCCGAAATTTCTTTAGGCTGTCTGAAGTTTACAACCACAAAAAACTACACACAAACTCGTAAATAACGTAATACTAGACAGGCAGCGTTGTCATTTTGACCACAGGGTTTACCACTGTAATGTGCCACGTTACAAACGCTTTGCAACAGCTGTTTAATATGAATAGTCAACATGATAAACAACAACAGTAGCTTTCAATAGTTTTTTATCATAAAGCATTCCAACTGCGCTGTCACAAACATGTGGAGTTGATGCAACTTTCAAATAAAACGATATTTCAATTTAATCCTACTTTCTGTTTCTTTCTTTATTTATTACAATACATTATTTTCAAGTGGCACAGCGGTATGTTCGAGAACTTACAACGCTAGAAACTGGGTTTTAATACACGTGGCGAGCAGAGCACAGATAGCCCGTTCTATAGCTTTGTGCTTAATTACAAGCAAACAATTAATAGAAAACACTATCGTTTCTTCTTCTTTAGCTATAATATGGAAACTCGATTCTTACTGTCGCAGGCTTCCTTTAGAATGTCCTAAGTCCGCTAGAGGTCGTTGACCGCTGAATGAGAGCTGAGCTCTGATCTAAAACTAGAACTATGTCTTTCGTCGCAGTGATAAATTTTGAATAATTCATTCTGTATTTTAGAAGGTCTGTAAAGCTATCAGTTGTACTGTTTTACGTGCGCAGTACTTTCTGTAGTGGTGTTTGCTAGTTTCGTGAATTATTTCAAATAATCATTTTTAACCTTTTTTTTTTTTTTTACTTTACGTCATCCCATCATGAAGCTTCACATAAAAACAGATGGTGAAAACTTTAATAATTATTCTACACTTCTCACTAACTTCCCAAATTTGACCAATTCCTCGTGTTTGGCTGTTTTCCAAAGCTTCTCTGTATAATGTCAATAACTCATGCCCTTAAACGCGTATGGCTGAAACATTGGTCCTTTTGATTTTGCATCGGCTACTAAATTGTACTCGACGATTCCTCGTGCCTGCTTATTGATGTAAAGTCAGCTGCTATGTATTGTTGATATCCAGTAGAAAATATTTTAATGAAATGAAATCCATCTTTTTCTTCTATTTCCGATGAAATCAGCTTTGACAACGCGGCTTTCAACCGTCACTTATTCCCACAGCGATAACTACGGTAAAACTAACTGGAAAGTGACTTTACGTAGTGGGAATACTTCATACAATGGTGGTCGATAAAAAGGACTGATTCACCTGTTTGTAATGACCCTAATGAATATGAATGATCGTCCTTGAAAAGCTAATTTAAGAAAAGTATACAGTTGTTGGTGAATTTGTAATTAGTAGACGCTATGTTATAATGTCTAATTCTCCTTTCTTTTAAGCTATAAGTTGATTAATCGAAAGTACTAACATAGGCCAAGTTGTGTTGGATTTGTTTTATAAGCCTCTAACACAAAACTACGTCAATGGTTGCTTCTTATATGCCTCTAGTTCCTAAGCTTTATCACAATTTCCGAGTTTATTCTAAAGCTGTATCATTGGTTGCTTTTTACATGTCTTTAGTATCAAGCCCATACCATTGGTTGTTCTTTTATATGACCTTACTACTAAATCTATATCGTTGGCTCCTTTTTTATAAGGCTGTAGCACTAATGGTATGTAAATAATTGTTTTCTAATATAATTATTGTACCAATGCTATAAAGTTGGTTTTTTATACGCATTTATTACAGAAGATATATGATTGGTTGTTTTTTTATACAGCTCCAGTACCGGCGCTATATTATTGTATATTTTCTCGTTTGTTGCCCGTAACAAACTCCTTTATTGGCCTTTAATTTTACAGGTTTTGTAACCTCTGAGTATGGTTGAAAATGGATTATTGAATAAAGCTAAAACTTCTTTCTATATAATATTATTAGACTTATTTAAGACGTATATACAAAATACTCATTAACATGTATAACTGCTTAAAACTACACCTGTAGTGCACAAATTTAACAATTCCAAGAACCAGTGTTCGATAGAAAAAAATTAAATTAGTTTCGACATTAAGTTTGACTTATTTCGTACTTACAAGACACTCTAACCTGAAACTGTCAAAAATGTTTCAAAAACGTTCACTAACCTGTTATATTTATGTGCTTATAGTTCGTATAAACACACACACACACAGAGAGAGACGTATACATACTAGCAAAGATATTATTGCTCAAAAGGTTACGCTATTCAGAGCCGTTATAGACCAAAAATACCCCAGTGGAGAGGTACTAATGCTATGTGTGGCATTAAAAATTACTTGTCGTCTGCTTCATATATTTTGCCCTGCCCGACATAGCCAAGTAGTTAGGACTCGTAACCTGAGAGTCGCGGGTTCAAATCCCCGTCACACCAAACATCCTCGCCCTTTCAGCCGTGGTGATGTTATTAAATGACGGTTAATCCCTCTATTCGTCGGTAAAAGAGTAGCCCAAGAGTTGGCAGTGGGTGGTGATGACTAGCTGCCTTCCCTCTAATTTTACACTACTAAATTAGGGACGGCTAGCACAGATAACCCTCGTGTAGCTTTGTGCGAAATTTAAACAAACGCATTTTTTTTATCAATCTCTATTTCCTTCAATCTCACCAAGAGAGTACAATTAAAATGGCTGCCAAAATCAAATCGTTTTCCGACTACCCGCTCCTGTAAACTCGATCTTCAGTAATCCACCTGAGATTTTCTACCAAATTTCAACAACATTGATTCAGTCGTGTACTCACAACGACTTGTGACACGAGACAGACAAGCATACAACTGTGTTTTATGTAGAGATTGATTTTGTCTCCATTAGCAACACGTGTTACTGATCGACCTTACAAAAAGAAAAAAAAAATCACAACTACCACAATTGTTAAGGCTATTTGTTTATTATTTTAATTCCATCATATTAAACTGTTCATTACTTCATATTGACCAAACTGCACAGTACTTGTATAGTGTCATTTTAAAGTTTATTTATAAACGGTTATTGCATATGAACTGTATTATATTTGAATGTATTTATATCTGCTATATATATATATATATTAATAATGTCTGTTTTTCTGAGCACAAGCTATCGAAATAAACAGCCGTTAGTGACTCATATGTGTTTAATGAACAGGTTGGAAGAGGTAAAACAATACAAAAATGTATTTTTGTTTCTTTACTTTCTGATTAAGCGAGAAACTACACAATGGTTTTTAGAGTTGTAAGCTGTGAGGCTTAACGTTAAGCCTAATTATACTACTTTTGCTTGTTTATATTTCCGTGATAAGTTAATCATTTCATGTCTGTGAACCACTCGTAATAAAACTGTTGCGTCATTTGCGTGTTTTTATGGATGATGGTAAAAGTGTCGTCCTACGTAATCTGAGAATTATCCGTTTTTGATGAATGATTCGTGGTATTTTTCTCCTCTCTTTGTGATTATTTTTGCCCCCTAGTGGCACAGTGATATGTTTGCGGACTTATACTGCTAGAAAATTGGTTTCGATTCCCGCAGAACACAGATAGCCCATTGTGTGGCTTTGAGCTTAGTAGCATAACGACATTTATTATCTTTTTTTTTTTATCCAGCTACAAGCAAATTAACCGTATTTAAAATAATCTGTTTAATTAACACGTCATTGTTACTTTTGTCAAGGAAACAATGGTAAGAAGCTTTATGTATGTCTACGTAACAGTCATTCTATCTGCTTAATGATTAGAAGCTTTATGTATGTCTACGTAACAGTCATTCTATCTGCTTAATGATTAGAAGCTTTATGTATGTCTACGTAACAGTCATTCTATCTGCTTAATGATTAGAAGCTTTATGTATGCCTACGTAACAGTCATTCTATCTGCTTAATGATTAGAAGCTTTATGTATGTCTACGTAACAGTCATTCTATCTGATTAATGATTAGAAGCTTTATGTATGTCTACGTAACAGTCATTCTATCTGATTAATGATTAGAAGTTTTATGTATGTCTACGTAACAGTCATTCTATCTGCTTAATGATTAGAAGCTTTATGTATGTCTACGTAACAGTCATTCTATCTGCTTAATGATTTCACTGTATAACAATGTTTTTGAAAAGATTTACTTCCTGAAAAGTTTTTGCTGATTGTGACAGGTACCTGGTGGGTATGAACAAATATAGTTTTGGTTTTGCTTCATCACGTAGGAACTCTGAGTAATAGACAGTTAACTGTTCACCGGCAATAACGTATTTAATTGCGTTTATGTTTCTAAAACGCTATTAAGTTCAACATAATTAAAAGTGTTTTGCTCCTGATTTTCGTTTGTATTCAATGTCCGGTGCATCACGTTGCAGTATCCAACAGTAGTCAGCAACCATTGACGGATTCCAGTTGCCCTGATATCGTTTTTCCATTGTAGCAATGTTCTGGTGAAACTGAAGATTTTGATGAAACGGTACGTGATGGGCAAATTTGGATGTGATTTTCGTGATAAGCAGCCAAAAATCTATAAGGAACACCCAACAGTGTTCAAGAAGCAAAAACTTTGTTGTGCAACGTTATCGTATTCTCAAAATTGTATTTAAATAAATGTTTCATAAATATGTTATCTAAAAATTCATTATAATATAGTAGTTATGTATGCCTGGATAAAGACTGACATATTTCTAATAGTTCAAGAAAACATTTTTTTTTATGTTTAAATAATGCTCGATTAGCATGTTTTCTCCTATATATTTTCACGTTATGTTCAAATGTTCTTCTTCATAAATTTATATATTCTGAAACACTTGAAAAACACTCATTACTTGGTCAACTGTGCGACCCTGAAAATTACACTATGTAACACGAATTTTGTTCTTGGATAGTATGTGTTATTTCTTACTTGCTTGTGTTGTAAAAGTACAGAAAATGGTCATTATTCCCTTCAAACTTTGATTTTGTGACCTAGATAATGAAATTTAGAGAGTAACCTATTTTCTATATAAAAACGGGAAAATTTGCACATGTTCATTTACATAAGGTCTGAATAAAACAACATATGAATCAAGATTTACATGTATTTATACTAAAGTTATACAAAAATGAACAAAAATGTTTAGAAGTGAATAGTTTTTCAAGTTTGCGACTGTAATGTAAATCACTTTCATGTATCAGTCCCCAAATATAGTTTCCCATCATGTTTTCGTTATACGCTTTCAGGTCACAAAAGCAAAGTTTGAAAAGAAAAATAGGTCTTTTCCATTTACTTTAGACACAAGCAATTGGGAAATAACACTTTCTGCCCAGGAACAAGAAAAAGTAAACCTTTTGTTACATAGTGTTATTAATTGTCATGACACAGGCAGTGAATGTTGTTATGAATTTTAGGGTCTTTTCTTTGGACTTTATTCCTGGTTTTAACTTTGTTAGCTTGCTGAGTTGAATAAGCACGCTTTAGCTTGGGATTTTCTAAAATTCAAATATGCTGCGGGTAATACATAAGAGTTATCATAAGAGTTGTAGTCGAGGGTCCCGATTGGATAAAATTTCAATTTCATGGTGTCTTGTTAATGTGTTTCCTTGATAACCAAGGAAACGTAATGGGGAATTTCAGCCAATGGATATGATCCTTTGTGTGCCGGCAGTACCAAGTTTGAGGCACATACATTCTATTAGATTTTATTAATTTCAGCCAATGAATATGATCCTTTGTGTGCCAGCAGTACCAAGTTTCAGGCACATACACCCTATTAGATCTTATTAATTTCAGCCAATGAATATGATCCTTTGTGTACCGGCAGTACCAAGTTTGAGGCACATACACCCTATTAGATCTTATTAATTTCAGCCAATGAATATGATCCTTTGTGTGCCGGCAGTACCAAGTTTGAAGCACATACACCCTATTAGATCTTATTAATTTCAGCCAATGAATATGATCCTTTGTGTGCCGGCAGTACCAAGTTTGAAGCACATACACCCTATTAGATCTTATTAATTTCAGCCAATGAATATGATCCTTTGTGTGCCGGCAGTAGTACCAAGTTTGAAGCAGTACATTTGACACCCTATTAGATCTTATTAATTTCAGCCAATGAATATGATCCTTTGTGTTCCGGCAGTACCACGTTTGAGGCACATACACCCTATTAGATCTTATTAATTTCAGCCAATGAATATGATCCTTTGTGTACCGGCAGTACCAAGTTTGAAGCACATACACCCTATTAGATCTTATTAATTTCAGCCAATGAATATGATCCTTTGTGTGCCGGCAGTACCAAGTTTGAAGCACATATACCCTATTAGATCTTATTAATTTCAGCCAATGAATATGATCCTTTGTGTGCCGGCAGTACCCAGTTTGAAGCACATACACCCTATTAGATCTTATTACTCATTACGATCTCAAACAACCTTCCCTTAAAACTAAATATACGCCCAATGTAGCGCATATTTACTTATATGTATATTTGTAATTATGGCTGGAAAGATACAAGAATGACAGGCTTGACTGTTTCAGCAGAAAGCGCCATCCTTTTGTGCAAGTTGCGTGTCGACGGATACCGCAACGACCGAGATATCAGAGCGGGAGACGAACAGAAAAACAACTTTCCGTCTTTCTACAGTAGATAGAAAGAGAGAGAGAGAGAAATAATATATACATGTCACGTAAACGTGTATTGCATTATTGTTTAATGTAACTGAAAAATCGTCATGCGAGGAAAAGAACTTGAAACAAAATCATTTTCGCAAACGCGTTTCATAAAACTAGACACCAAGAAAATTGTATGCAGGCTTGAGAGAAGCAGTTCTAACTTTTGTAATATATTATCAATGAATATTTAGCTTAACAATGATTTCTCAAACATACAAACTTCTGGTTTTAACTTACTTTGTTGTGGGACAGAAAATCAGTGATGGAAAGTGGAATAAACTGGTTTTCATGTAGAAAAATTGAAACCAGGTTCAAAGAACACAAAAAGTCACCTTCATACGTTTTCGAACACTGCAAGTCAAATAAACACAACATAACCATAGAAAACACTCAAATACTAAATAAAGAAACAAACATAAACAAACGCAAAATTAAAGAAGCCTTACTTATACAACAACTCAAGCCCAAAATAAACCAATACAAAGGAACACCTTTATACTTATATTAATAAATATAATCAAACATCTAAGCACGCCCTCTGCATTCGTACACTCAATTACACAACTGCCTTCAAACATGTGGTCAGCTATCGGTCAGCAACCCTTTCTTTCTTTGTGAACCTGACGATGACCGAAGAAGGTCGAAACATTGTTCGCTCTTCTATGTAAAATATTTTCTCAACCCAAACGAGCCGATTTTGCATATATATTTCTCTACAAGTGAGTTTTCTCGATATCACAAATCATTCATATTAATAATTGAAAAAAAATGTCCATATATAAGCTACGCACACGCTGTTCTTTCTTTACTGTTACCCATTATTAACAATATTATTCCATTTGTTTGATATTATTTGTATTTGTTGTGATGTATTTTATTATAAGGTTTATTTTGCACTGCCCTCTTAGTATATAAATTAGGGACTAGCCTAAATACCTAAACCAATAAAGAAGCTAGTAGTAGGAGTCTAAAGAATGTGCTGCACCTAGCCGCAGTCACAAGGGACCACCAAACCCTTTCAATATTTGTCTTTTATTAATCATAGACTTGTCATTCTTTTGACACTTTTTCAATATATTATGCTTTAGGTACTTCCTATAAAACTGAACTAAAACTTGTCCGAAACTATCGCTAAACACTGACGATATCAACTGACTAAACAATTCTTTATAAATACTGAGAGCGAAAGCATAAGAACAACATATCCAATTAGCCATATTCATTAACGAATTAATATTTAGTTTTACCTTATGTGGACTCAAAAGTCAATATTCATTTAATTTTTTTTTTAATAACTAATGAGAAGAAAAACTAAAACATTGAAACTGTTTACAGGTTTCATAAATGTGAAAGAAATAGCCTAAAGTAATTATCTTCCAAACTTGGACAATGCCATCAAAGGCAGTTTCTCGTTTTATAACTCGTGTGTAATTGGCCAAAGGAGTCAGTAAATTAATCCTTTGAAATAATTTTTATTTGTCCTCAGATGTATGAAACATAATCGTCGGTAATTATTTTCTACATCACTTACGAACATTTCAATACAAATGGATGTACGAAACGTGAAGAATATTCTTTTCATGTGAACATTAATAGCATATGAAGGAAAACTTGTAATAACGAGCGAAACATCACATTTCTCTAAGCCCGCTAATATTCTGTTAGACGTTAAACAATATCTTGTTTTTTTCAGTTTCAACATTTCAGAAATCAGACTCGTGTAGATCGAACGATTAAAAAGAAACTGAAAGAAATCACTCAATAATCACTGAATCGTTTCGAGTGTCTACTTTCCACGTGTTTACCAACCTCTCTAATTTAAATTATTAGATAAGAACATGTCGACAGCCCAATTAAAACATCATAGAATGTTGTTATGACGTAAGTAATTTTCATTCTACTTTCTGGTGTTTGACTAATGTGTGTAAAAAATACGTAACACCATAGCGAGACCTGAGTTTTATGCAATCGCAAATAGTCAAACTAATTACAAATGAAATACCTCATTTGGCCTCCAACTATTAGATATTTTTATTTTCGCGTTTACCTACACAAAGAGATGTTTCATTAACTTTAATAAATATTTTGATGTCAGTATATAATAAGCGTAATTTTACGCGTAATTCTGATGTCTAAAGATATAAATAAAATTGATATACGTTACAGTTCAGTTGTTGTTCGTATCTAAGATGGCGTAATGTGTCCTGGTATTATGTGAAAAACCTTGATTGCACTGGTTATTATATTCCTTTCTTTCTTTTTACTTTTACTCATAATTTTTTATAATTATATACATCTAATTACTTTTATTTTATTACACCGAAACGCCCCTTAGTGACTCAGCGGTATGTCTGCGGACTTACAACGCTAAAAACCGGGTTTCGATACATGTGGTGGGCAGAGCACAGATAGCCCATTGTGTAGCTTTGTGCTTAATTCAAAACAACAACAACAATATTACACCGAATGTGGTTTTGTAGCGTCATTTTAAGATTTAGTTCATAATTATGCCTCATTATAAATAAAATTGAATGTTAAACGGGTGGGGAGTTGTCCAGTGATAGCAATCAGTCGGAAGGTTCACGATCCATAAATGTGTGTGTGTTTTCTTATAGCAAAGACACATCGGGCTATCTGCTGAGTCCACCGAGGGGAATCGAACCCCAAACGATCCATAAATAAAAGTGGTGATTATACAAAAGAAACCCAAGAGCTAGTTTGTTTGTTTGTTTGAATTTCACAAAAAGCTACTCAGGGGCTATCTGCACTGTCCGTTCCTAATTTAGAAATTGTATGCTAAAAAAACGCAGCTTATCAACATCACTCACTGCCAACACTTGAGCCAACAAAAAAAGAATTATCAGTAACATTACAACGCCCCAACTAAAAGTATGAGATACGTTCGGTGACGGGGCTCGAACTCGAAAATTCCCAGAATTGGCGGTGGGTACTGCTGATTAGCTGCCTTCCATATAATTCATCTCAAAATTACGCACGGCTATAATAACATAGGTGTATTGCTTTGAGATAAATTATGAAACAAGCAAATTTGAAGCTGTAGCTCTAATAGAATCGTCATATGCTTTTACAAAGACGTGTTTTAATACATTATATCAATATGTTATGAAATACGCGTGGGATACTCCATTTTGAATCGTCAACATCACGTGTGTAGATAGAACCACAGACGTTCACAGGATATATTATAGAGGTGGGCAAGATGACAACATATTATCAAAGCCATAACTAGGAAAACGCAAAACTGATACTCAAGGGAGAAAATGCCCCTTGCACCCCACTGAACGCCCATGGTTGAAATAGTTGATAAAGTGTTCTATTTTAATTCAATATTTGATAATAATGTTTATTATTCCCCCTCACATTTCTATATTATCTGTCAAATGAATAACACTATGTAACAAATTTTTGTTATTGGGAAAGTGTTATTTCCCAATTGCTTAGGTCTAAAGTAATTGGAAAATACCCATTTTTCTCTTCAAACTTTGGTTTTGTGACTTGAGTAATGAAATTTTCAAATTTACCCATTTTCCAGAACTTTCCAAGTAGATTCAGTGCTGAGTAGTTGATAGAGAACTTTCTCAAACTTGCAAGAATTTTCAAGAACTTTATAGAATGTTGTAGAAGCCTCGAAGCTGTGCTGCTACATAACAGGAGTAAGTATCCGTCTCTTCCCCTGGCTCATTCAGTGCACCTCAAAGAGGAATACAACAGCTTCAAGACCTTGCTAGAAGCCTTGAAGTATGATGAGTATGACTGAGAGGTTATCGGAGACTTCAAAATGGTGGCATTCCTGATGGGTCTACAAGGAGGCTTTACCAAGTTTCTCTGTTATCTTTGCCTTTGGGACAGAAGGGACACCGCAGCGCACTAGCACAGGAAGCACTGGCCACAACGGATCGAGTTCTCTGTGGGGAGGCACAATGTCAAGTGTGAGCCACTAGTGGACCTTTAGAAGGTGTTGTTCCCACCATTGCACATAAAACTGGGTCTTATGAAACAGTTTGTCACAGCTCTTGATAATGAATCTACAGCCTTCAAGTTCCCTAATCTGTCTGAGGCAAAGGTCAAAGATGGTGTCTTCGTTGGACCACAAATAAAAAAGATCCTGGAGTGTACAGAATTCCTCAAGAAGTTCCGTAGGAAGGAAAAAACTTGGGGCAGCATTGTCGCAGTGGTTCGGGACTTCTTAGGCAATCACGAGACCGAAAATTATGTGGAACTGGTTGAGGCTCTGGTGAAGGACTACGGCAAAATAGGCTGCAGGATATTCATGAAAATCCATAACCTTGACGCTCATCTTGACAAATTCAAGAAGAACATGGAAGCAAGGCAAGCGCTTCCATCAAGATATACTGGACTTTGAACACCGCTACCAAGGAGCGTATAACGAAAACATGATAAAAAACTATATTTGGGGGCTCATACGTGAAAGAGGTTTACATTACAATCGCAAATCTCGAAAAACTACTCACTTCTAAACATTTTTGTATAACTTTAGTATAAATACATGTAAATCTTGATTCATATGTTGTTTTATTCAGACCTTATGTAAATGAAAATGTGCAAATTTTCCCGTTTTTACATAGAAAATAGGTCACTTTCTAAATTTCATTATCCAGGTCACAAAATCAAAGTTTGAAGGGAATAATGGCCATTTTCTGTACTTTTACAACATAAGCAATTAAGAAGTAACACAAAGCATCCAGGAACAAAATTTGTGTTACATGGTGTTATATTAACGATTACATACAAGAAGCAAGTAGACAAACGATACATTTTCCTGAACAGTTGGTTGAGTATAATTTAATTAAAAAAGGAATAATTATGTACTAATAAGATGAAAATGTTTGGCAAATAAAACTTACAACGAAGCCTCAGTATCTAGCAGCAAACCGTCTTCTGGTTCTAATAACTATGTCATTTCATCTTATGTAGGAAGCTATCGTTCACTGGTTATTGCTTTGCTGTTATTGTTGGGAACGTATGGTTGCAAGGTACTATTAAAAAAGGTTACCCGCAGAGGTCGGATCTAGGGCCTCGAGCAATATGGTGAAACGTGCTAAACATAGGAACAAGCTCTAATGGTCAGTCACAAGTAGAACTCCGATAACATTTTGAAAGAAATGTTACAATAATTGGGGGTAACAAATCACTACATTCAGTTTTTTCAAATAAATATGAACTTTTTAACATAAGATTTTCATTAAAACTAAATATTAAAGGTTAAGATCACCGTGTCAAGTTGAAACACAAAAGCAGAAGAGTTATCTTGTTTGTTTTGAGTTTTGCGCGAAGCTACACGTGCAAACAGCATCTAATTTAGTAGTGTGAAGCTAGAGGGAAGGCACCTGGTCATCACCACCGCCAACTCTTGAGCTACTCTTTCACCAATGAATTGTCGGATTGACCGACTGTCATATTATAATGCTCCACACGGCTAAAAAGGCGAGCATGTTTGGTGTGAAGGCATTCGAACCTGCAATTCTCAGATTACAAGTCAAGCTTCCCCTAACCAGCTGACCATGCCGGGCATGGATGCTTCTCTGCTATAATATTTATAAGTACTTGTAGCAACAAGTTTATTGCAATAAGTTCAGATCTAAGTTTGTGCCGAATAGTTTGTTATTTTTACTCTTCTGGAAGCAAAGATTTATCAAAAATGTGAGCCATTAAGACTATAAATAAATTCACCGAAATTCAAAACAGTAACAATGAGGCCCCTCATGGCCAGGTGGTTAAGGCGCTCGACTTGTAATCTGAGGATCGCGAGTTCAAATTCCCGTTGTGCCAAATATGCTCGCCTTTTCAGCTGTGGGAGCGTTATAACGTGAAGGTCAATCCCACTATTCGATAGTAAAAAGTAACCTAAGAGTAAAATGACTAGCTGCCTTCCTTCTAGTCTTACACTAACCTGAATCGCATCTCTTTCTAGATCTAACTTAACACTTCAGAATAAAGTATAAAAATACTGTTCTCTTCTTCCTTCGATAATCTAAGTACCACGTCTCTTGCGGTTTAACTTGTAACCTGAAAATATGGCAAAACATTAAAGAATTATTGTGCTTAGAAACAATATATACCTTTCGATATCTAACTTTGACATTTAACGCGTAGTGGTGAATTGAGGTTTACTTCTGTCTGTTTTTGTAACTTTTTTCCAATATAACCTGGAAATCAATAGGTGTTGAAGCAATGTTATACATAGAAATGGAAACGAATACTATTTTTATTTATTCAGAATGACGAGAACGTAAGTTACATTTTTTGGTTTACTTGGCCACAACTCTATCCTGCTATACGATATATCAATTGTTCCCAACCTTTTTTATGCTCCGCACTCCTAAAAAATTTTAATATGTTCTCGCACCCCTCACAGTAATTATTTATTTAAGAATAAAGATGAAGGTGGCCAAAACAAGATTTCGGTTTGCGCCGGTAACGGTAGAAACGATACTTTATTGTAACAAGGTAAAAAGGTACGTCTGTAACAGGAAAAATAAGAAATAATAATCGAACGTAATTTTTGAATATATATTGAATATATAGGAGAGTACCCTTAATATAAACAAAAAAAAAAACTGAAATGTTATCTCGCACCTCCTGGAACACTATCTCGCATCCCTGGTTGGGAACCACTGCGATATATTAATCACTACACAGAAACGTGTATTTCAAAGTTGTTGTTTTTATCGTGATTGAAAACATAAAAATCCGTTCAAGAAACAGTAATTTCTCACATCTTATTACACAAAGCACAGGCTAATACACTCACACATATATTTATACATGTAATCCATAAATTTTTAAGCTATAAACAAAACACATTAATGTGAAATAATATTCAGTGTATTTTATTAATCAGAGGTTGGGATTTGCTGTTTTTAACACAGTTCTTCCTCATGATTTTGTTCATTCGTTTAGCTTCATTTGGATTTAATTTCACTACATATATAGTATAACGTTAAAAGTACGCGATAAAACACGAAGTGTTTAGTTTCTAAACTTTACCAAATTGAAAAATTGTATCTTAAGGGTCTTTGGAAATTCTCAGCAGTTTTCGAAATTCAAAATGCTTACGTAATTGAATTTAAAGTTACATTTTTGGAATTACCTCAGAATTTGAAGTTTTCAAATTAATCGGACAATCAAACATTTATCTTCAATTCTTGAAATTATTATTTCACTCTATACGGTCTTAGTATGCCTTCATTACTTTATCAACAACCGTATATATAGTTTTATCAAATTTAATTCCACATTTCTTCGAATTTTGAATTGTTGACGACCCCTAAGTAGTATAGCAGTAATTGATAAGCAGACATTACAGTAATTTCTTATTGAATTAATTTAAAAAAAAAAAAAATTTGCAAGCTACATAAACAACATGAAGATATATTAGTGGTTTATCTACATTTAGAAGGTTGAATGTTGTTTGTGTGTCAACGTCGAAAGACTGAATTATGAAAATGTCTTGAAGAATATAAAATAACTGACGGAGACGAATGGAGATAAAAACAAAAGGGGTCGTTTGGGAATTCTTGATAAGTAAATGCCTTAATAACCACTAAATTACTTTATGATCAGAGGCGTAGATTTTTTATACCCGATGGGGGGATGATTTTTGCAACCACTTATGTGGACTGTTCAATTTGCAAATTGGTAATCTCTGATTACGTGAACCTGAAAGCTGTAAACATGCAGTCACAGAGTAATCTTGTTGCTACGATACTTGCATGTATACTTAGGCCTATTGACTGATACTTACGAACTGTAGATTAGATCGAAAAGCTTAGAAGCACGCCTATATTAAAGATGTACATTTCGGCTACTGAAAAAGCCTACATCTAGGCCTAATTATATAATTCGATTGGTAAGAACACGAGAATCAAAAGAACAAACACTCAATTTGTAAGCCTGTGATGCAATAAAACAATTCAACAGACCAAACTGTAGGGGATATGATTGTATGCACCATACCCCCATACCCCCCAGGATCTACGCCTCTGTTCATGATAATTTTGAGAATTGTTTTATTGTATTTTACAAATTCATGGGGAGAAAAAGAGAAGGTAACTATTGTAACTGAAGACAGGGATTATTGTGGTACTTTAATTGCAGGGTACTGTAAGTCACATTTGACTGTGACGAACGCTGTTTTGTATTTTAAAAAAGACTGAAAATTTAATTTCCTGGGTCGTGGCAACAGAAAACTGTCGAAAAATAATCGTGTTTGTTTGTGTTATAATCTCTCTATCAGTCTCGCAAGAAGAAATGCTTTATCGATTAGGCTTAGCTAGGTAGAGCAGAAATGTCAAAGGTCAACTGCCAGGTCTTACGTAAAATGTGTTTTTAATTTTTGTTTTTTTATGTTTCAATTTCACGGAAGTTGAGGCAAGCTTTACGAAAAAGGGAATATTTATAGGCAGACAAATCAAGACTATATATATGTGTAGTTCCACTAATAATCCATGCGTCATGTTTTTACATTGACCGATCTAACCATCTCTTTTTATAACAGTATTTAAAAGTACAGTGTGTATTTTTTGTCAAATATCAGGACATACAAATGGGTGATGATGTGACGTGTTCAAGAACGTCAACATCCACCCTCACTGACACACACACACACATACATATCTTGATTAATAAATTTCATCAGTAAGTAAACGAATGTAACGACTGCCACCTACACATCTGTTGTATATGAACTCGAGAATCAATTGCCAATCCCTTCCGTGGGCGTGAGGGTGGAACGCTTGACTTCCTTTGTAGAAGTACCACAAACTGAGGCAGTTGGTAACTTCGTAGACGTTTCTTTACCGTTTTACCACAGTCAGATCAGGTAATAGAAACATTTATACTATTTCTGCGTATAATTGACATTAGAGACAACCATTAACACATACAGAGTTTGAGGTGGAGTCTGTAACTAAACCCTGATAACCTAAAATAGTTTAGGTGTATAAATAGTATTGATGTTACAATTAATTATCCACAATTGTTCAATGGAGTACCTGGTAAATTAATTTTGATTTTTTTCTGTGAATATGTAATAGCAAGAGAGGCCTGATCTAGTCTTTGTTTCGGTACTTTATTTGGAGTCGTCTAGTTTATCCAAATTCACGACACATTAGTACTGCTTGTTAGAGCAAACCAAGGAAGTACAATTAGATTGATAAACCAAAGGTACTTTTCTCTAAGCACGATAAGAATATCATTAAACACTGGAAGACAGTTTTGGACTCTGTATTTTTTTAAAGAACGTGTTACATTGGAAGACAGTTTTGGACTTGTGTACTTCTTTTAAAAAACGTGTTACACTGGAAGACAGTTTTGAACTCGTGTATTTTTTTTAAAGAACGTGTTACACTGGAAGACAGTTTTAGACTCGTGTATTTTTTTACATTGGAAGACAGTTTTGGACTCGTGTATTTTTTTAAAGAACGTGTTACATTGCTATATTATAGCATATTCTTCATCTGTTCTGGGGCCCGGCATGGCCAAGCGTGTGAAGGCGTTCGACTCGTAATCCGAGGGTCGCGAGTTCGAATCCCGGTCACACCTAAACATGCTCGTCCTTTCAACCGTGGGGGAGTTATAATGTGACGGTCAATCCCACTGTTCGTTGGTAAAAGAGTAGCCCAAGAGTTGGCAGTGGGGGGTGATGACTAGCTGCCTTCCCTCTGGTCTTACACTGCTAAATTAGGGACGGCTAGCGCAGATAGCCCTAGAGTAACTGTGCGCGATTTTCAAAAACAACAAATTTTGTTCCCGTATATTTTGTTGCACATTTACCATACATATGTGAACATTTGTTGAGTATTTAGAGTGCACTGATTTTATTTGAGAGAAATGAGTTGAATCCGCGGTATAATAAGGCATTTAGTCAGGATTATTACGATTAGTTTTGTTGTCATTAATCATAAAGCAACGCAATGGGCTGTCTTGTGCTCGCTACTGGTATCGAAACCCGTTCGTAGCGTTATATGTATTCAGATTTACCACAGAGTCATAGAAAGGAAGGACTTATTACGAATAATACTGATGCTATAATTAATGAAAATGACGTAAAGAGAGGCGAGACAAAAAGTAAAATACTAAATTAATGTTAGTTACTAAAAAACTAAATATATACATAGTATAAGTGTGGCTTACATTTGATGCTGGCCTAGCATGGCCAGATGGTTAATGCACTCAACCATAGAAACTCCTCTGAATATCCTTGTAGAACGCAGGCAGGTACGTTTTAGACCAAACTTTGTCTCAGTGTAATTGTATATTGCAAGAAGTGTTTGATAATCCACGTTTTCTCTGAAACTTTACCGTTCATCAAACTAGGTGTATTATAAAGCAACCTATCTCTCAGTGTAACTGGACGTTGCAAATAAGTGTTCGATAATCCAGGTTTTGTTTGAAACTTTATCGTTCGTCAAACTCGGTGTATTGTCAACCAAACTCCGTTTCAGGGTACCTGTACCTACACTTTACAAATAAGTATTCGATAATCCAGGTTTTATCTAAAACTTTACCGTTCATCAAACTAGGTGTACTGTCAATCAAACTCTGTTTCAGGGTAACTACGCATTGCAAATAAGTTCTATAATACGGGTTTTGTCTGAAACTTTACCGTTCGTTAATCAAACTTTGTCTCAGGGTAACTGCACGTTGCAAGTAAGTTCGATAATGCAGGCTTTGTCTGAAACTCTGAAACTATACTACCCATCAAACTAGATGTATTGTAAACTTAGCTTGCTTTTAAAATTTCTTAAGTGTCCTGAATATCCGTGCCTTATACAGATTAATCTCTTTGTGGGAAAGTTTTCCGAATCTCCATACATCACACGGACCGAAAGCTTTCTGTCGAAGTGTCCTGAATCCCAGTGTATTATATAGATCAAACTGTTTGTGTAGAAGTGTGCTACATATCCGTGTATTATATATATGAAACTTTTCGTGTGGAAGTGTCCTAAATATCCTTCTAGTATATAGATCAAACTCTTTGTGCGGAAATACCCTGAATCTCCGAATATTACATGGTCGAAACTCTGCGGGGAAGTGTCATGATTATCTCCTGTATTATATATACCAAAATCTTTATGTGAAAGTGTCCTAATTACTTGCTGTGTTATATGTACAAAACTCTTTGTGTGGAAGAGTCTTAATTACCTCCTGTGTTATATGTACAAAACTCTTTGTGTGGAAGAGTCTTAATTACCTCCTGTGTTATATGTACAAAACTCTTTGTGTGGAAGAGTCTTAATTACCTCCTGTGTTATATGTACAAAACTCTTTCTCTAAACATTTCTTGCAGCATCACTGAAACTTCTCTAAATTTTAATACATCAGGAGAAGATGACGTAAAATACACATGCGTAAATTAATGCGTAAAATTCTCCTGGATGAAAAGATACGCAGAGATAAGTAATACATTTTCTATCACACTCGACTGCGGAGGTGATTGTAATATGGCTTTAAAGATAAATCTTTTACCTGCAGTTTAAAAACTATTATAAATCAACCCGAGACTCAATCATCACCGGAATGAAACCTCTATAACTGTCGCCTGGAAACAGAACAAGGACAGAGAAAGAAATAGACGCCTACACGTCACTGGCTCCGATCGATACCGAAACTAAGAAGCAAAGCTCAGAGGAACGTTCTTTTAATGTTGTTTTCATTCATTCTTTTTGTTGTGTTTTGTAGTATCCAGATCACAAAATGGTTTTCATAGGACACAGAAACAGTTTTTGAAACCGGCTTAAGCGACTCGTGTTCTCAGTTTCTCTAAGAATAAACTAAATAAATCGTTTATATCGGAAATATAAAATTGATGTAGTAACTTGCTGTGATTGGAGCATCTAGCTCTACCATGTACAACGAGGTTCGGCTATTATTTGGGTTTGAGCCCAGAAACAGTCACTCACGTGACTTGTTATAAAATGGCTGTAAGCTCCTAATATTATGCGGAGCTTAAACTGCTAATCGCGAGAATAATTGTCACAAACTGTATAATTCCTGACTATTGTCACACCTTTTATCCCTTTAGTATGTGATCACATCATGTTTGTTTGTTTTTGAATTTTGTGCAAAGCTACACGAGGGCTATCTGCGCTAGCCGTTCCTAATTTAGCAGTGTAAGACTAGAGGGAAGGCAGCTAGTCATTACCATCCACCACCATCTCTTGGGCTACTCTTTTATCAACGAATAGTGGGGTTGACCGTCACATTATAATGCCCCCACGGCTGAAAAGGTGAGCATGTTTGGTGCGATGATGATTCGAACCCACGACTCCCAGATTATGAGTCGAGCGCCCTAACCACTTGGCCATGCCGGGCCTCCTTATCACTTATCTCTCTTTACGTCATTTTGTTTACACGTAACCTAATTCTGACGCCTTCTTACCCAAACTGGATCCAAGAGTGACCGAGCTGGGCGCGTCATAGTGGTTACTTCACTGGCTGATAAAATTAGATCCAAGAGTGGGAGAGCTGGGCGTAATCTAATTATTACTTCGCCGTTATTAAAACTGGATCTAAGAGTAATCGAGCTGGGCGCCTCCTAGTGGTTACTTTGCTATTTACTAAAACTTGATCTAAAAGTGGACGAGCTGGGCGTAGCCTAATAGTTTGTACGCTTAGTATTAAAACTTAATCCTAAAATGACCGAGCTGAGCATGACCTAGAGGTTACTAAAACTGAAATTACGAGTCACAAATTTGGGTGTGACCTAGTAGTCATTATGCTCGGATTGTGAATCTATACACGTTTTCTCGTTCAGGAAATGTTTATCTATTGAACATATATATTCAACGTCGCCTCTTGTTATTTAAACATTCAAAGCTATTCCCTCGTATTTGTGACCCATGGGTGAGTTATAAGGATGACGGAGAAATCCCATTATTCGATCAGACAGGATTAGCCTAACAGTTGGCAGTGGCTACTGTTGAATAGCAAACTGCTTTTCATCTAACTTGTGAGTTTAAAGCTATGCTCAGATAACAGTCCTTTTGCAGCTTTACTCGAAAATTCTAACAATAAACAAACCAGTAATAAGATCTACACGTTCCATCAGTTTTAACTTTAGAGAAGAACATTCAGTCAAAATCAAGGAACAATTTACAAACATTGTAACGTCTTTATACGGCTATGGATAAGCTACTTAAACTGGAACAAGTCATTCCGTTACATTAGTTATGATCAGAAAAGTATTTTCGGATAGTTATATACTTTCCTCAGTTGGACGAAAACAGATATTTATTAATGGCATTGCTATCTAAACGAAGCTTTCTAATTATATACTGACGTCACTCTTAGAATATTTTGTTGTTGAAAGAGTTTTGAAACGTGTTCAAGGAATGATACACTTTATTTCAATATTTTAATGCTTTAAATTCTATATTTCAAACACTAAGACCCGTGAAACATACACCAGTTAATGCACTTTGTACTCAAACCATACAACTGTTTGTAATATTTAAGGTAACTCGTGCAACATATGGGCTGAACTGCCACGCGAGAAACCTCCAAGGTCCAGCTATAGTCATCCTTAATTTTGGTCATCAGATCTTTTGGAAATCAAAAAGAGTTTCATACAAAGACAATTATATAAAAATAAGAATCATTGAATTTGTTTTTGACTTTCGCACAAAGCTACTCGAGGGCTATCTGTGGTAGCCGTCCCTAATTTAGCAGTGTAAGACTAGAGGGAAGGCAGCTAGTCATCACCACCCACCGCCAACTCTTGGTCTACTCTTTTACCAACGAATAGTGGGATTGACCGTCACATTATAACGCCCCCACGGCTGAAAGGGCGAGCATGTTTGGCGCGACGGGGATGCAAACCCGTGACCCTCGGATTATGAGTCGCACGCCTTAACGCGCTTGGCCGTGCCGGGCCGAGACTACAGGGAAAGATGTTTAAATCAAAGCCTCCATAATTTCAACACATCTAAAGGTCACTTCAACTTAGTCAGCTTTTGTTGACATGGAGAAATAGAGATCCAGTGTCAGGTAGGCGTTGTTTGTCCAGTTTTCCCACCCGAAGACAAAGTGAATCTGAAGAGACTTACTAATGTAATGAAACTGGTTTCTCGAATTTCAAACTTTCTCATGGTTTATTCAATTTTCTGCAGTCATTTTATTTTCTCTCTGTCTGACTGACTCTCTCTCTCACTGACACACACGATATTGTGTTCTTTTATTACTGAAGTCACTACTTGTGTTTGTTTTGTTTTAATTTCGCGCAAAGCTACACGAGGGCTATCTGTGCTAGCCGTCCCTAATTTAGCAGTGTAAGACTAGAGGAAAGGGAGCTAATCATCACCAACTTTTGGGCTATTCTTTTACAAACGAATAGTGGGATTGAACGTCACATTATAATGCCCCAACGGCTGAAAGGCATATTTGGTGTGACGAGGATTCGAACCCGCGACCGTCGGATTACGAGTCGAGTACCTTAAGCACCTGGCCATGCCGGGCCGACTACTCATTAAACCAAAACATTTATTTGTCTTTAAACCACGTGTAGTTGAGGAAACTTGGATATCTGAGCTCCACTCTCACAAAATATTTTCTGAAAACTTATGTACGTGTTTAAGGTTATCGTTTTTATTGTGTTTTGGCTAATTGCAATGTGGGTAATATTTAACCAGTATTCTTAATCAGACTTATGAATCATAAGATTGGAGTGATAAATGTTAACAATGTTTATTTTTACAAGATCTCAGTTGCTTGTTGCAAAGTTGTAGTTTTGCATCTTCTGTGCAATAACATTAAGGTTGTGGTGATTATTCGGAAAATCGAATTTGATTCGATTTCCCACATAAATCGATTTCAAAATCATAAAATCAGAAATCGTTTCGATTCAGAAATTAAAAGAATAGTTTTGTTAGAATATGGAAGTTTAATTCCGAACAGACAAACATATCTTTTAAAGGTTAAATAGCTCATTATATTAAGCAATTATGATAATTCTTGGGTGTCACGTAATTTACAAGAGTTGTGAGTTGTACACGTTGGATCATGTTTTTAACAGTCGTTTACGTAACACAATACGAATTGTTACACGCTAAATTCAGAACAAATCCAAGTAAACACATTGCTTCTAGAAAACAGTAAAATATATTCATTGTATTACCCCTATTCCATAGTATTGCCAATTTCTATACCTTCGCTATGTCTTCTTATGTTGGATTCAAAATGGCCTACCATTCTCTGATGCGATTCGATTTTACGAAAACAATTAATCGATTTCAAAACTGTGGCAGCCATAAATAGTATAACGCATGATTATCAACCAATCAGTGTTCGTACTAAAAACATTCTTAGTAACCAAAGAAAAACAGGAAAACAGTATTGCGATAAGGCACGTATTAGTTGAACAAAATACACCAATGTGAACCTTACAAATAAATGTTGTTTACAGTTGCTCCTTATTTACAAATAAACAGGTGTTCAAACTTTATTAGATACGTGTGAGCATCGGTTTCATTTCCTTTTCAAATTTTCTATTAACCACAGAAACTCTGTATCATGTTTATTATCTTACTTGTCATTACACGTAAACGTTTGAGTAAGAACGTCAAGTAATCACGGATTTCTTGATTTTCAAGTGATATTTAGAACTACACGTTGCTTGATTTTTATATAATATTTATAAATACGCAGACCAGTTCACCTTTGTTTATAGAAATGGTACGAAACGACTTTTCACAATATATCTATCAGAATTTCATTTAGAGTTATAGCGTTTTATTTAATTATTATTACATTAACAGGTTTTAAAAACTTGATTTCCTTTTTCTCTGAAACATTTTCCGATTTTTAATCATGAAAAAAATTACGTTAAATAACCACCACGAAAAACGTGACCTCATCTGTACGACATTAAGACTACTTTCGGTAACTTGTTCCTTCAGGTTTCGATTTATTTAAACCTCTTACATAACAACTTCTGGACTCGGGTGCTCCGTTTTATAACTATAACTGAATTGTTTATTATATTAATGCAGCTGTATTCATTACATTGTTCTGTTCGGTTAGGGTGTAGTACTCGAAGATATTCATCCACAGCGGTTAAGAGACTCCACATGCACAATGGAGCATAAAATAATAAGTCCCTTTTGGTCCAAAATCCTCAGGGTGTCATAATACACTTCACTGTGTATGTTTTTAATATAGTTGGTATTTTACAAATTTAAACTGATGAGCAGCTTACAAAATATCTCTCTGTGTACTCAGCAGATAGCCTGATGTGACTTGGTTTTAAGAAACACATACACATACAAAACGTCAGCTATCCAGACTAGAAGCATTATTGCACGTGTTTGTTTTTGTTCTATATTATATTGTATTATTTACTACAAGTTTACAAGATATCAGATATCTAGACTAGAAGCATTCATTGCACGTGTTTGTTTTTGTTCCAGATTATATTTTATTATTTACTACAAGTTTAAAAGATATCAGGTATCCAGACAAGAAACATTCATTACACGTGTTTGTTTTTGTTCTATATTATATTGTATTATTTACTACAAGTTTACAAGATATCAGATATCTAGACTAGAAGCATTCATTGCACGTGTTTGTTTTTGTTCCAGATTATATTTTATTAATTACTACAAGTTTAAAAGATATCAGGTATCCAGACAAGAAGCATTCATTACACGTGTTTGTTTTTGTTCTATATTATATTGTATTATTTACTACAAGTTTACAAGATATCAGGTATCCAGACTAGAAGCATTCATTGCACGTGTTTGTTTTTGTTTCAGATTATATTTTATTATTTACTACAAGTTTACAAGATATCAGGTATCCAGACAAGAAGCATTCATTGCACGTGTTTGTTTTTGTTCCAGATTATATTTTATGGTTTAATACAAGTTTACAAGATATCAGATATCCAGACTAGAAGTATTGCACGTGCTTGTTTCTACCGGGTTGAGATATTATTGTTAACAACGTGTTGCTTTGTACGTGCACGTAATCATAGTTAACTAGTCCATGTTAAGTATGACACTGCTCAAGAAATCACTAAAAACAGTGGGTAAAAAAAAACAAAAAACTTTTTCTTGTTCCTGGGCAGAAAGTGTTGTTTCACAATTGTTTATGCCTAAAGTAAATGGAAAAGACCTAATTTTTTCTTAAAACTTTGCTTTTGTGACCTGGGAGCGTATAACGAAAACGTGATGGGAAACTATATTTGGGGGCTGATACGTGAAAGTGATTTACATTACAGTCGCAAATCTCAAAAAACTACTCACTTCTAAACATTTTTGTTCATTTTTTATAACTTTAATATAAATACATGTAAATCTTGATTCATATGTTGTTTTATTCAGACCTTATGTAAATAAAAATGTACAAATTTGTCCGTTTTTACATAGAAAATAGGTTCATTTCTAAATGTCATTATCTAGGTCACAAAAGCAAAGTGTGAAGGGAATAATGGTCATTTTCTGTACTTTTACAACATAAGGAATTAAGAAATAACACAAATTATTCAGGAACAAAATGTGTGTTACATAGTGTTATAAATGTAAATACTTTGTGTTACATAGTGTTATAAATGTAAGTACTTCAAGTTAAGCCCTCGGATCATTCTTACTAAACCAAGTTTATTCCCCACGTTGCTGAATTTTTCCGTTCAGCTCAATGGACAAGACACTGACTTTGGTTTCCATTGGACAAGACACTGACTTTGGTTTCCATTGGACAAGACACTAACTTTGGTTTCCATTGAACAAAACACTAACTTTGGTTTCCATTGGACAAGACACTAACTTTGGTTTCCATTGAACAAGACACTAACTTTGGTTTCCATTGAACAAGTCATTAACTTTGGTTTCCATTGGACAAGACACTAACTTTGGTTTCCATTGGACAAGACACTAACATTGGTTTCCATTGAACAAGACACTAACTTTGGTTTCCATTGGACAAGACACTAACTTTGGTTTCCATTTAACAAGACACTAACTTTGATTTCCATTGAACAAGACACTAACTTTGGTTTCCATTGAACAAGACATTAACTTTGGTTTCCATTGGACAAGACACTGACTTTGGTTTCCATTGAACAAGACACTAACTTTGGTTTCCATTGGACAAGACACTAACTTTAGTTTCCATTGGACAAGACACTAACTTTGGTTTCCATTGAACAAGACACTAACTTTGGTTTCCATTGGACAAGACACTAACTTTGGTTTCCATTGGACAAGACACTAACTTTGGTTTCCATTGAACAAGACACTAACTTTGGTTTCCATTGATTTGCTAATGTGCTCTAGTCCATTAAACCTTTAAACCTCGTGGCTTTCCGTGCTGATTTTTTCCACATAGGTCGGGAGAAGTGAGGTGAGGAAGTGGTCAAGTTTGGAACGTGCCCTCAGTTGACGGTTACATTACGAATAAGAAAAGACTAAGTGGATGTTTTGATTCTAGATTTTGCTTTAAAATAGTAGAAAGGAATTTTATGTGTCGAGTACAGTTTTAAGTGTTGTGTGACGTTATTTGTGCAAATCCTTCTGCAACCAATCAAAATTTTCAATTTTCCGCGCTTCAATCAATCATGGCGTCCTCCCCAGTTCTGAGAGTTGAAAATTGTGGTTCTCCACTGGTGTCGAGAAAACCCACTTGTAGAAAAATATATACGTAAAAACGGCTCGTTTGGGTTGAGAAAATATTTTACTGTGGTAAAATGTGGTCTCCATTGTTCCAGATTCCCTGCTATAAACACCAACGTTTCCAGTTCAACTTCTAATCACCAATCAGTTTTCTAAACACGTCCTACTAACTTCCTACCACTCGTTCTTCTTGCTCTGATTTTTACCCATGATCATCCCTACCAGTTTTGTTATTTTTTTTCAGGTATAATTATAAACCCAAAACAAAGCAGAATTCGTTTTATACAAATATTCAGAAGTTATCGTTTTATCTATACACTTTCCAGTATTTTCTAATTATGTTTTCTTTCCATTTAGCTGATTATTCATGTATAACTCTGCGTGTAAAAGTTTTTCCAACTTTCATCTTTTCGATGTAACCGACATAATCCATGTTTCCATCTCGTAGAGTAGGACTAACCGTACATATCACATTACTAATCTCTTGCCCAAATCTTACGTCACATTTCTCCTAATCAATCTTTGAAGTTGTTTATGTCATTCCTGTACTTCTGTTTATTTGTTTTCAATACCTGCTATACATTCCTCCACTTGTTTCAACTATTTACAATTCTTTGAAGTTGTTTATGTCATTCCTGTACTTCTGTTTATTTGTTTTCAATACCTGCCATACATTCCTCCACTTGTTTCAACTGTTTACTTTTTATCTTGATGTATATTCCAGAATCTTTCACATATCGTGAAATTACTATTGCAATATATTCTGTGTCCATATATCTAATCACTTTCTTTACCAACAATCCTGTCCAGTATTCCTTTACCCAAATTCACCCGCAAGTGTTGCATCACCAGACTTTTTTTTTTTACCCTCATTCTATATTCCTTCTGTAACCGTAATTACTTCTCCCAACAACCACTTTGTATTAACCACCAACCTGTTGCTTCTCGATCAATTTCAACTGCTGCTTCTTCATTCCATTACAAATTCTTCAAAATTCTTACATCTGTTTAATCTGCCCCCTTCTGCTGCAAGATCTCTAGTAATTTATCATGATTAACTCTGTCAAAATACCGTTCTGTTCCGTCATCTAGCGTCGTAAAACAGAATATGCTCTGTTGCATTTCCTGATTTCTTCAAAGATCATCTCAGGCTGGTTTCGAAGCCCTTTTTCTTAACCTTATGTTGAATTCTTTCATCATTACTTCTACCATTTTATGTGTGACAAGCTTTCAAGCTTTTCCATTGGTTACATTATATAGTTTCGTGTGCGTGACTATTAATTCGACTATTAAATTTTGGACAAAGAAAACATTTTAAACATCTGATAGCTATGGTAACTATTTTTATTTAACATCTTATATCTAGGGTAACGATCTCTGTTTATCATCTGATACATATGATGACGATCTTTGTTTAAATCTCATATCTAGGATGACGAACTCTGTTTAACATTTTATATCTAAAGTAACTATCTATGTTTAATTTAACATCTGATACATATGATGACGATCTCTGTTTAACATCTTATGTTTAGGGTGACGATCTCTGTTTCACATCTCGTATCTGAGATAATGATCTCTGATTAACATCTGATATCTATTATGAAAATCTCCACTTAACTTCTTCCGTGGTTTTGTTTACCCAGAGTTTCCATGTAATGAATTTTGTTCCAAATTGTTCTTCATGCATTTGCGTGTGTTTATGATACATGATACATAGTATATGATATATACGGTTAAATACGTTATACCAAAACTATTTCGAACATGCAAATCAGCAAGTTACGGACAACCACAGCAAATATAAAGTCGCGGTGGAACGAAATGTATCAGAACTACATTTTGGCTTTGCTTCGTGTTGCTAAGATATTGTAATGCAACTACAATTTATCGTATTTAGGAAAAGTGTGTTACAGCCCTTTTTTCAGATTCAAAATGGTCAAACACTTGGGGTGTATTCAGATTGGGAATTTAAAATTTCAAAGACTTGTACTTAAGAGTGTTGAAAAGTATAGCCATCCCTAACTATGAAATTACAGACAAGAGAGAAAAGGCAGTGAGCCAACATCACCCACCGACAGCTATTGGGCTACTCTTATCTGATTAGATTGCAGTATTTGACCGTCAATCTTATACAGAGAGTTGAGTAGGTTATATTAAAATGATATTGAATATTCAAAACAGTAAGATGAAATGGAATGTATAAGAACTGCACATTAGCTGTGTTTGGCATTTTGCTTTTAAGAAGAGTATGTAATAGCACTTTCCAATGCAATATATTCATACACTCAATCATAAACACGTAGTGAGACCGCGAATTTAAATTTTTCAAGACATCAATATACTTCCTAATTAATGGCATTTGAAAACAAAGGAATATGAATCAACTTCAGGTACCAGGACCATCCAGAAATAGACTGTGCCCCAGCCATAGTAAGCAATGTGTGATATCTTATAACAGGTGATAATCTAAGAACACAAAAGTCAGTAGCGTACACCGTTCAGTGCCCCTAGAAGCAAACAGTATACAATATAGCAAGAAGGATTTCCGTCCGGAAACGAGACCAACGGAGTATGGATTCATCAAGATAAGGCTCCCCAGCATATCGCTCATTCAACTGTCACACACCTCAGGGAGCTGGAGAATGAAGAGTCTGTTATTGTTATTCCGTATAGGGAGACACACGAATGAAATGAAAATTCGTAGCTCCTATGGATTTATCTGCTACTGAAACCTTAAAAAACGGTCGCTGACGAAAGTCGTCCTCTTACACTGTATTGATTATGGAAAACATCAGGAATGAGTAGTGTGCTTTAGACAACCTTACGATGGAGCCTTCTGCCATGTTAACTGCGCTACGTGATTACTGTCATGATACAGGTCCTTCAGATAAAACATGACCGAACGTAGCAACATGGACTATAACGGTGATGCTCAAAAATTGTTGAAATATATCGTTATCAACGTTCTATAGAATCGATATTTTACGAGCATGATGTTATGTATATATATATTACATAGTGCAATAATTAAAAGGGAGTACACCACGTCTGGGTTTAATAAATATAAGGCAATCACACACATTTGTGTCGTACATGATTTGAAATTGATAAGATGGCATGTTCTAAAGTCATTCATGAATAAACAACAGGAAATGTTTCCTGAAAACTTGTCATTAATATTTAGTTATGTTTTACAATATGAAACGCAAGAAATGTTTATAGTTTAATACAGGCCAGAGATAAATGAAAGTTAACAATGTTATAATATTATAATAACACAATAATGCATTCAATGTATCAAATGGTAACCACATATCTTACATAACTGAACAAATAAGATGTTTTTAAGGATATGTTGGATAGTAGTGTTCTACTTGGTTCCAGCAAAAAAAAAACACAAAAAAACTAATAGAATTTTCCGAGACAAAAAACTCTTTGCTTGCTAATATAATCTAGCTGTCTGTTACGCCGCAGGTGCTCTGTGTGAGAGGATACTGCCTGATCAACACTGCTGTAACATCAAATTCGAAGGTTGTTACACATTTTGATACTGATCAAGATCCGATTATAAGTTTATTTGTTTGTTTGTTTGTTTGTTTTGAATTTCACGCAAAGCTACTCGAGGGCTATCTGCGCTAGCCGTCCCTAATTAAGCAGTGTAAGACTAGAGGGAAGACAGCTAGTCATCACCACCCACCGCTAACTCTTGGGCTACTCTTTTACCAACGAATAGTGTGATTGACCGTTACATTATAACGCCTCTACGATTGAAAGGGCGAGCAAGTTTGGTGCGACCGGGATTTGTACCTGCGATCCTCGGATTACGAGACGAACGCCTTAACACGCTTGGCCATGCCGGGCCTATCCACTTATAAGGAAACAACCTGTATAATTTTCCATGAATAATAATTTTATGTGAGATCAAAAAACATTGTCGATATAAAATATCTTGTGGTGTCTATTATTCACTACAGTTATCACAAACATTTCTTCATTGGTTCAGCACTGTGGTGTCTATTGATAAGAGCATTATAGCATCTCGACGGTTTTCTGCCAACGAGACCTTTCCCAAATACCTAATGTTATCAAATCGGCCGAAAATGCAACACAGAGAAACTCGTTTAAAATACTATTTATGTTTATGATATTATTTTTTATGTTATATAAACCTCGTATTGGTGAAAGCGACTTATTACTCCAATCTTCCATGTTAACAGTGCTTCACAGTTCCACTGATGATAAATTGTAGCATCTTGGTCGTACAACTTGCGTGCCGCACACACGAGGCTTTTTGCTAAATACCAGAGGTCATCGCTTTCGATGAGGCTTCGTGTATTCTATTCCCTAGTGGTCGGTAAATTAATCTTCCTCAAAATAAGACGTTATGTACCATAATAACAGTTATCTTTTCTACTCTTTCATCAAACTGATGCAAGAAACATTGCGTTTCATGTCAATTGAATGTGTTTTCGAATTTTGCAATAATGTATGCATTATTGAAATAATTATAATATTCAATGTAAATTTCATTTCTTTTAATGATAGTTAAAATTTATTGTAATTCTAGGTTTGTGTGGTTTGTTTTGAACTTCGCGCAAAGCTACTCGAGGGCTATCTGCGCTAGCCGTCCCTAATTTAGCAGTGTAAGACGAGAGGGAAGACAGCTAGTCATCACCACCCACCGCCAACTCTTGGGCTACTCTTTTACCAACGAATAGTGTGATTGACTGTTACATTATAATGTCCTTACGGCTAAAAGGGCGAGTATGTTTGGTGTGACGGGAATTCAAGCCCTCGAACCTCGGATTACGAATCGAGTGCCTTAACTACCTGGCCATGCCGGGCCGTAACTTTATTTATAATGTACTTCAATATTGAGTACAGTTTATTACAAATATTTTTTTATTTCTGTTATTTGCGGCTGTGTGGGTGTCATTCTATAAATACGAATATAACTGCTCAAGCAAGAAAAGATTTCCTTATGATATATTGACTAGGACCCTGATGAAAATGTGGTTATGATTAAATATTAAATAGTATATTTCCTTATGGTATATTGTCTAGGACTCCCATGTAATTGTGGTTCTAATAAAATATTCAAGAATATATTTGCTTATGGTATTTTGACTAGGATCCTCATGTACATTTGGCTGTGATTAAGTATTTAAGAGTATATTTTTCTTTTGTGTTCCATCTGGACTGCAATCTTCATGTAACTGTAGTCCTGTTAATATGGTAATGGTTAAGTTTCTTTGAATAATAACAGGTAACTAATTCTACTACCTGTCTCTTAGTGAGTGAGTGGTAAGTTTGAATGTTAAAATCCGGGGCTCAATTCCTCGTGATGGCATAGCTTTGCGCTACAAACAAACAAAATATTAAACTATCACGCCAACTACACCTGTATTTAAAGGCGCTAATGCTAAGCTTACCTGTTAATTGGTACTATGTGGTAGTGTTTAAAGTGAGAGTGGGCCCGAGAAGGACCCAACTCATCACCTAAAAACATTGCTAAGTGAGTCCTCTAGTTATATTGACTAAGAATGATGTGAGGACTCTACAGGATGAACGCGTTTGATCTTCAGTGAGTTTGCAGCAGACAGTAGAACGCATGATGAGTGTATTGATTTTCATGCACAACAGTAAGCCAGCTCTGGAGTAATGGAATTCATTACCACATGTGGAATTTTGTATAGCAAAATTGAAAAAAAGAAAGAAAGAAATGGAACGTCAAATACTTGCGCATTCTGTATGCGCAAGGTGAAGACGTCACCACCAAGTCTTTTGTGAAAAGTTTCCGGGTATCTATAAAAGGTTCTAGACAAGTCTGACGATGTCTCAGTGACATGTTTATGTTTTGTTATTATTTTGATGACAGTTTCAATATTCAAGAAATGGTTTACTGGATATTTGCTTTTCTAAACTTTTTTAGAAAGAATGACCTATTAGGTTCACACCGTCCAGATTTTGGTTTCCGCTCTAATCATTTCCTAAGGTATTTAAAAAAAATAATAATTAGTCATGGCTTCAGAAGTGACTTGTTTTGAGAAGTGTTTGTTTGTTTGTTTTTTTTAATTTCGCACAAAGCTACTCGAGGGCTATCTGTGCTAGCCGTCTCTAATTTAGCAGTGTAAGACTAGAGGGAAGGCAGCTAGTCATCACCACCCACCGCCAACTCTTGGGCTACTCTTTTACCAAAGAATAGTGGGATTGACCGTCACATTATAACGCCCCCACGGCTGAAAGGGCGAGCATGTTTGGCGCGACGGGGATGCGAACCCGCCACCCTCAGATTACGAGTCGCACGCCTTAACGCGCTTGGCCATGCCGGGCCTTTGAGAAGTGAAACAACTTACATTTGTAAACATTTAAGTTATTGTATGTATGATTACATACAATATATACAGTACATTTATGATTATATGTACTGTATAAGGCTAGAAATGCTTCAACTGAAAGAAACAAAATGCGAACTTGGACGTTTTATTCTTTTCAAATGTTTTCTAGGTGTGGACACCAAAATAAGGTTCAGCGTAACACCCTTCCCTGGAGACAGCGGTTTCAATCAGTGGCACGACGCAATGAGAATGGTAGCGCGACTTCCAGGGGGAATACCGTCAGAGTTCCGGAAAAGGGTAAGTTAATGAATCAAAACGTAATGGCGGTATTCCGTATTCTTAAAAATACGGAAAATCATGAAATATATGCATATGGTAGAGACGGTTCGTATGGTATAGAAAATGTTTATGTGATAACCAGATATTAACGTTCAGACCTCCTTAGGTTTGATTTAGTTTGAATTTCGCGCAAAGCTACACGAGGGCTATCTGCGCTAGCCGTCCCTACTTTTACAGTGTAAGATTAGAGGGAAGGCAGTTAGTCATCACCACCCATCGTCAACTCCTGGGCTACTTTATTATCAACGTATAACGGAACTGACCGTCATATTATAACTACTCCATGGCCCAAAGGGAAAGTATGTTTTGGTGTGACGGGGGTTCGAAACTGCGATCTTCAGATTACGAGGCGAGTATCTGAACTACCTGACAGTCGTTTAAGAATCGTTTTTAATATTACCAGACTCTAACTGAACAGTGGGCAATGTTTAAAATGTTATATTGTTTGGAATGAGAACTAACAATAAATAAAAGTATTAGGTTTAGCCATGAAGTAGATAGAAACAGGTGTACAGGGAGGGATCGAGCCCCCAAATGTTAACGTTATAACACCTCAAGTTTACAGGAAAATACAAGAAATCCTATAGAGTGGAGTAATGAGATTAGAGTAAAAAAACATGAAGATACTGATAACCAGTGTGTAGAGTTATAACACTGTCTATATGTTACGACCATAAATTAACGAATATTCAAGCTTTTTGTGACTAATATATCTTTCCTATGAGTGATCCTGGCATGACCAAGTGGGTTAAAGCGTGTGACTCGTAATCTGAGGGTCGCGGGTTCGCATCCCCGTCACACCAAACATGCTCGCCTTTTCAACCGTGAGGACGATATAGTGTGACGGTCAATCCCACTATTCGTTGGTAAAAGAGTAGTCCAAGAGTTGGCGGTAGGTAGTGATGACTAGCTGCCTTCTTTCTAGTCTTACACTGCTAAATTAGAGACGGCTAGCGAAGATAGCCCTTGAGTAGCTTTGCGCAAAGTTCAAAAACAAATAAACATACAATCCTATGAGTGAGGACATGTTGGTTAATGGTTAAGCAATAAAGGCTCACAATGTTCAACAATTCTAGAGTGTAAGTTTTTATCAAGCATGCAGTTAATAGTCTTGATGTTTTTATTGTGACAATATCGCGGCTGCAACAGACATATGAACCTAAATGAACCGAGTTTTTCGACAACTTCCTTTAAAGCGAAAAATGAAGGAAGAAAGGTTTAACAAAACCGAATATGCGGTTTTATTTTCAGTCCTCGTGTAAATAAACATTTTAATTATTATTTTTAATTAAAAAGTAAGTTAAATGTATAAATGAGAAATAAAAAAATAACTTCTAAATTAATTAAATTAATCGTTTATAGCGGACAAACTATTGGTACTTCCTGTCTTTAAATTCTTACGCAAGAAAAATAACGTGTATACAGCTTAGAATTCATTTAATAAACGGGTTGGTGCCTTACTTCACTGATAGCAACGTTTTCGAGCTTAATCCCAATAATATCTCACAAGGGTCATCCAACTCAAGAGATTTAGCTTAGGTCTAAATATCCATAAGTATACTAAGCTAAAAGGTTAAATACTATTTGTAATTTTAAAAATTAAATAAAAGCGTCACTCAAAATTATCATCACACGAAAGTAATGAAATTATTAGAAAAAAACAGACCATAACTATCAATTAGCGCAGATATCCTTCGTGTATCTGTGTGCGAAATTCAATTCAAATAACTACCGATATCTGTTTCTTATAACTGGCATTCTAGAATTGATTTCCAAAGACCTAGAGTATAAAGCTCACTACTGCTTTCTCGTGATTTTCAATCACCCAGAAAATAATTCAGTTTGTTTTGTTATAGAACCCGAAATTGATACCTTATCCCAATATACATAAACTTGTATTTGTTGTAAGGCACGTTAAGCTGCCAGTTAATTAAAGCTTTTGCTTAAGTAACAAAAGACGCTGGTTTTTATGTTAAAAAGAGTAAAATATTAAGTATGCCTTTGAGAACAACGATTCTCGTTGGTTGGTTAATTTGTCATATAAAGTGTAGCTTACAAATGACTAGGACATGTTAAACTTGTTACGTAACTCGGCAGTTCATTGCATATTTTTTCGCGTTGTCTGATATACGTAATTTGAGGTATTTTTTATCATTTTTTTTGCTTAAAAAAACTTTGCTTCTTAGCTGTGGTTGACGCTAGCTGACCGACATCTACAGAAGAGAAAAATTGACTGGGAAACAACGAATAGGTTTTGCTTTAATGAAAGAACCAATCCTGACGATGACCGACTGGGAACACAAATCATTAAAGTAAGACTATGATTGCTTGTTTGTCCATATGAAATATTCTTATGGTTTAGTATGTAATTACGAGTTGCGTTTTCTTTCATTAAAAATGGTATGAAGTGTTATTGAAAGTAATATTTGTAAACAGCCCAAAAGATAATTAATGTGTTATTATAAAAAGTAGTTTGAAACCGAGTCGATGTCTCACCAGCGAATTATTAGGAGTAATATTTATTGTACTTATCTTTTTTTATTTATTTATTTAAACAGCTTTGAAATGCTGATCCTATCAGACAGAAAACACTAATTTTCTTCAGTCAATGTGTAAATAACAAATCTTTTTCGTTGGTTTTTGTTTCAAACTTCGTTATGTCCATCTCATATGTTGATAAGACAATATCCCTAACATTTTATGTTAAATTCGAAGTCTCGAGACGGCTTGTGAAAGAATGGAATAATGCATTTAATTTTGATTATATAAAGGAACAGAAAGAAAGACAGCTTAGTTTTGTCCTAACAACGTGTTTCACAGATCACAAGATAACATCAACATCAAAGGAGGCTCAAGCTATAACGGAAATGTATTCAGAGTGATCTAGTGTATTATATTATTTGAGGACAGTTTTTATTCATCACATCACCTGTTATAGTAATTTTTTTAGCTAAAGGGAAGCCTATTTTAATCCTTAGGAACGTCTGACTTTGCTTTAAGATAGGGATGGACGCCACAAGAAAAGTGGCTAAATATATTGCTTATAGTTTGCATCTTCTTCAATCAAAGCCGACGAAAATGGAACTTGTCCATTACCTACTAGAAAGGGTGTATATTCACTTTCTTTCCTATTATGGGGGGTGCATGTACTTCTATATTCTTTAGTCACCAATCCCG
This sequence comes from Tachypleus tridentatus, assembly GCF_004210375.1. Classification (NCBI taxonomy): domain Eukaryota; kingdom Metazoa; phylum Arthropoda; class Merostomata; order Xiphosura; family Limulidae; genus Tachypleus; species Tachypleus tridentatus. The sequence continues at coordinate 44,746,428 of NC_134829.1, read as the reverse complement.
GTATATAAACGAAAATTTGAAAAACTGAGTTAAACTTAGAATTAAAGAAGAAAGAGACAAACAAAAAAAACTGTGTTTTTTGTTAACAAGAGAGGTGATTTGATCAGTATTTTAACAGCTACTGTAAGAAAATCCTAACGAAAATAGACGTTTATTAATAACAATAAAAGTTATGATTGTCTATTTAAGTCTAAAACGGAGGTCCTTCAACAAACACGTTAAACCAAAATATGGTGTCAAGACAATATTCAAAAGAGAAATCGAACTAGAAGTACAACAGTAACAAACAGACATTTATCAATAAAATTGGCGAAAATCACCTCAGGTCGCCAAGAGATATGAGTAACTTTTGCTTCAGTTGTGTGTCTTACTTTGAAGACAAAACTGAGCGGAAATAATAGTTTGAGCCTGAAAATATATCTTTTAAGTAATACGACGATCTCGACATAAAATATTATCGTCTTCAGAGAAGGAAAATTACACATGTCTGAAGTGGTTACGTAGTCCAGACTGATAAAACTTTGTTACGTTAACAGTTTTCAAAGAATCATGTTAAATTTCTTAACCTTCAGTTAGCTTGTGCAGTATTTTGTTTTTACACTAATAACGATTTTTACTAAACAATATAAGATACTTTGATTCTTTCCCATTTTTTGGCCCTTCTGCAGTTCCGTATCTAAGATATTTTATGCTCAGTTTTGCATGAAACATTAATTCACACCCAACATTGTCCTGTTTGTTTACACTAGATAAGCTAAGGGGTGTAGTTTCGGGCTATGTCAGCTCTCATAATCCTAGATATACCAGTGGCAAAGAGTATTAGATAAATGAGTTTTCTATGTGTGACAGACGGTTCATACGCACGTACGTTTACAATTTTGAATGGCAAAAAGATGACTGTATACAGGTGCACTTGATGCTCGGGTTTTTTTCATCTTATATGAGGAATGATTCAAAACTGTTTTATCTTTCTATATAGGTTAGCGTGCCGGGTTACAGAGAGAAGGTTCAAAGTTCTAGTCGCGGGTATTCGGTTGTTGGGATGCTATAACCGTAACAGTCTACCTTGCTATTCAATTTCGAGTAGCCCTAAAGTGGAGTGTTCTGATGGCAGGTTGTCTTGCCTCTCATCAGGAATTCTTATTTCGTTATGGTTACATCTCGACATTAAAGTTTCTTACCTGGTCATTTAACCTAAGTTTTTACATTACATGTTTCTTAAGCTAATGATTCAAGTCCGTTTTGTTCCTTACTTCGAAGCGAAAGCCTCCCAATGGCACTGTGGTATGTTTGCAGACTTACAACGCCACATAGCCCATTGTATAGCTTTATGCCTAACTACAAACAAACTATCCAAGCATAAACTCGTTGTCGTGTTTTATATTTAAAATAATACGCCAAATAAATTCTTCTTTTCTCCTTTTCTGTTTTATTTGTCTCTAAATGTCTAGTCTATATCATCTAGATTTGGTGTTTCTTCTCCGTGCCTTATCTAAACCGGTTTTATTCTTCGGGCCCGAATCTAAACATCAGCTACATCAAGATGGACTTTCCTTTTACGATACCTTGATATCAAATGGTTGTGTTACTGTTTCTTTATCTGTTAGATTATGATTTTCAGCCACGTACGTTAGGAATATTACTTACAGTTGCCACAATCACATTCCAAATAAGGAATTGTTAAACTTTTAGTTTCAACATCACCTGCAAGATATACAAAGCTTAACATGACAAAGCTTTCTATTTATTACTCACATGTTTAGTCAAATAATTAGCAAAAATACTTAAATAATGCGGTCATTATTAAATTCTTTGAGCAGCTCGAAATTCAAAACAACGTACAAGGAGAAACAAACCAAGAGATTAATATAAGGATATGTTTTGTTACGAAATATACAATATATATATACACGTCAATGTATTTACTATTTGCATAAATTTGTCATGAGCCTGATTCATAAGATATCTTCTGCTCGCTGGTGTAATTAATTGTTTACAAAATATTTAAATAAACTTACTTGTTATGCACACAGCATTATACCTCTTCTCTATTCTTTAGTAATTTTGTATTACTTGTGTTGTTATTTTGTAATTTAGAGAGCGCAATACTTAAAGATACTTTTAATGAACTTCTGGACGTTTTTCAAAAATTTATTTAGCATCATATTAGTTCTTTTGGCGTTATTCGACAACTATCTGAAACTTTTCAACGAATCTGTTTTTAAAACGATATTTATAATGATATGTAGAGTGGTCTGGCATGGCCAAATGGTTGGAAGTCTTATAATCGCAATCGGTGGGTCACTGGTCCGAATCCCCGTCCTATTAAATATGCTCGTCCTTTAAGTCGTAGGGACACTATAATGTGTTAGTCAATCGCACTATTCGTTAGTCAAACGTAGCCCAAGAGTTAGCAGTGGATTATAATGACTAGCTGCCTCCCCTCTAGTATTTCACTGGTAGTTCTAATCTCCCTCTCACCATATATGCTCCCCTTTCAGCCGTGATGGTGTCATAATGTAACAGTCAATCGCACTATTTGTTAGCAAATGAGTAGTCCAAGAGTTGACGGTGGATGTTGATGGCTAGCTGCTTTCCCTCGAGTCTTTCATTGTTAAATTAAGTTAAAGCAGTTAACCCTCGTGTAGCTTTGGGAAAAATTCAAAAACAAATAAACAGTTTCAGAGATTCTTAAAAACTCGATGATTATTCATATTGCTTATTAAAAATAAATTTGTTTGCAATTAAAACGGTAGTTATTGATCATTTGTAGAATATTAAGTGTTAAAACAATCCCCTGTTCTTTAATTAAGCTTCTATGGATCCTAAATGTTTGAAGTGTTAATCAATAAATGAAAATACTTGTTTTTTTGTAAATTATAACAGCTGGACGTTAAACTGTAAAACATCATACAATACTCATCAAAATACAGTTTAACATTAAATATCACGTGCAGCAAACAATTAATAACAATATTTCATTGGTTTTTTTTATTTACAATAGAAAGAAAACACCACAGCGGCATCTCTATTTCTCTTCATTCTTGTAATTCGATTGTTATATCTTGTCTGAAATACAATCCACCTTTTGTGTTGTACTTTATGGAACCGCCCTCAGTCACATCTGTGAAGTATATCGTCACAACGCATTAAATATGAGCTGTATTAGTTAATATCTTTAACATATATCGTTACAACACATTCAATATGAGCTGTATTACTTAACATCTTTAAAATATATTGTTACAACACATTCAATATGAGCTGTATTACTTAATATCTTTAAAATATATCGTCACAACGCATTCAATATGAGCTGTATTACTTAACATCTTTAAAATATATTGTTACAACACATTCAATATGAGCTGTATTACTTAACATCTTTTAAATATATCGTTACAACGCATTCAATATGAGCTGTATTACTTAACATCTTTAAAATATATCGTTACAACGCATTCAATATGAGCTGTATTACTTAACATCTTTAACATATATCGTTACAACACATTCAATATGAGCTGTATTACTTAACATCTTTAACATATATCGTTACAACACATTCAATATGAGCTGTATTACTTAACATCTTTTAAATATATTATTACAACACATTCAATATGAGCTGTATTACTTAACATCTTTAACATATATTGTTACAACACATTCAATATGAGCTGTATTACTTAACATCTTTTAAATATATAGTTACAACACATTCAATATGAGCTATATTACTTAACATCTTTAAAATATATCGTTACAACGCATTCAATATGAGCTGTATTACTTAACATCTTTTAAATATATTGTTACAACACATTCAATATGAGCTGTATTACTTAACATCTTTAACATATATTGTTACAACACATTCAATATGAGCTGTATTACTTAACATCTTTTAAATATATTGTTACAACACATTCAATATGAGCTGTATTACTTAACATCTTTAACATATATTGTTACAACACATTCAATATGAGCTGTATTACTTAACATCTTTAAAATATATCGTTACAACACATTCAATAAGAGCTGTATTACTTAACATCTTTAACATATATTGTTACAACACATTCAATATGAGCTGTATTACTTAACATCTTTAACATATATCGTTACAACACATTCAATATGAGCTGTATTACTTAACATCTTTAACATATATCGTTACAACACATTCAATATGAGCTGTATTACTTAACATCTTTTAAATATATTATTACAACACATTCAATATGAGCTGTATTACTTAACATCTTTAACATATATCGTTACAACACATTCAATATGAGCTGTATTACTTAACATCTTTAACATATATCGTTACAACACATTCAATATGAGCTGTATTACTTAACATCTTTAAAATATATCGTTACAACACATTCAATATGAGCTGTATTACTTAACATCTTTTAAATATATCGTTACAACACATTCAATATGAGCTGTATTACTTAACATCTTTAACATATATCGTTACAACACATTCAATATGAGCTGTATTACTTAATATCTTTAAAATATATCGTCACAACGCATTCAATATGAGCTGTATTACTTAACATCTTTTAAATATATTGTTACAACACATTCAATATGAGCTGTATTACTTAATATCTTTAAAATATATCGTCACAACGCATTCAATATGAGCTGTATTACTTAACATCTTTAAAATATATTGTTACAACACATTCAATATGAGCTGTATTACTTAACATCTTTTAAATATATTGTTACAACACATTCAATATGAGCTGTATTACTTAACATCTTTGACATGTATCGTTACAACACATTCAATATGAGCTGTATTACTTAACATCTTTAACATGTATCGTTACAACACATTCAATATGAGCTGTATTACTTAACATCTTTAAAATATATCGTCACAACGCATTCAATATGAGCTGTATTACTTAACATCTTTAAAATATATTGTTACAACACATTCAATATGAGCTGTATTACTTAACATCTTTTAAATATATTGTTACAACACATTCAATATGAGCTGTATTACTTAGCATGTTTAACATATATCGTTACAACACATTCAATATGAGCTGTATTACTTAACACCTTTAACATATATCGTTACAACACATTCAATACGAGCTGTATTACTTAACATCTTTAACATATATCGTTACAACACATTCAATATGAGCTGTATTACTTAACATCTTTAACATATATCGTTACAACACATTCAATATGAGCTGTATTACTTAACATCTTTAAAATATATCGTTACAACACATTCAATATGAGCTGTATTACTTAACATCTTTAACATATATCGTTACAACACATTCAATATGAGCTGTATTACTTAACATCTTTTAAATATATTGTTACAACACATTCAATATGAGCTGTATTACTTAACATCTTTAAAATATATCGTTACAACACATTCAATATGAGCTGTATTACTTAACATCTTTTAAATATATCGTTACAACACATTCAATATGAGCTGTATTACTTAACATCTTTAACATATATCGTTACAACACATTCAATATGAGCTGTATTACTTCCGTTTTTGTGTTTTCTTTTTTAGTTTTCATTAGTACACCAGAAGCTCTTTATTTCCTCCAGATCTTTTGAGTTCTCCATACTGACACAGTTTACAAGAAACACTTAAGAGTGTCTTCCTTCCTGATAAAGGAAGTCGTTCTTAAAATGAGAAATTGGAACAATTTAAAAGTTGCTGACTCGACTGTAACATTGTAAATTGTACGTATGCCTTATTTAAATGAGTTTTTTTCTCTTTCAGCAACCGTCTACTCATTTTCATTTGATGGATCCTAACATTACTATCTTTTTATAACAACTTACAGCAGAATATGAAATTATTACAAGACTCAGCAAATACTAGAAACTACATACGAGGCAGTGTGCGAAATTACAATAATATAAACTTGTGAATTCACGTGGTTCAGTGTTTTGCATTCGTATTTTATGTATGCAATTTCTTAAATCTATGACGCCCAACAGGAATGACTTTAGAAATAGAAACCGTTTGAATAATGAATTACTATGAAACATTCACCAGCTTGTTGTACACCTTTACTTGAGCATGTCAATGTTTTCATTTGTAATACTCGCTTCACAAACTTATTGGTTGTTATATTATTTCTGTTGTAGAATTTTTTTTACATCAGTAGCAAACACTTCTAGGACTAACATAAATAAGATCGTTGTTTTTATATTAAAAACAATGTTAGCATTACTTAAGACATTTTCTAGCTTTTACACGAACATCCGAAACATACATTAGTAACAAGCTGTATTATAAGATGGAAGTTATTACTTAATGAATAGATTTGGAAACGGTAAATCTTCACTAACTATAGGAAAATATCCCCGCAACTAGTTGACTGTTTATTGTAAGAAAACGTTCACTGTTTTTGTATGAAATTTGATGCATTACTGTAAATATTTGATAATCAGAATAATCCAGATAAACTTGTAGTCCCTCTGTGGATCAACAGCAAACTGACGTTTTTACTAAAGTACGGTACTAGTTTTCCCTTAGGGTGTAGATACTTTGCTTGTTGAAAAATTATCAGATTTCTAATAATGTATTATCAGTACAGGGACAGCACTGCCTATGTAGGGAAGGCTTGAAATGGTCATATAATTCAGTATTATAAATATCTCTTCAATAAGTCATCAGAACTTCATGATACTATGTAGAGGGTAAAACGGATATTACACAATGTAACAAAATACTTTTTACTTTTTCTTGTTCCTGGACAGAAAGTGTTATTTCCCAATTGTTTGTGTCTAAAGTAAATAGAAAAGACCTATTTTTCTCTTCAAACTTTGCTTTTGCGATCTGAGAGCGTATAACGAAAACATGATTGGAGACTATATTTGGGGGCTGATACATGAAAGTGATTTACATTACAGTCGCAAACTTCGAAAAACTACTCACTTCTAAACATATTTGTTTATTTTTATATAGCTTTAGTATAAATATATGTAAATCTTGATTCATATGTTGTTTTATTCAGACCTTATGTAAATGAAAATGTACAAATTTGTCCATTTTTACATAGAAAATAGATTAATTTCTAAATTTCGTTATCCAGGTCACAAAAGCAAAGTTTGAAGGGAATAATGGTCATTTTCTGTACTTTTACAACATAAGCATTTAAGAAATAACACAAACAATCCAGGAACAAAATTTGTGTTACATAGTGTAATTATTGTGACCAACGTTTCGCTCTCTATGCCTCAGACTTAAAATTCGTTTAGTTTTCGTACATTTTAATTCATGTTGTTAATGTCTCTTCTTGCCGGCTCCCCACTAGTACAGCGGTATGTCTCCGGATTTACAACGCTAAAATCAGCGGTTCGATTCCCCTCGGTGGGCTGAGCAGATAGCCCTTTGTGGCTTTGCTATACGGAAAAAAACACACACACACACTCTTCTTGTCCTGTTCCTATGAACTATGTTTATTTTGTGTGTTGCTATGTAGAGAGAGGCGGAGATCCTTATGAACGTTCAGTGGTCCTTGGATTTTTCCAAAATAATAATTCCAAAAAATGTGGTCAGGCTTTGAACTTTATACTTAGCCGTGTCTTTAGAGCACGCACAACAAAAACGTAAAATTATACTTCATTGTTAAATTATTCCAAATAACTTGCTGCTACCGTCACGCTTTCCACCTCTGTTGTTGCTGGAAACAACATTTTTGTCTTCTGTACCTTAAATGAACAATTTCTATGATCAACATCCATATTTATATTTGTTATGAACGTTGTTTCCTTCTCCACACTTCAAAGTCGAAACTGTTGTTGGCAGTTTACTTGTGTTCCTATTGTCGACGAAGTTTTTTCTTCTATATTTCACGCTTGAATGTCTTGTGAGCTTTTTTGCTATTGTTGTAGAAGAGGTTTGGTCCTTTATATTGAGTCATCTTACGGACTTGTAACCCTACAGATTTCCTTTTACGCTGTATATTTTGATGTTAAAGATACTTAGTTCTTATACTGAGTCTTTTCTATAGACCTTCTTATGAAGTACCTCTATATTAATTCTAAAAGTTGGCGGCGCGTCTTCTTCTAAACCTGATCTTCCTTCAGGCTGGAAGTATTTTATTTTATATACATACTGCTGTTTTAGTTCATAAGATGTCAGTTGTTTCTTAACACAGAAGTATTCCATATAATATGTAACTTTATATTTATTTATTTATTTATTTATTATTTAATATTGATTTACGAGCGGAGAAAGCTATCTATTTGCAGCAAAATTAAAATTTAATGTGTTAATTATCATAGCTAATTAAATACACTTTTATTACGTTCTTAGTTATAAAAAGCTATAATGCATTGTTTCGTTAGTTGGGTATTCTAGTTATAAACGACATTTTCGGCCGTAATCCCAATAATATCTCTCGAAGTTTGTCCGATTTAAAACATTTAGGTTAATAAAACCATCTCTCTACTAAAAACGCAATAATATAAACTAAAATTAAAGAATAATGTAATTAATGAATACTGTTAACGAAAGCAACAATAAAGAACTAATAAAATACACCATACCTTCGGATACAACCATCTAAATAATTATGTAAATATAGGTCTTTTACGATAGAGCCATAAACTGGTTTAATTACAAGTCATAAAAAGTTATCACTGAAATTATGGTTACAAAAAATAGAATAATTTTGGCACTTACAACTTTAAGTTATCAAGAGATGGAGAGTGTGTTTTTTTTTGTATGTGTGTGTCAGTGTGTGTGCAGTTTCATTTTCAAAATATTTTACAATAAGCTAACTCGTTTATCGCCACAAAAGAAAACTCATAGTTAAATATCGTATAAGGCTTGTTCTATGTTGTTTATGATTCTTGAAAAAAATATAACAATAATGAAAATTCAAATATTTGTGTGTGTTTAAAATAAATAATAAGATGGCACGTTCTAGTTCAGTGTTATTCTTTTTCAGGATCTTCATCGAACAGGATGTAGCATGTTCAGTGGAGACGAAGCTGAGAATAACCAGGCGTTGTTGAAACGTGTGTTATTAGCGTATGCACGCTGGAACAAGGTGGTTGGCTATTGTCAAGGGTTCAATATGCTCGCAGCGATTATATTAGAAGTTATGGAGTGGAAAGACGAAGACGCTTTGAAGGTAAAAGTTCCATAATTAAGAAAATTCTGTCTTTCGTAAGTATACTGTTTGCTTGTTCAGAAGCCAGAGTATTCCGTGTCTCATATTTCTATTTAATAGCAAGGGCTGGTATGAAAAGGTGATGGATATGCAAGTTGCCGGTTGCGAGTTAGAATCCAGTCGCTGAACATGCTCGCCCTTGCAGCGATGAGAACGTTATAATGTGACGCTCAATTTGACGTTTCTCTGATAAAAGTAACCAAAGAGTTGACAGAGGGTGGCGCTGGCCAACTGCCTTTTCTCTACCCTATCACTTTAAAACTAGCAACGACTAGTGCAGAAAATCTGTGAGTAGCTTTACGTGAATTCAAACAAATTGTTTAGTGTTTACTCCATGCCGATATTTTTTAAGTAAGCAGAAATCACGCAATAAACTTCTAGAGTTTCAGGATTTCCTCAACTCTTGTCATCTATGCCCCCTTCAATAAATACGATTTCTTTTGTGCCCGCCTCTCTTATATGAGTGGACGAAAGAGTTAAGTGACAAGTTAAAATACAGGGATGCATATTGAAATACTATAATTTATTTTTTAAAAATGCTTAATTTTGAAGTTTAATCTCTATGCCCTAATCGATCGCGCCCACACACTAAAAGGCAATTTAAGCTACGCCAGCGTTTCTCGAAGTGTTCGGCGCGATCGATTGGGGTATAGAGTCAAAACTGCAAAAATAAATAGTTTTTTAAACATATTATAGCATTTCATAATATATCCCTGTATTATATCTCGTCAATTAACTCCCTCGTACAGTCATATATTTCACAAAAATATCACAAAATGTTTTTTTTATAAGAATCCCAAAAGATGGTTAGGCCCTCTTTACTCCCTTAAGATAAATTATGGATTGGTTCTTAAACAAACGCTTCATTGTGTGTTGTGGTCTTAACCGTTAGGCGTCGTGTTAAAGACGTAACGCTACCAAAAACTTTTCACTGTAAGAAATGACAATCAGTACAGGTTTTCTATTAGAAGCGAGTAAGGTAGGGTGCTTGTATTTCATCTGGTCGACTATGTCTGAAATTTTCCTTATAGTATAACGGTATCATTCACATTATCAAATAAACAAATTAACAACAGGTAATAAAAATATGTTTATTACTTCGAATCGCAACTGTAGTCGTGAAGCCTCATCCAAGTATTCTAAAACTATACAAAATATTTTAGATGCTTGAAATTTCATATAAACGTGTTAACTTCCGAAAAATGTTTAAACGACTCAAAGAAGTAATACAAAAACTGTTCTGATTCAATAATTCCCGAAGGACAAACAGCATTTAATAATAAGAGTTAAATGTTTACTTATTTGTAATACATTAAATTCACGTTTAACGAAAATTTCATAAATTACAAATCTGTTTAGTATCTTGAATTCAAACTCCCAACAAGGTAAGCCTTTATTTCTATAAATTAGTTCATAACCTTAATGTAGGTTAGTGTTTTTTTCGAATTAAACTTAGGCCTAAGTCATAGTAAGTTTATTTGAGCTCTGAACGATATTTTTATGCTGTAAGTTTAAATTATTGCTGTTGTTGTGTTTTTTTTACTGTTTGTAAGAAATAAAGTTTGAAATGAGAGTGTCCATATAGTAGGCATGATATGTTTAACATCAGCATACACAGAAAAATGTCATAAGAAACTAAAATTATGTCTACGGTGTGTCGTCTTCATCCACCTACTGTTATTATTTATTGAAGTCCCGCGTTTTTCTTGAGGAATGTTTCCTTCTGAGCCTTTGTTTTCTTTCCTTTGAGCCTTAATAAATAGAAAGCTCGAAATATTTGATGTGAAAACATTGTAACGGTTAGTTTTGGAAAGAAGGCGAATAATGAGGTAAAGCATTGAAAATCTTTTGAGCATACGACATTTCTGAATATAGCTACAACATGAAACAATAGCTAAGTTCGTTTGAAATAGAAAGACCAGTGGTAAGTTGACTTCGTTAGATAATAGACTTTTATACAGCGTGTTGTCCAGGTAAAGTCCGACAAGAATCCATAAATACACGTCACTAAATTAGACAAATTCCATTCCCAAGAACGTAATTTGAGACTTTAGGATTGGTTTTATTCACGTGTTGAATTTACGAAAATCGGTTTTAAGCTTTATTATTACATTGTTGCGTTAGGAAGTTGGTTAAACGTTATATAAGGGACTAGATATTTTTCTTCAGTGTCACGTGATTATAACAATCATATTGTATTTCAATATTGTTATTTTTTGTTACACATATTCTAGAAATGCTCGCTTCTTGCGATATTCATGTTTCTTCAGTAGTTGTACATTTTATATGCCTGTCCTTGGATATAACATGCATGTTCAGAATATTTCAACCAATTTTTAATCTATATTTGTTTCCTCCGAATAATAATGCCTGTAAATGACAAAAATGTTTTATGTGAAATATCAGGTAACGAGAATATAATATTTCTCAGCAAGAAAAGAAATCATTTGAGTAACCATGGTGATAAAACGACAGATAAGTAATAAAGTAGAGGAGAAATCATTGTATAGCAAAGTAATGTGACGAAACACGTATATATGGCAAAATGCTAACCATATGATTTAGTTCGTTTTGAATTTCGTGCAAAGCTACTCGAGGGCAATCTACGCTAGCCGTCCCTTATTTTCCAGTGTAAGACAAGAGGGAAGGCAGCTAGTTATCACCACCCACCGCCAACTCTGGGGCTACTCTTTTACCAACGAATAGTGGGATTGACCGTAACATTATAATGCCTCCACGGCTGACGGGACAAGCATGTTTGGTGTGACAGAGATTCGAACCCGCGATCCGAGAATATGAGTCGAGTGCCTTAACCACCTGGCCATGCCAGGCCCTAACATTATTAACTTATAACAAGAATAAGTTATAATATAAAAAAGAGATAATTTGATAAAACGTTGTAGTGTGACAAAGTATTTATAGTAAGACGAAAGAATAACGTGACAGAAAGTTATATTGTGACACAGAAGAAATCATGTGACAAATAGCTTATATCAATTTTTTTTTTCCTGGGAGGGGTGCATATTGCTGGCTCAGGTTGCGGCTTTTTGGAAGGAAAGCCCAAAATAACAATAGAAAAAAAAATATTACAGACGAGAATAATTTATCACTTTTCTCTAAACGTTTTTTGTTGTTTTTTTTTTTTGCTATCGTATTTTCTTACTCTTTTTAATGTGAGACAAAATTGATAATATGACAAAAACAGTGACGTATATAAGTAGTGTCAGCCCTGAAGTCCCTGTTCTTACTCGGGGCCTATTAATAATTCTTTTTCTATCTAAAATTACATGTAATGTAGAGCCCACAAAAATTATTAGCCCCTGGGCCTACACAATGAAAAGGGGTTTTACTTTGACGAGCAAGTAATAGTATGACAAGAATATTTAGTATGACGGACAAATAATAATATGACAAAATGTAGTATCACAGAAAAGTGATAATATGACAAAAAGATGTCCTATGACAGAGAAGTGATAATATAGCAAGAAGATTTAGTATGACGGAGAAGTGATAATATGACAAAATGTAGTATCACGGAAAAGTGATAATATGACAAAAAGATGTCCTATGACAGAGAAGTGATAATATGGCAAGAAGATTTAGTATGACGGAGAAGTGATAATATGACAAGCAGATTTAGTAAAACAGAGAGGTGATAATATGACAAGAAGATTTAGTATGACGGAGAAGTGATAATATGGCAAGAAGATTTAGTATGACGGAGAAGTGATTATATGGCAAGAAGATTTAGTATGACGGAGAAGTGATAATATGGCAAGAAGATTTAGTAAAACAGAGAGGTGATAATATGACAAGAAGATTTAGTATGACGGAGAAGTGATAATATGACAAGAAGATTTAGTATGACGGAGAAGTGATAATATGGCAAGAAGATTTAGTATGACGGAGAAGTGATAATATGACAAGCAGATTTAGTATGACGGAGAAGTGATAATATGACAAGAAGATTTAGTATGACGGAGAAGTGATAATATGGCAAGAAGATTTAGTATGACGCAGAAGTGATAATATGGCAAGAAGATCTAGTATCACAGAGAGGTGATAATATGACAAGAAGATGTGGTATGACGGAGAAGTGATAATATGGCAAGAAGATTTAGTATGACGGAGAAGTGATGATATGACAAGAAGATGTGGTATGACGGAGAAGTGATAATATGGCAAGAAGATTTAGTATGACGGAGAAGTGATAATATGGCAAGAAGATTTAGTATGACGGAGAAGTGATGATATGACAAGAAGATTTAGTATGACGGAGAAGTTATAACTTACCTTTGTTGTCTCTCTCTCTATATAAACTGTATGTAAAGAAACACTGTACCTCTATATAAAGACACT